>NC_047051.1:13740891-14054075 GCF_011762595.2 Tursiops truncatus
TACCGTGTGGGTGACCATCCTCCCTGTTGACAGCCAGGCCCCAGAAATTTCTGTAGGTGAACGGTTCATAGTGATGGAAGGTGATAAAAGTGTTATAACCTCAATGCACATAAATGCTGAAGATACTGATTCCCTCACTGATGACATCTTGTGCACCATAGTTATTCAGCCTACCTCAGGTTACGTGGAGAACATCTCTCCAGCCCCAGGCTCTGAAAAATCAAGAGCAGGAATTGCCGTAAGTGCTTTCACTCTGAAAGATCTCAGGCAGGGTCATATAAACTACGTCCAGAGTGTCCATAAAGGAGTAGAACCGGTGGAAGACAGATTCATATTTCGTTGTTCTGATGGCATTAACTTTTCAGAGAGACATTTTTTCCCCATCATAATCATTCCCACCAATGATGAACAGCCAGAAATATTTGTGAGAGAATTTATGGTGATGGAAGGCATGAGTCTGGTGGTCGATACGCCCATCCTCAATGCTGCTGATGCGGATGTTCCCCCAGATGATTTAACTTTCACTGTTACCAAGTTTCCTACCCACGGTCACATCATGAACCAGCTGATAAATGGCACGGTTTTGGTTGAAAGCTTCACCTTGGACCAGATCATAGAGAGTTCCAGCATTATTTATGAGCACGATGACTCAGAGACTCAGGAAGACAGTTTCATGATTAAACTAACAGATGGTAAGCACTCTGTGGAAAAGATGGTCATCATTATGATTATCCCCGTTGATGATGAGACCCCCAGAATGGCCGTCAATAATGGACTGGAAATAGAAATTGGGGAAACCAAAATTATCAACAACAAAATATTAATGGCAACTGATTTAGATTCTGAAGACGAATCCTTGGTTTATATTATTCGTTATGGGCCAGGACATGGCTTATTACAGAGACAAAAACCTATAGGTGTCTTTGAAAATATCACACTGGGCATGAATTTTACCCAGGATGAAGTGGACAGGAACTTAATTCAGTACGTCCATTTTGGGCAAGAGGGCATTCGGGATCTAATTAAATTTGATGTGACTGATGGAATAAATGCCCTTATAGATCGTTACTTTTATGTGTCTGTTGGGAGCCTTGACATTGTCTTCCCTGATGTGATAAGTAAGGGAGTGTCTTTGAAAGAAGGTGGTAAGGTCACCCTCACAACAGACCTACTAAGCACTAGTGACTTGAACAGTCCTGATGAAAACTTAGTTTTTACCATCACCAGGGCTCCCATGAGAGGTCACTTAGAATGCACAGACCACCCTGGAGTAGCCATCACATCTTTCACTCAGCTCCAACTGGCTGGCAACAAAATCTACTACATCCACACAGCTGATGATGAGGTGAAGATGGACAGCTTTGAGTTTCAAGTCACTGATGGACGTAACCCCGTCTTCCGGACATTCCGTATCTCCATCAGTGATGTGGACAACAAAAAGCCAGTGGTCACCATCCATAACCTGTTTGTCAGCGAAGGAGAAAACAAGCTGATTACGCCCTTTGAACTCACTGTGGAAGATAGAGATACTCCAGACAAACTCTTGAAATTCACCATCACCCAGGTGCCTGTTCATGGTCAACTCCTATTCAACAATACCAGACCCGCCATGATTTTTACCAAGCAAGACTTGAATGAAAACTTAATCAGCTACAGACATGATGGCAGCGAGTCAAGGGAAGACAGCTTCTCCTTCATGGTGACTGATGGTTCCCACACAGAGTTCTATGTTTTCCCTGATACAGTATTTGAAACAAGAAGACCCCAAGTGATGAAGATCCAGATCTTAGCTGTTGACAATAGTGTCCCCCAAATTGCAGTGAACAAAGGGGCTTCTACACTTCGCCCTCTGGCCACAGGCCACTTGGGGTTCATGATCACAAGAAAAGTATTGAAAGTGGAGGACAGAGACAGCTTACGTTTTTCTCTTAGGTTTATTGTGACGGAGGCCCCTCGACATGGATATCTCCTCAACCTGGGCCAAGGCAACCACAGTGTGACTCAGTTTACACAAGGTATGGTTCACTTTTCTTTCTTTAGAATCAAAGGGCACTCCAGGGCTTCCCTGGTGGCACAGTGGTTGAGAGTCTGCCTGCCGATGCAGGGGACATGGGTTCGTGCCCCGGTCTGGGAAGATCCCACATGCCGCAGAGCGGCTAGGCCCGTGAGCCATGGCCGCTGAGCCTGCGCGTCCGGAGCCTGTGCTCCACAATGGGAGAGGCCACAACAGTGAGAGGCCCGCATAACGCAAAAAAAAAAAAAAAAAAAAAAAGGCACTCCAAGTCTTATTTCTTGAGATATGGCTGTCACTGAGAACTTCGTAAATAGAGCATCAAATTAGAGTCCAAGGGAAGGGAAGGGAAGAGAAGGGAAATGAAGGGGAGGTGAAAATACAGGGACTCTCTTTCCTGGGAGAACAGCTCCCTTCTTGCCATATGTCCTACTGCAGTGACCTTTATTAGAAGGAGTATCGTATTTTGAAAATACAAGCTAAATTGTCAAAGGAGGAGCTCGACTTTGGTGAATTAAATTTAAAGCAGGCTTTCCAGTTCTGCTCTGTTAGCCACACCCGTCCTCTGAGCAGCCTGTTTTATATGCTGCACACAGTTCATGAAGCATGTTAGCATCTTAGAGAAAGATGTGCTTTCTAAATTCTATATATCCACATTATTATTATTATTATCATCAACCGCCATTCAAATAGAACCTTCAAATTTATATTATTTTGATTGCTCTTTTAGAGGATTTGTTCTAAGTCTGGTATAGTTGTTAGAAACTTTGTAACGAAAATAAAAAGATGTATTTATATTTACTTCGTAGATTTTATAATTTTTATAAGACTTTATGACTTAGGCTAACACCAGTCCAAAGATGTAAGAGGTAAACACCTATCTAGATTTAGAATAATTATATGTACAAGGCATGCTACAACAATCCACACAAGAAAAGAAAGTATACTTAATGATGTATAAGAAGACAATAAGTCCACCACCAAAATATACAACCACTTCATTGTTAAGAACCTGCAGATATGTTAACAAGATTAGTAGTAGAAGGAAGAAATTATTTTCTCATTTCAAACCTCCTCTCTGCCCTGTTTCAAACACAATAACCGACACCGTTGCCTGAAGCATCTGCATCCTTGAGACTAAAGCATTTCTGTAACCTCAGTTTTCTTTGTGTGTGGACAGAATCTGAGACAGGAAGGGCAGGTGACCTGCACAGAGTTACTCAGTGACTAAAGGGAGAAGCCCATTCAATCTGCTGGCTTGGGAGTTAGAGCTCTGTTTTCTAGAACGTGCGACTTTCATTACAAAGAGCTTTGGGTTGCTTTCATGAAAATCTCACCCTTGTCAGAATGGAAACCAGATGGAGTTAAACCCCAGGGCTTCCCAGGGGGAGTGTTCTTTTCCTGCAGCAGTGTTGTGCTCTTAGATAACAAACGCTTTAATAAACATGGATGTTGCAAAGTGTAGTGTTAAAGTAAACTGCTTCTCTGTTTTAGATGCTGGCAAATAGCCCTACACTCCAACCTCCTGATTCTTGGCTGAAAGCCTGACTATATCCTAGGGCTTGCAGGGACAGGAAAACTTCAGAGTGCCAGTGTCATGCCAGACCAGCAGGAAACTTTTGTGTGAAGGCTTTCTGAGGGTAGAAATGCATGCAATCTTAGACTGGTTTATTTTCATGGAAAGTAAAGCGGATGAAAGGAATATGGAAAGGATATTCTTTACAGGATTGAAAATGTTACTTCAAACGACTCCTCTGATGAGAAAATATAACCTGATTTTAGAGATTTTTTTTTTTAAAAGAAGGAAAATCAGCAAATGATTTAATTTAAATTCTATGGACCAAGTCCAACAGCTCAAAATATTGGAATATTATTTCCTAAATATTGAGCCATAAAATTCTGCTATTTCATTACAGGCTGTTGCTCTATCTGTCACTGACTTGACGTCACCATGATTACTTTTTATAGTCATTTGTAAATATAGAGTAGCTATGAGTTTATTATAAAAAGTGAAGATAAATTTTTAAGGTTACATTTTAAAAGAAATCATCACGTTCCAATAAGAACCCAAAAGTTGACTAGGAAAATTGTTGGTATTTAATCACACAGGACTCATTACAACAAGTTGAGGCTGGAGTTTGGTTCATAGGAGTTATTTATGGAGATTAGATAAGTGAGTAAAAATGGAGAAACCTCCATTATAGAGCTACCAAGGCTGCTCTTACAGTAGAGAAACTAACAGCAGTGACTAAAGTGAGGACTGTACTGTCTTTTTCTTTGTTTTTGTTTTATCTTGAAGGGATGAGATGAACTCTATTTTGATGGATTTTCAATGCACTGAATTAAGTCCACTTAGCACATATGGCTTGGGAAGGCTATTGCCAAATAAATTGACTAAATGGTCCCTAGGAGAAAAAAAAATATTTCTAAAACTTATTAAATTTCACTATTAGGAAAAGTAAACAAGGTAGAATTAGACAAATTAAGGAAATTATTTAGTTATTTCAAATTTTGCTCTTTCTCAAGGTGCCCTTCCCTGCTCTCTCCACCCCACATCTAAATCACTTGTCTCAAGTACCTGGATTTTTTTCTCTACAATAAATACATAATAATATCTTGTGGGAGATAATTTAGAAATCAATTTCAGAAATTTCCCAAAGGTAGCCAGGGTGTGACTACCAGGAATGTTAATGAATTTAGAATTAAAAAAAAAATAAAACATGGAATGATTATGTAGATAAACTGAAATAAATGTGATGCATGTTTAACGATGAGAAGAAAATCTAGTTAATTGTTAGACGTTTACTGAAAGAAAATAACATTTTGGCTGAGGTTTTTATCTTCCTAATACTTCTGTGCCTTAAGAAGCAAGTGTTTATATGTATATTTGTAGTGTGTTTTGTTATTTTTAGAGGTACCTGTAGAACAACAGTGTTAGGATCAAAGTCTTTACTCACTTGAGATTATTTAAAAGCCCCCTTTCGAACAATGCATTATTAACAGAATTATGAAAAGGGTTGTAGTTTGTTTCATCTAATCGATAGCCCAGGCCTAACTTGGAGAGAAAATTTGACACCTGAATGTCTTATAATTGAATTCATGTTCTCATTACTTTAAAACAGAAAAGTTCTTAAACATCAGTCTTGAAGAGGTATTTTATTTCAATGAAACTATCTCCCAAGTACTATAGTTTCTGCTTAGAAAACATTGATACAGGGATTGAGTATTGTTGTTGTTGTTTTTCCTATAGTGGAGCCTTTAGATTTTCTTATAGAGTTAAAGAAGAAATGGGAACATTGGACAAAGGTCTTCCCCACATGACCGGAGGATGTTGTCTTTATGCTAAGGACCTATAGTCAGAGCAGAGTTCACTTCATTCCTAAACCGATAATTTAAAGGTTGTAAAAGTTAAGAGTTGTAAGAGAAAACAGGTAAAGAGCAGTGCAGGGGGCTTCATTACCCCCAGAGAGACATCATCCATTCGAAGGGAGAGATGCAGGTGTGGACCACGAGAACTCCGGGCTCTTTCATTTTAGATTAACAAATATTTGAGCCTTTACTGAATGTAAGATCCTGAGCAAAGGACTGTGGAAACAAAAAACAGATTGGAAAAAGAAATTTTTAATCTTCTACAAAAGGCAGCCATGCAGAAAGAGGCAGAATTTGGGGAGATTACAGTAGAGTTAGAAAAGAAATGCTAAGGGAGAACAACACATCTTGAACTTGCTTCACCTTTAGGTATCTCTATTAACAAGAAGGTACTATTAACTATTAAATCAGATTTTCCCCTCCTCAAATGTCTGATTGTAAGCAAGTCACCTTCCAAAACTGTGTGAGCCAAGGTAGATCATATGTTTCACATCTGTAAAGCGGAGCTATAGAAATTCATGGAGTAATTTGTTGATTCTAATACTTTGCATCACTTGATACTATTCTTTCATAAAATTATTTTCTTTTTTTTTTACATCTTTATTGGAGTATAATTGCTTTACAATGGTGTGTTAGTTTCTGCTTTATAACAAAGTGAATCAGTAATACATATACATATGTTCCCATATCTCTTCCCTCTTGCGTCTCCTCCCTCCCACCCTCCCTATCCCACCCCTCCAGGTGGTCACAAAGCACCGAGCTGATCTCCCTGTGCTATGCGGCTGCTTCCCACTAGCTATCTACCTTACGTTTGGTAGTGTATATATGTCCATGCCTCTCTCTTGCTTTGTCACAGCTTACCCTTCCCCCTCCGCATATCCTCAAGTCCATTCTCTAGTAGGTCTGTGTCTTTATTCCTGTCTTACCCCTAGGTTCTTCATGACATTTTTTTTTCTTAAATTCCATATATATATGTGTTAGCATACGGTATTTGTCTTTCTCTTTCTGACTTACTTCACTCTGTATGACAGACTCTAAGTCTAGCCACCTCATTACAAATAGCTCAATTTCGTTTCTTTTTATGGCTGAGTAATATTCCATTGTATATATGTGCCACATCTTTATCCATTCATCCGATGATGGACACTTAAATTGTTTCCATCTTCGAGTTATTGTAAATAGAGCTGCAATGAACATTTTGGTACATGACTTTTTTGAATTATGGTTTTCTCAAGGTATATGCCCAGTAGTGGGATTGCTGGGTCATATGGTAATTCTATTTGCAGTGGCTGTATCAATTTACATTCCCACCAGCACTGCAAGAGGGTTCCCTTTTTTCCACACCCTCTCCAGCATTTATTGTTTCTAGATTTTTTGATGATGGCCATTCTGACTGGTGTGAGATGATATCTCATTGTAGTTTTGATTTGCATTTCTCTAATGATTAATGATGTTGAGCATTCTTTCATGTGTTTGTTGGCAGTCTGTATATCTTCTTTGGAGAAATGTCTATTTAGGTCTTATGCCCATTTTTGGATTGGGTTGTTTGGTTTTTTGTTATTGAGCTGCATGAGCTGCTTATAAATTTTGGAGATTAATCCTTTGTCAGTTGCTTCATTTGCAAATATTTTCTCTCATTCTGAGGGTTGTCTTTTGGTCCTGTTTATGGTTTCCTTTGCTGTGCAAAAGCTTTGAAGTTTCATTAGGTCCCATTTGTTTATTTTTGTTTTTATTTCCATTTCTCTAGGAGGTGGGTCAAAAAGGATCTTGCTATGATTTATGTCATAGAGTGTTCTGCCTATGTTTTCCTCTAAGAGTTTGATAGTGTCTGGCCTTACATTTAGGTCTTTAATCCATTTTGAGCTTATTTTTGTGTATGGTGTTAGGGAGTGATCTAATCTCATACTTTTACATGTACCTGTCCAGTTTTCCCAGCACCACTTATTGAAGAGGCTGTCCTTTCTCCACTGTACATTCCTGCATCCTTTATCAAAGATAAGGTGACCATATGTGCATGGGTTTATCTCTGGGCTTTCTATCCTGTTCCATTGGTCTATATTTCTGTTTTTGTGCCAGTACCATACTGTCTTGATTACTGTAGCTTTGTGGTATAGTCTGAAGTCAGGGAGCCTGATTCCTCCGCTCCATTTTTCGTTCTCAAGATTGCTTTGGCTATTCGGATTCCTTTGTGTTTCCATACAAATTGTGAAAGTTTTTGTTCTAGTTCTGTGAAAACTGCCAGCGGTAGTTTGACAGGGATTGCATTGAATGTGTAGATTGCTTTGGGTAGTAGAGTCATTTTCACAATGTTGATTCTTCCAATCCAGGAACATGGTATATCTCTCCATCTATTTGTATCATCTTTAATTTCTTTCATCAGTGTCTTATATTTTTCTGCATACAGGTCTTTTGTCTCCTTAGGTAGGTTTATTCCTAGATATTTTATTCTTTTTGTTGCAATGGTAAATGGGAGTGTTTTCTTGATTTCACTTTCAGATTTTTCATCATTAGTGTAGAGGAATGCCAGAGATTTCTGTGCATTAATTTTGTATCCTGCTACTTTACCAAATTCATTGATTAGCTCTAGTAGTTTTCTGGTAGCATCTTTAGGATTCTCTATGTATAGTATCATGTCATCTGCAAACAGTGACAGCTTTACTTCTTCTTTTCCAATTTGGATTCCTTTTATTTCCTTTTCTTCTCTGATTGCTGTGGCTAGAACTTCCAAAACTATGTTGAATAAGAGTGGTGAGAGTGGGCAACCTTGTCTTTTTCCTGATCTTAGTGGAAATGCTTTCAGTTTTTCACCATTGAGGACAATGTTGGCTGTGGGTTTGTCATATATGGCCTTTATTATGTTGAGGAAAGTTCCCTCTATGCCTGCTTTCTGCAGGGTTTTTTTTTTTATCATAAATCGGTGTTGAATTTTGTCAAAAGCTTTCTCTGGATCTATTGAGATGATCATATGGTTTATCTCCTTCAATTTCTTAATATGGTGTATCATGTTGATTGATTTGCGTATATTGAAGAATCCTTGCATTCCTGGAATAAACCCCACTTGATCATGGTGTATGATCCGTTTAATGTGCTGTTGTATTCTGTTTGCTAGTATTTTGTTGAGGATTTGTGCATGTATGTTCATCAGTGATATTGGCTTGTAGTTTTCTTTCTTTGTGACATCCTTGTCTGGTTTTGGTATCAGGGTGATGGTGGCCTCGTAGAATGAGTTTGGGAGTGTTCCTCCCTCTGCTATATTTTGGAAGAGTTTGAGAAGGATAGGTGTTAGCTCTTCTCTAAATGTTTGATAGAATTCGCCTGTGAAGCCATCTGGTCCTGGGCTTTTGTTTGTTGGAAGATTTTTAATCACAGTTTCAATTTCAGTGCTTGTGATTGGTCTGTTCATATTTTCTATTTCTTCCTGATTCAGTCTTGGCAGGTTGTGCATTTCTAAGAATTTGTCCATTTCTTCCAGGTTGTCCATTTTATTGGCATAGAGGTGCTTGTAGTAATCTCTCATGATCTTTTGTATTTCTGCAGTGTCAGTTGTTACTTCTCCTTTTTCATTTCTAATTCTATTGATTTGAGTCTTCTCCCTTTTTTCCTTGATGAGTCTGGCTAATGGTTTATCTATTTTGTTTATCTTCTCAAAGAACCAGCTTTTAGCTTTATTGATCTTTGCTATCGTTTCCTTCATTTCTTTTTCATTTATTTCTGATCTGATTTTTATTATTTCTTTCCTTCTGCTAACTTTGGGGTTTTTTTGTTCTTCTTTCTCTAATTGCTTTAGGTGCAAGGTTAGGTTGTTTATTGAAAAATCAGCTGTTAACCTTATGGGGATTCCCTTGTGTGTTGCTTGTTGTTTTTCCCTTGCTGCTTTTAATATGTTTTCTTTGTAATTATTTTTGATAGTTTGATTAATATGTGTCTTGGCGTATTTCTCCTTGGATTTATCCTCTATGGGACTGTCTGTGCTTCCTGGACTTGATTAACTATTTCCTTTCCCATATTAGGGAAGTTTTCAACTATAATCTCTTCAAATATTTTCTCAGTCCCTTTCTTTTTCTCTTCTTGTTCTGGACCCCTATAATTCGAATGTTGTCCCAGAGGTCTCTGAGACTGTCCTCAGTTATTTTCCTTATTTTTTCTTTATTCTGCTCTGCAGTAGTTATTTCCACTATTTTATCTTCCAGGTCACTTATCCATTCTTCTGCCTCAGTTATTCTGTTATTGATCCCATCCAGAGTATTTTTAATTTCATTTATTGTGTTGTTCATCATTGTTTGTTTCATCTTTAGTTCTTCTAGGTCCTTGTTAAATGTTTCTTGCATTTTGTCTATTCCATTTCCAAGATTTTGGATCGTCTTTACTATCATTATTCTGAATTCTTTTTCAGGTAGACTGCCTATTTCCTCTTCATTTGTTAGGTCTGGTGGGTTTTTATCTTGCTCCTTCATCTGCTGTGTGTTTTTCTGTCTTCTCATTTTGCTTATCTTACTGTGTTTGGGGTCTCCTTTTTGCAGGCTGCAGGTTTGTAGTTCCCGTTGTTTTTGGTGTCTGTCCCCAGTGGCTAAGGTTGGTTCAGTGGGTTGTGTAGGCTTCCTGGTGGAGGGGACTAGTGCCTGTGTTCTGGTGGATGAGGCTGGATCTTGTCTTTCTGGTGGGCAGGTCCACGTCTGGTGGTGTGTTTTGGGGTGTCTGTGGATTTATTATGATTTTAGGCAGCCTCTCTGCTAATGGGTGGGGTTGTGTTCCTGTCTTGCTAGTTTTTTGGCATAGGATGTCCAGCACTGTAGCTTGCTGGTCTTTGAGTGAAGCTGGGTGCTGGTGTTGAGATGGAGATCTCTGGGAGATTTTCGCCATTTGATATTATGTGGAGCTGGGAGGTCTCTTGTGGACCAGTGTCCTGAAGTTGGCTCTCCCACCTCAGAGGCACAGCCCTGACTCCTGGCTGCAGCACCAAAAGCCTTTCATCCACACAGCTCAGAATAAAAGGGAGAAAAAGTAGAAAGAAAGAATTAGTAGAAGTAGAAAGAAAGAAAGAAAGAAAGAAAGGAGGGAGGGAGGAAGGAAGGAAGGAGGGACGGAAGGAAAAAAAGAAAGGAGATAAAGTAAAATAAAATAAAGATAAAATATAATAAAGTTATTAAAATAAAAAATAATTATTAAGAGAAAAAGAATTAAAAAAACAAAAAACGGACGGATAGAACCCTAGGACAAATGGTGGAAGCAAAGCTATACAGACAAAATCTCACACAGAAGCATACACATACACACTCACAAAAAGAGGAAAAGGGGAAAAAATCATAAATCTTGCTCTCAAAGTCCACCTCCTTAATTTGGGATGATTCGTTGGCTATTCATGTATTCCACAGATGGAGGTACGTCAAGGTGATTGTGGAGCTTTAATCAGCTGCTTCTGAGGCTGCTGGGAGAGATTTCCCTTTCTCTTCTTTGTTCTCACAGCTCCCAGGGGCTCAGCTTTGGATCTGGCCCCGCCTCTGCGTGTAGGTTGCCGGAGGGCGTCTGTTCTTCGCTCAGACAGGACGGGGTTAAAGGAGCCGCTGATACGGGTCTCTGGCTCACTCAGGCCGGAGGGGAGGGAGGGGCACGGAGTGCGGGGCGGGCCTGCGGCGGCAGAGGCCGGCATGACGTTGCAGCAGCCTGAGGCGCACCGTGCGTTTTACCGGAGGAGTTGACCCTGGATCCCGGGACCCTGGCAGTGGCGGGCTGCACAGGCTCCCCGGAAGGGGGGTGTGGATAGTGACCTGTGCTCGCACACAGGCTTCTTGGTGGCGGCAGCAGCAGCCTTAGCGTCTCCTGCCCGTCTCTGGGGTCCGCGCTTTTAGCCGCGGCCTGCGCCCGTCTCTGGAGCTCCTTTAAGCAGCGCTCTTAATCCCCTCTCCTCGCGCACCAGGAAACAAAGAGGGAAGAAGAAGTCTCTTGCCTCTTCGGCAGGTCTAGACTTTTCCCCGGACTCCCTCCCGGCTAGCCGTGGCGCACTAGCCCCCTTCAGGCTGTGCTCACGCCGCCAACCCCAGTCCTCTCCCTGCGCTCCGACCGAAGCCCGAGCCTCAGCTCCCAGCCCCGCCCGCCCCGGCGGGGGAGCAGACAAGCCTCTCGGGCTGGTGAGTGCCGGTCGGCCCTGATCCTCTGTGCGGGAATCTCGCCACTTTGCCCTCCGCACCCGTTGCTGTGCTCTCCTCCGCGGCTCCGAAGCTTCCCCCCTCCGCCACCCGCAGTCTCTGCCCGCGAAGGGGCTTCCTAGTGTGTGGACACTTTTCCTCCTTCACGGCTCCCTCCCACTGGTGCAGGTCCCGTCCCTATCCTTTTGTCTCTGTTTTTTCTTTTGCCCTACCCAGGTACATGGGGAGTTTGCCTTTTGGGAGGTCTGAGGTCTTCTGCCAGCGTTCAGTAGGTGTTCTGTAGGAGCTGTTGCACGTGTATATGTATTTCTGGTGTATCTGTGGGGAGGAAGGTGATCTCCGCGTCTTACTCTAACGCCATCTTCCCGGAAGCCCTCCATAAAATCATTTTCTTATATGTAATGCCTTTAAACTCCATAGCATGAACTTATGAGAGATCTTAGGAGATGAATAAACCATAGAACACACACGAGACAAATAAATATCACATACTATTGTTGTAGCAGTTTTTAGCTATGATCTTGGTTTTATGTAACCTTGGAAATAACGACTTGATGATTGGCCCAGATCCAATAGAGGTCTACTGTGAGTATCACTGAACAAAATGATGTTTGTTTTATTATGTTGTCTGTGTGGCATCATTAAGGAGAAAAACTGATAAAATGGATGAATACATTTTTAAGTTGTATTTCAGTCAACACTGAAAACAAACTGAATTTGATAGCTAGAATAGAAAGCATTAGAAAAAGCGTTTCCGAGGCAGAATAACTTTTCACTCTGAATAAAGGTTTCAGCTTTCACTCGATGTTTTCTAAGTTTTCTTTGGCATTGGGTCATGATAGTAATTTCAATCCGTGGGATTTTTTTAAAAAAATATTTTCTTCATTTTTCCTTTTAAAAATTTGGAGAGGTTAAAAGCAGCCTGCTATACCATGAGAGGTAAGAAAAGTTAGCCTGAGGTAGAGCCGAGGAACGTCTTTCCTCTTAGGGCCAGTCCTACAGGGAGGCAAAGGGTGTGATTTCAGTAGTGCCAGGAACTCTGCCATGCCTCAAAATATCTCCCTTTCCACCTGTCATGGAGTCTGACATTCCATATTTAGACAGTCACTCCTTTGGTGCATGAACATGCGAATACCATTGGGAAGGGCAACACCTTGCTATTATTATAACCTAGCTCTTGCATTCTATCTGTAAGGGATCAGATTTCCAAGGGACAGCTGAAATCAAGGGGCTTAGAGATATGAGAAATAGGATAGCAGTCTTTCCCTTAGGAGAAGAAGGAGATCTAAACATGGCTCAGAAAAGTAATAGCCAATAGGATTTACCATAAATGATGAGTCACCAGTTTTGCCCTAGTAATTAATCATCTTCTTATTTGGTTCTTTTCTAGCTGACATTGATGATATGAAAATATGCTACGTCTTGAGAGAAGGGGCTAATGCCACAAGTGACATATTCCATTTTACAGTTGAAGATGGTGGTAAGTATTCACTCTCCTGTTACTATAAACAAGGAGAGTGACTTTTATTCGTTGCTCTTTGACTACTTTATTACAGGGAATCGGTATCAAGTATCAGTTTATGCTCACCTGAGTTTGTACTGAGTGAAGTTGGTATTTGCTCATGAAAATCTTACATTCTCAGTCTGACACAATACTACTCTGCAATGATTGTAAATACATGTTCTAGTTATATTATTCTTGTCTTATGATTTGTAAAGCACTAAAGAGAAAGATCTATGTAAATAGGATCCCCATGTCCAGTTGTTCAGATTATACTCTGCATAAAGCTGTCTGCTTGAGGCCACCAGAGGATGTTGGGACCAGCCCAGCCCCACTTGCAAACCATGTGTTCTACTTAGGTGTGTCTGCCCAAAGGGGGTGCCTTTTTCTAATTTTCTTGGGTGCTGTGTGAACTAATGCTGGTGGATCATACGTCGCCTTCACCAAGAAATCAGTGCTAAATAAATGTGTATTAAGCTCAGTATGTCTAATGATTTTCTTAGTTTTCTTAGTTTGGGGCATTTTGTGACTTGGTCTAGCTCAGCTTTTCCTTGATGAAGTCTGAATACTGCAGAGAATAGACTATGACCTGGGATCTCAGTCACCTCAGTAATTTATTGTCATCGCTCCCCCACAGCCCTGACTGCCTCTCACACTCTTCAGCTCCCTTCCCCCACCTGCAGCCTAGGAGGAGAGCTGGCCACTTCTAGATTGATCATAAGAATGTTTGTGTTCTCACTTGCTGTCAGGAGAAGGAAAAGAACCTCAGGAAGAATGTGTGAACAGGACACAGGAAATGAGGGGTCCTGTGTGCGAGAGAAGAGAGAGGGAGAAGTGATTCAGTCACCTGTTTCCTTACGATGCTTTATGAAAACGCACACTCTTCTGTCATCTATCTCAAAAAGATTCCATGCTTACCCTTCCTATTTTTTTGAAGCATTAAATAGCACTTATTTAAAATGTCGTTGGATGTAACAGGATCACAGCTCTGAAAAATGACATCTGCTGGGTGTGTGACAGAGAGGAAAAAGAAAAAAGTGTGTTAACTTGGGTTCAACTAAATTTAATAAGTTTAATGCCTTTACTTTTTTAGCAACCGAATCATACGTTAGTATTCTACATATTGATAAATGAATCTTAGTATGAAACCAAGTTCTGAGAAGGAAATCAACTTATCAGAAAATAATCTGCTTGTTGAATCTTGCTGCCCAAATGGGAAATACTACTGCGAGTAAACTTTAGAGTGAGACTCTGAAATAATTCAAATTTGTCTTATATATATACATATGTATTTTATATATATGTGTATATATATATATATATATATATATATATATATATATATATGAGGACTAAATCTTTGTTTCCAAACACCATGTATCTCTTTCCGAGTGACTGAATAAACCTCAATAGCAAAAGTATGATTTTCTTTAAAATTCCCCAAAAATTGTTTGAAATCCAATGACTACAATTCCAAGACATTACAGCCTATACTTTTTTATACATTTTGCTTTTTCTTTTTATAGATATATATGCTCTATTATTATGCACTTTTCTTTCCTTAGCTGAATGGAATGGTAGCAATTACTTTAAAATTTTGGTCTGTATTCAAACTTTGGAAAACATTATACTGTATCATATTTCAAAATATTAAGTGAGGAGTGACTAGTGAAGAGACTGGGTTTATTTTTGGATTTGCTGAAAAAGTGGCTGAGCCTCTAAAGATTGTGTTTATGGAAATAGGAACTAAATCATTTTGGGAGCTTTTTCAGAGCTAGAGTTTCATGTGAGAGAGAAAAATTCCGGAGATATTGTCCTTTACTCTTCTCCTCCCACTGACTTAGCATTACTTACAGAGCTCAGGCACATTCTGGCAACTATCTGTGGAACAGAATTTATCTTAATTTCCCTGATGCAAGAAAACTTCCCTTTGACAGAATAAATACAGAGACCTGCAAGATTAAAAAATAAAAAGTCATATATGTATTTCAAAATAGTTTCAATCTGATACTTATTTTTTTAGGATTTTTGCACTGTCTCTCGTAACTTATTCTAATATATCAATGAGAAGTGCAATACTATTTAAACTTACAGAGTATCTTGAATGAAATTCTCCTCTCTGGGAAGTGTGAGGTATTTTGCTAAACAGAAGTAAAAAAAAGTTTGCAATATTTGTGATAAAAGAAGAAATAAAGATATTCTTCCTCTCTACAGAAATATTATACTAAGAATTATGAATTTTTTCTGACCTAGCTATTATATCTTCTAGTAGTACAGTCAGTAATTTCATCAAAATATACTCTAGAAAAGACCTATTTTATAGACTGTAATATTAACATTTATTTTCAAAATCTTCAAATGTAGCAATGTAAATTTCATGAACTAGATGACATGTTTATGAAGACACATTTGTGATGTCGTTTGACACTTCTCCAAGATATGTATGCCTCAGGAATTATGTCAGGTAATACAGGGATTGAATCTTATGAACAAGGATTCTCCTTGTTTCTCAGTTGGAAGGATCTAGGTCTCAGAGTAGCCAGGTAACTTCCCCAAACACATCCATCCATCTATCCAGGAAGTAACAGAGCTCCCTCAAGGGTACTTACTCTTCCCATCCATTTGATGACAGACTTTTTGGACCAGAGGGTTTAGTTACTGAATTCATCTATAGTCATTTATTATCATTTACTTTATACAATTATAGTAAGCATATCCGTACACCATTCCCATGAAATGCTTCAGTATTTCAGATCTGAGAAGTCAAGGCACCATGGCATAAAATCAGTCAACTCTCTACTGCCAATTCTCTCTCCAGCTCACTAAAAATCACTTTCTTCAAGTCAACCAGATTGATTTTAGGACAGTGACTATCTAAGGAAATTACTGGAGCAAACGTAATCCTCAAATAACATTAAAAATAAAACATAGGGCTTCCCTGGTGGCGCAGCGGTTGAGAGTCCGCCTGCCGATGCAGGGGACACGGGTTCGTGCCCTGGTCCGGGAAGATGCCACATGCCGCGGAGCGGCTGGGCCTGTGAGCCATGTCCCCTGAGCCTGCGCGTCCGGAGCCTGTGCTCTGCAACAGGAGAGGTCACAACAGTGAGAGGCCCGTGTACAGCAAAAAAAAAAAAAAAAAAGAAGGCTATAATCTTCCACTTGAGACATGGCTCAACAGAAGCAAACATTTGTAGGCACATGTATGTCACCATGAGAAAAGTAGCAATCTGGAAATTACTAATGCCAATAAAAATAGAGCTTTTTAGTAATGGTATCTGCGTCAGGAAGTGTTATGCAGCCCTTAAAATTCATAATTATAAATTGTCATATTATAATTCTTCAAATGATCAGTTAGTAATGAAATACATTTATTGGAATATTAGTGAAGAACCTGAGGAAATTCCCCAGTAGTCCATTGGTTAGGCCTCTGTGCTCTCACTGCTGAGGGCCCAGGTTCAGTCCCTGGTCAGGAAACTAAAATCCCACAAGCCGCACGGCGCAGCCCCCAAAAAAAACCCCATGAAAATGTTACATCAAAATAGGTCATCCATCCAGTTTTCTGGGGCCAATCAACACATGCATCTTCATAGTTACAATCTAAAAGTTCAAACTCTGAAATTAGGAAGTGTATTCCTGTTATCTGTGGCTTCATCCAAAGAGCTTTTGGATATAAGTGTGGGTAGCAATCACCTATGGATTTAGCTAAACCGTCTTCCATCTCTTTTGCTTTTACCCTTTATGTCTTCTCAAGGGTAATTCAATGTAATAATAATAATACAGACTTGGGAAACACATCCTCCTTTGATAATTGCCTCTGTGAATTAAAATTCCAGATCTAGTACTTGGAATTTTGTGGGAAGAAAAACAGCATGTATTCTTGTTTTGTTTTGTTTTGTTTTCCTAAGCTAATAGAGGGAAGAAATTAGAAAACTAATAATAATGAAATAAATCCAAAAGATAACAAGAAATGAGAGAACACAGAACATAGAACAGAAGAAACAAAAAGAAAGCAAATATTATGATGATAGATATAAAGCAAAATGTATCAATAATTATATTAAATGTAAGTGAACTAAATATTCTAATTAGAATATAAAAGTTGTCAAACTGGATAAGAAAACAAAACCCAATTACATGTTGCTTACAAGAAGCACATCCTTGAAAACACATGTATTCTTTTATCCCCTTCATAATAGAGCATTTTACCTGATTTCTTCTCAGCGTTTAACTCTGTAATTTTCCTCTTCTAACATTATAAGCATTCTAACATGAAAGAGCTCCTGTCCCTTTTTAGTTTTGTCTCCAAGGAAATCGTCTAGCTCTTTATTATGATGTGAAATCCAGTCTCATGTAACTATTCCAGTTATGTCCCACCCTCAGCCCTGATGACCGCTAATCACTCCTCAACTTTCAACTCAGATGTCATTCCCTCTCCAAAGTTGCTCCCAATATCTTGATAACAAAATTAGCCATGCCCTTTTTTTGTGCTTCTATCCCTACCTTTCTTTAGAACAAGAATGTTGTATTCTGATTATTTGCTAATGTGAAGACCTCCGTTAGTAGAGAAGAAACTTTTTCAAGTCAAAAGAAGGTGTCATTAATCTTTATACCACAAGGCCTATCCAGGGGTGAACACACAGTAAATATTAAACAAATATTAAAATAAATGAATAGACAAATGGCCAAAAGAAGCTCTATTTTATATAAGGATCAATTAAATAGTATTCTACATAAAGCTCCTATAAACAGTTCCCAGGGGACCCTTTGCATTCCTTTAGAACATTCTCTTATCCTAGCATTGATTTAAATCCTTGTGGCAGCAAAAAAGATTTTTAGTAAAGCTTTCACATTTTTAAATACATGAAACTAACTGCTGTAAAAATGGCTTTGAAACCTTCAGTGAAATGTACTTAAGATTGAAGAGATTCACAGTAACCACCAGTTTAGAGCTCATGTTATTCTTAAAGAATTCTTTTAAGAAAAAAAAAGTTGTCAGTATGTTATATAAACAATTATACAATTTTAAAATTTAAAAAGAAATCAACATTTTCTATAAATCACTGAAATTTTTAAGTCAGCACCACTGTCTTAAGTATTTTTAGTCACCCCAATTTTTTTGCCTCATGTGAGACAACTTTATGACAGGGAGAGAAGTAGAAAGCTATATTAGCATAAAGTATCCTCAGTTCTTATTAAAAAGCCATTATGTATATTTTTATGTTTCTTGTTTGTTTGCTTGTTTCAAGTCTCAAAGCCTGATCATCAGATTCAAGATACTTCTTTTTTTCTGCAATATTTCTCTCTTTTTTAAATTTTTATTTTATGTTGGAGTATAGTTGATTAACAATGTTGTATTAGTTTCAGGTGCACAGCAAAATGATTCAGTTATACATGTACATGTATAGATACATGTACATGTATCTATTCTCATCTATACATGTACATGTATCTGTTCTTTGTCAAATTCTTTCCCCATTGAGGTTATTACAGAATATTGAGCAGAGTTCCCTGTGCTATACAGTAGGTCCTTGTTGGTTATCTGTTTTACATATAGCAGTGTGTACATGTCAATCCCAAACTCTGACATAAATCAAGGTACTTCTTGATGGGCAGAAGAAAGAATTAGGATACGTGATCATCTGGCCCGGTATACTTAGTAGGAGGAGCCCTACGTTTTTCTCCATTATGAAAACTGGTTTGCCGCTTCCTCATTTGAGCTCTCATATGACATGGGCACACCGTCTATGAGAGCCTCTCTCTGGTTTTGGCACTGAAACTGGGCGTCAGACATGATATGCGTGTTGGCCATTATAATGTATCTGGTCCATAGCCAGACATGTGTTGCCACTGTCTTTGATTGTGCCTTGCGGTGCCCAGTTTTTCATCTGCCAAGATCCCTAATTCATATGCTATTGAAAGATATAAATAGCTTCTTGACATAGTAGAAAAAGCTGCAAAGTCATTTCTGTATATGAAATGTCAGTTAAGGACGAGGCTTTCAGAATTTTATTCCGTACCTGATGGTTGAATACTCAAGACACCAGGAGACTGGAAGCTCTTCATGCTGGTTTAGAAGAAGCACAAGTTTTTGCTGGAAGGTGACCAGTAACTTCAGGGTTTAGAGCAAAGTCATTATTGATAATTAGCTTGAATTTAAAGCAAGGGCTGGAAAAATATAAATAAGTGCAGTAAGTCGGAAAATGAGGTCTGAGCACAAGCATTAAAAGATTTTACAGACATTCAGCTGAGAGGAAAAAAAGCAAGCATTCTTGGCAATAAAGTTAATTACTAGTGACATGAGAACCGGAGGAAAGACACTAGTGCCTCAGGGGCTTATAATAAGACGGTGAAGTAATGTCAGGCACTGATACAAGTATTTTTAATCTGTAAGAGAGCACAGATCCACTAGAATGCAGATCCTGGGAGGAGGTGTTGGCGACTGTGGCATAATGTTTGTAAGCCTCTCCTTTTTTATTGAACAGTTCAGAACAGTTCAAGTCGTCAGGATCTTTCTATGCCAGATGCCTGCCTTTAAAAGCATGAATCTATAAAATACCTGTACTGTACTGTCCATGAAAGAATGTGTACCTTTTAAATAGAAAAATATAAACTAAATTTTATTACTTATTATTCTTTAGGTTCATTCCAAAATTATATGTCCTATGGCTGTACTGTTTTCATTAGCTTTTGTTCAGAGGAAACTTTTCTTAAATCATTAAATCTTCCCGTGAATATAAATCCTTATTAGACACATTTTTAGAGGTTTACCATGGTTCTATATTTACTCTCAAAACAAATGATAATCACCTTTTAAAAACTAAGCAAATCTTTCATAAGTGACTAAAATACCATAATCTCAAATCAAATATTTATTTGTGGTATATATTACATTACTCAGTAATATCCCAGTCTGTCTTTTTAAATTTGCTCTGCGTGGCTGGGAGAAATAGACCGTGGTGTTCAATGACAGTTGTCATTAGTATGATTCTATATTTGCTAGAACCTATAAGAATACAACAGAGAACCAGAATGCAATGGAAGAGAAGGTTCAGAGTTTCTATGGTGAAACTTAAAGAGTTTCCCTATTCACTTATTTATTGAATTATTCAACAAGTATTTTTGGTGCCCCAACTATGTTTCAGGTGTCTATTGGGATCTTGGAAAATAACGACGATCATGGCAGTTTTGACCTCTGACCTGAGGTTCTGATAGCTATGGATGATAAAACAGTAGACAAATACAACACGTATACATTGTTTAAAGTACTATGGGGTTATAATTAAATCCAAGATAGAGATGCAGATGTCAGGAAAGGCCTCTGAAAGGTGTACTATTTAAGCTTAGACCTAGGATGAGATGAAGCTACATCAGGAAGAAGGGAGGAAGAAATGTTCCAGGTGGAGGGAAAAGCACGCGCCATGGCACTGAGCTTGGTGTGTTCAAGTGACCGGAAGAACATCAACACACCTGGAGCTCAACTAACAAACCAGAGAGTGGGGCAAAGATGATGCTCGAGAGACAGACTGGGGCGAGAGCCTTATAGACCCAGGGCAGTAATTTAGACTTTATTCTGAGGGAAAGAGAATCCCCCAAATCATTTTTTTTAACTTTTTATTTTATTTTGGAGTACAGTTGATTAACAATGTTGTGTTAGTTTCAAGTGCCCAGCAAAATGATTCAGTTATACATATACATGTATCTATTCTTTTTCAAATTCTTTTCCCATTTAGGTTGTTACAGTATATTGAACAGAGTTTGGGATTGACATATACACACTGCTATATTTTAAATGGATAACCGACAAGGACCTACTGTATAGCACAGGGAACCCAAATCATTTTAAAACAAGGGAGTAACACATTCCAGTTTATGTTTTCAGATGATGACTCTTGTAGCTGTGGAGAGTCAAGGGGGACGTATCAAGGAGAAAGCAGGGGCTGTTGCAGGAAGACATCTGATACAGAGAGAAGAAGACAGGCTTGCGTAATTTCAGATCTCAATTTATAGTACTTACTGATGGACTGGATTATGGGGTAAGGAAAAAAGAGAATTAAGCATGATTCTGGGTTTCTTGGCCAGCGGAATATGGTGCTGCCATTTGTTGAGATGGAAGAGACTAGCGGGGCATGGAAAAGGTTGAAGGGAAATTAAGAGGTCCTTTCCAACATATTAATTATGAGATGTCTTACTTCTTTGAAATGTGTACACAGGAAGGTCAGCCTCTTGACCCTGCTTGTCTTCCTTTCCATCCAAGTGAGGGGCGCAGCCTCTGGAGTTGAACTGGGACAAATACCAGTTGGTGATGTGACCCTGAGCCAAGAGACTGAACCTTTCCAAGCCTCAGTTTCACTTGTAAAGTGGGACAGTAATAGTACCTAGCTAATAGGGTTCTTTTGAAGATTTAAGTAAGATTATTCGTGGAAATAGGATCATTCATGCAGCACAGTTCCTGCAGCATAGTAAGAACTGTGCAGGTAGCTACTACTATGAGGGTTTCCAGAGCTTCTCTTTCTGTTTGTCTCCCTTTTTTTTTTTTTCCTTGCTTATTTTCCCTCTCTCACTCCTCCTTCTGTCGTTTTCTTTCTTCCTTTCTTCCTTGTGCTTGCTTTTCTCAACTGTGTATAAAGTTTGACTGTCTCTTTGTTTTTGGTGGAAAGATGGGATATACAGGGACAAAAGTGGAAGAATAATGAACACTTCTTCAATGCTGAATCTAAAGGCTAAGAATGCTTCCAAAGTTATTGGACCACTAGTAAGTAGCTAAACTAAGATTTCCGTTAATCTAATAATAATGAGTTTTCACTTTGGCCAAATCATAGAAATACAAAACACTGTACTTCTTTTCACTGTACATGTTTTATTTCTCTTTTTTACTGACTGGAAATATAAATTTTGTAGACTTGAAGGTTAAATACAGTAACATGCTTTTACCAAAATGTAGTACTCCAAAACATCTTGATTTAGCAATTGTGAGGTTTGAGGGACAGTTTTTTTTTTTTTTTTTTTTTTTTTGAGGGACAGTTTTGATCGCAAGTCTAACACGCTGGGACACAACCAGCCGGAGACAGTGATAAAATACCATGTTTGTTCAGGTCTTAGAATCTCCTAAATATATTTAGTATAGAATGCTGTACTGAACTATACTGTAGTATAGTTATGCAGCTGACAGATGTTCCATTTAATCATTATCATAAAGAAAAAAACAAATAAAAGCATCTTTGAGAAAATTAGTAAATTTAAGTAATAAGAAGAGCATATATTTTGAAATTCTCCATTTATGTCATTGGAAAATAAGTGCCGTGGATTTGTATATTAGTCTTAACATGTTCCTTAAAAGCTGAATATTGCTTATGTGAATTATTTGCAGTAGATGGATACTTCTCTTTTTTTAATTAATTAATTTATTTGGTTGCTCCGGGTCTTAGTTGCGGCATGCATGTGGGATCTAGTTCCCTGACCGGAGATCGAACCCGGGCCCCCTGCATTGGGAGCGCAGTGTTAACCACTGTGCCACCAGGCAAGTCCCCAGTAAACAGATACTTCTTGATTCCGTGTAATAAAAATGTAAAATCTTATTTTCCTGTGATTTTACAGGAAAACTGTCTGCTTTTTTAAAATCTCATCCTTCTAATGTTCTTAAAAATAATGATTGGATAATATGTAGATTTTATTTAACACCTTCATTTATCTGTTTCTACCTGATAAGTTTTGCAGCCGTGGGTCTTTCTGCAATATTCCAGTGAAGTCAAAGGGAAAAATGTCATACCTAATCCCAATTGCAAATAAGGAGAAATATGGTTTTTTCACATTGTGATGAAGTGAGGAATGTGTGAACCACACACACACACAAAATATAGATGTTTTGGTTCTTGCTTCACAAATGTAGATTGACTTCATAATGTACATTTCCTAGGAGCAATACTGTTTGTGTAAATGAGGGGGAAAAAGTTTTCCTGAACCTTTTCTTTTAGAACAGTTAGTGTAAATTTACTAAAATCGTTAATTTATTGATCTGTTTCTGCCCCTAAGGATAAAAAATCAATTGCCAAGTAGTGGTATCATTAGCGATTTTTCGTTAGGGAATAAATATAAGGTTAAGAAAACAGTGTACCTTTAGGTGGTTCACATTTAGAATTCTCGTATTGTTGTTATGGTAGAAGATTCCAGAATAAATTATTCAGTTATGGCTAAGTACCATTTCACATAAGACTCACTTTTTGCAGAGGCTATTAGTATTCTTGGTGCTAAGAAATTAAAAGAAAAGATTAAGGGGACAAAATTATCTTGCTATGTTTGGTTTTCAATTTAGAACTACGTTTTATTCTTCTTGTTGATTGTGATTTAAGCTTGGAAAATAGCACCTCATAGTATTTTGATGAAGGAAGCCAGGACACAATTCTCCTCTTTTTGTTTCAAGAGAGCTCTGACTACTTTCCTCCAAACTGAGAGAGCGGAAGTGCCTGCTCTCTATTTCTTTGCTGGTTTCCTCTGTGCAGAAAGAGCTAATCATTTCATCTTGGTAATGCCCCACCTGTTACCTTTAACTCCACTTACATAGTTATTAGAGGCATGATTTGAGAACACTGAAAACAGTGTTTTTAAGCATAGCTCAAGAGAGCCACTTTAGAAATTGAAAATAAAGTGGTAAAACTGGTTAGTAGACTTCAGAAATCCAAGAGACAGAGAAGAACCATTTTGTGTTCCCATAATCCTTCTCTTGCTTTGCTTTATTTTTATGCAGAAATAGCCCCAAATTAAATGCATGGCATCATTGCTATAGAATTAAGAAAAGTAGGCTACACTTAACCATTTAAGAAATTGTTATTAACCACTTAAGAAAAAGTTATTCTTACTACTTAAACCTGAAGAACCATTTTGTTTCACCATGCATAGCCATCCAGTTACTAAACCAGTCAGTTTTACCTGCTTCCTGAATTTCTTTTGAATCAGATTCCTTCACTAACTCTATGGCTATTGATCCCGTTAGAACCACATCAGTGTGGTTTATCTTAAATGATTTATTAAAAGTAAACTGCTTAAAATAATGATTGGCACAGAATAAGTGCTATATAAATGTTAGCCATTTTCCCCAGCTGTAATATAGTAAGCTATCCATGAGAACTATCTGTTTTTTACCCTTGTTTCTCATTGATGTATCCTCAGTGCCTGGAGCATATAGCTGCTCAATAAATGTTTATTGAGTGAATGAAGGACTTTTTTCTAATGTAATTCTCCTAATGGATCTCCTCATCTCTTGTAACTTTCCCCTCTGACCCAGATACACACTGTTTCTATAGTTACCTAAAAAAAACAGTTGTGATTTTTAAAATTATCTTAAAAAAAAACCCTTCTGTCCTTCCCTCTGCTGCCACAGTTCATTTTCTACAGTGCAAATCTGATACCATTATTACTTTCCAACTCACAATGGTCTTTTGTTATGCACAGGATAAAATTCAGACTCTTCTTGGGAATTCCCTGGTGGTCCAGTGGTTAGGACTCCACACTTTCACTGCTGAGGGCCCAGGTTTTTTTTGTTTTGTTTTGTTTTTTATATCTTTATTGGAGTATAATTGCTTTACAATGGTGTGTTAATTTCTGCTTTATAACAAAGTGAATCAGTTATACATATACATATGTTCCCGTATCTCTTCCCTCTTGCGTCTCCCTCCCTCCCACCCGGGTTTGATCCCTGGTTGGGGAACTAAAATCCCACAAGGTGCACAGTGCAGCCAAAAAAAAAAAATTCAGACTCTTCTTGATGTACAAACTAGCCAAATCTAATCTATCCAGCCACACAGCCTTTTCAGGATTCCTGCACATGCCACATGCCTTTCCTTTCTTCTTTGGTGTCCTTCCATTGTCTCTGCATGAGAGTCACTCCAACAGTGTATTTTCTGCCTGATTTCTTCTACCCCTGTTATTAAGGTCAGACATCACTTCCTCTGTGTCCCCATAACTACTAATATTTGTATCCAGGGACGATATTCAAAGTATTGATTTGTATATCCATATATTGATGTAAATAATAATTTAAACCATTGTCAATTATAAAATTATATATATATACATACATGTGAATGTGTATATATACACATTCATACATCTATAATTGCTTAGCAAGTGATATAAGTGGCAACACAAATAATAATAGCATAATATAAGAAGGCTGTTATACTATGCAGTATAATATATTACACATATATATGTTTTATAAAAGTGCTTACAAGTATAAGTTTACAGTACAAATCACTCATCAAATCACTAATAATTTTAAAATGTTGTTTTGGTGTCATCTTTTATGAAAGCAGCTTTCTCAAGCTAGAGCATACCTTCCCTGGGCCATGATTTGACGTGGGATCAAACTCTTCCCTCAAACTGGTCATGATTAAGTGACTTGTAACACTAATTGGTAGAAGATTTCTCTCAGCATCAACGATATTGTTCATGGTGCTTTTGTTGACCTAAATCAATTACATCCAAATTCTTTCTAAGCCCTACAAAATATATGAGGCTCACATATTCAATGTCTATGTACAGATAAAGTCACAAAAATTATTCACTAGAATGCAGGGTTTAATTAGGTAGAACTTCAGGACCAAGGAGAGGCTGGGTATTATCTTGGTTAACAGTGTGAGCTCTTCCAGGCATTTTGGGCTTGAATTCTGACTCTTCAAGGTTTTAAATAATCTTTCCGTCTACTTGTTAATCAGTACAGATGCATTCGCCATTTTAACAGTCAGTATACAAGCTCAGAACATACCACTGTGTCCTGGAACACTTTACGTACATCTGGGTTTGTAAAGCTTCTCCTCTGCAGGAGCTGCTCTCTTCATATTCCTGTCTCCTTGTCCAGGGCTTAGTCTCCACCTGGCACTGAGCTGGAGGTCAATAAATATTTATGGAATGAAATCATGAATAAATGCTGAAGGTAAATAACTAATGGTTTCTATTTTCTCTTAAAGTTGTATGTGGAGTATCTTCAGAAGTCGAGAGGACTCTAAAGGAAAATAGAAAAGTCTTACCCATGTAAAAGAATGTGACATAAACAAAAGCTTGTCTTGTCTTGTCCTTTAGCACAGAGGTGTATATGAACATATATTTTCCCAATATTCTTTGCAGAGAATTTATGGTGACATCCAACTCTCTGTCTTGCTTATTTTACAATGGAGTTCCTCTTCTTATGTGTATGCCTGGATATGTTTCCAGTTTAGAGACTTAGCTTTTAGACATTTAAGCTTTTGTAAGTGCTGCAGTTTCTTTGACTTAGTTATTATAATAAGCGTGCTGAATCTTATTGATTTATGTTCTAGACACCACTGAGAATGGAATGAGTTTATACTCTTAATAGACTCACTTCACTCCCCTTTTCCTGCATCATTTTGCCAAAGCTGAGAAAACTGCTAACCCCTTCCCCTCTGGGTTCCCACCTCCACCTCCTGTATGTATGTGGTAAAAGTCAACATCCATAAGAAAAGGTACAGAGTCAATTAAATGTGACCTGATAATCGTTTCAGTTCATTTGAGAGAACAGTAACACTGTAAGGGATAAAGTGAATTAGCAAAGCACTGGAGATTCTTCCAAATAAATGGTGTTGCTAAGTGATGTGATAAAGTAAATCTGTTTAGAAATAAATCAGTCTCTGCTTTTACCTGCCTGATTAAATATTCACTGTATGAATTTTTTAAATAGATCTTTATTGGGAAAAACACTATGGATTTATATAGTGAAGGTGGTGAAGACCATGTTTACAGAGTCTTTAGAATTATAGATACAATATAGCATCTGATTTTGAGATTTCAAAGAAAGCCTTGTCTTTTAAAAAGAAGATTCCTAAAGTTTACCGTGTTGATCAAGTCACTAGCTTACTTTATTCATGTAGAGATGGTTTTCGGGTGTTGGTTTGTTGGTTTGTTTGGGCATGCCGTGCGGCTTGCGGGATCTTAGTTCCCTGACCAGGGACTGAACCCAGGCCACTGCAATGAAAGCACCAAGTCCTAACCACTGGACCACCAGGGAATTCCCTAGAGATGGTTTTTTAAAGTCTTATTACTTATTTAAAAGTTAAAAATAATTTTAAGATTTTAAAGCAATTTTTCCATGAAAACTACTGAAGAGAACTGAGTCCATGTAATTATAAAAACATCAATTAAAAAGAGCATTTGACACTTCGTTATTACTATCCTCAAATACCCACAGTGCACAAACAGTTTTAAATACAGTGGCTTATCTTGTAGATTCCAAGAGTTAAGGAATTAGATGCAACTAGGGCAGACCGGAAACATAGGTGTGTAGACTGGTTGTGATTAAGGGCTCTTATGCAATTCTCTAGAAAAACATGATTCTGCTTTATTAGGTAGTCGCTTAATCCATGGTGATTGAGTTACTTTACCCAGGGTTTTTTTTATTGTTAATAATAGATACAACTGATTTCATGATTAAGGGTCTTTTGAATCTACCAAGATAGCTTAATACAGCTTCTGCCATATTCTTGTTTCTTCCTTAGGGATAATGTATCCATAGGGACCCCTTCTCGTATTTTAATGATCATTCGGTATCTTTATTAAGTAGAATTCAGAAAGCATTTTATATACATTTTCTGTTTTTATCTCAGTTACTTTGAGTCAGGACAGTACACACACACACAGATTTCTCCTGTGGGATCCTAGTATTATCACCATTTGGCAAGCAGTTTTACACTTTAATGAGTTAATAACATTTTCCTGCTACCAGTTCCAAAACTGGCCTCTTAAGCAATAATATGAACAAAGACTGAAAAATATTTTTTTTTACGTTCTGAGTTACCCCTGGATGGTAATTTGATTTGGCATTTAATTCTCACAGTTAGGTGGCTGTTATCAGACACGAGTCTTCTATCATCCCCATTTCTTTTAATGGTATGTCTATTCTCTCAACCATCTAAACATCTTTATAAAATATTTTTGGACCCATCTATATTCTCTCTTCCATGCTAAAGGTGGAATCAAAGCTGTATTCTTGTTGCTTTTAGGAGTTGATGAGACCAAGACCCCCCCCCACCTCAGCATTCCTTTTCCCTTTTTAGTATTAATGGAAAGAAAGTATGGTTTACAATGATCTTTTGAACTTTGAATTCCTGGCATGCTTATTCAGAGCATCTACTATCTCAGAAGTCATTTTACATCCCCAGCGATAAGCTATACATAAACAGAGGTTTTTTTAGTATTTGCTAATAGCTCTTGTTCTACCAGTTTCTCTCTCTCTCTGTCCTTCACTATAGAAAGTTACACTAATATTGATACATTTAAGAGATAATTCTATTAAATCTATTAGACAATTATCTGTTAATTACATGCGCTCAGTTTTGAATGTAGCCATCATTGCAATATTTATGGTTGGTAGTGAGCCTGCAGATAGAAGAGATAGGAAACAGTGTGTACTGAATACTTTCTATGTAACCAGCCATTTACCCAAGTCAATTTACTGGATTATCAAAAGAGCAGTCAGTGATTTCTATTATTGCCATTTTACCTAGGAAGAAAGTGAGGCTTAAAGAATTAAAATAAATTTCTCAGAGTTACTGTATTAATTTCCTATTGCTGCTGTAACAAATTATCACAAGCTCAGTGACCTAAAACAACACAAATTTTCTTATCTTACAGTGTGGGGATCAGAATTTTAAAATGAGTCTGACTGGGTTAAGATCAAGGCGTCGATAAGGCTATGTTCCTCTGGAAGCTTTGGAGGGGAATCCGGTTCCCTGCCTTTTCCAGCTCTCAGAGGTTGCCTGCATTCTTTGGCTTGTGGTCCCTCCTTCCATCTTCAGAGCTGGCAGTGTAGCATCTTCAAATATCTCTCTGATGCTGACCTTCTGCTTCACTCTTCCACTTAAAAGATTCCTTGTGATTGTATTTTGCTCATCCAGATAATCTAGGACAAACTCTCCATCTCACAGTCAGCTCATTAGCAACCTGAATTCAACAGACAATCTTAATTCCCCTTCGCCACTAGACTGACATACTCACAGATTTCCCTGGGGGTTAGGGGGAGGACGTCTTTGGGGAGCCATTATTCTGCCTCCCAAAGTAATCCTGTTTGTAGGAAAGAAACCAAGGGATAAGTCAAGTCCAGGTTTGTCCACATGTTGGTGGAATTCAAGGGGCATGAGGCAGGTCCTCCTGTGCAAAAATATCTCACCCACTGCCTGGCGTAATACCTGAAAATCCATCGTTAGAGTTACTTTCTTTGAGGTTTGTATGTAAAAGTCACCAAGAATCCCCCAAGCAAAATTCAGATGTTACAGGTCCTCAGGAGGAGATCTGTCAACAGCTTATTGAATACAAGGGACATTTCTGGAGCAGGAAGTAAGGGAAAAGGGTAGCAAAGAAAGTCACCAGAAGGGGAAGTGTAATGATGCCAGTTCTCTTCCCAGCCTATTACATCATTTGGCCCAGAGCTAGTCTTAGTGGTAGGATTTCCCCCTTACTTAGGGATATGAGGCATGTACAAACAGGGTTGTAACTTTTCTTTGATGTATTTTCTGTATTCTTAATCCTTATTTACTACTCTCTTGTTGATACTTGACAATTTAACTCTAAAGAAAATCAATTGGCCCACTCTCAACTAGAACGGAGATGCACGTTTGTCTAGAGGGATTGACACTAAATGGACAAAATTCCATTGCCTTCTTGGTATGTGCCAGCCACATTGCTTAAAGATGTAGGGATTACATGCACTCTAGCAGATACTAAGTGTGTCTCAATTCTGGGTAGATACTGACATACAAAAGCCTGGGTTTATAAATTCAGACCAGAATGATCTATGTGGATTAAAGAAAGCTACCTGAATCATACCCTATAAAATTAGGTATCTGCAGTGTCCCATGTACCCAGGCAGGGGTTCTGAGCTTGAGCTGGATGAAGGTAAGGGTAGGTTCCCAGCGCATAGCCTAAGGGGCAGAAAGCTAAAGTTCTCAGTCCAAATGCATTGAATTGAATTGAAGATGCTGCATAGTGCTTTGCAAATACTTTATGAGGCAAATGACAGACGCTAAAGAAACCAGGATCAAGCAACCCAGTTCAAAAGGGAGGGAGAAAGACTGAATCTAGACAGCATGGGGCCCCTTGACCTCCCTGGGGTGAGGAGGGAGATGTTAGGATGCTCAGAGGGTTGGGATCCAAAAGAAGGAGTCCTGTTTCTAAGATGTATGTATTATTACTCTCCTCAATATGATCCTGTATCCTCAAATCCTGTATCCTCAAATGTGGAGGTAAAGCAAGATATTTCTGATCATGACTTTAATGGAAAGCAGCACAGTGACTATTACAGCAATTGTGTATTTGGTAGGTGCAGAAGGAAAAAAAAAATCTTGTTGGCTGGCAGTGCATTGAAATGAACTCCAGATGTCTCTAAAACTTGAGGAAAATGAGATTAACTGACAAGACATCAGAGGGAAGAGCCTAACGGAGAGCATAGGTAGGGACCAGGGAAGGTGAGCCAGAGCAACCCCAAAGAAAGGAGCAGCCTTGGATGAAGACAGCAGACCGGAAGGAGAGCAGGGATGGCAGAGGTAGCCATCTGGGGTAGGGAAGTAAAGCCAGCCGCATAGCTTTATAGTCAGTGGGTACATTTCCTGTGGCACAGTGGCAAACTGATCCTTAAAAACAGTCCCGTCACCTGCACCAGAGCAAGGATGGAGGTGTCAAAGATGACATCTACTGATGCTGATCCAAAAGGCAACTTAATACCACGTTTTATGAGAATAAGTAGTCGGCCAGGCTATGCATATTCAAGCAACAAGATTTCAACACACTGTGAAGCTGCAGGGGGAAAAAGTATTAAAATTTCATAACTCTTATTCCTGAGACTGGCTCTTGATAACATTTTAGCACCGATGAATCCATGTCGATGAAATTTGCCAAACTTTATTCCAAGGAACAGTAAATTAAGTAATAGTTACCCTTGCATTTTAGTGGAATAAATACAGGCTTGTTGTCTCCTTATGGTACCCAAAGCTACTAGTGCCAGAAAATAAAACCCTGAAAATACAAAGTTTAAAGATGATGATAGTTTCCATCCTTCCTGAATACTACCTATAGCTTAGAGAGAATGATTTCTCAACCACGGTCAGGCATCAAAATCACCTGGGGAGTTTTTTAAAATGCCGAAGCTCAAGCCAGCCCCAGAAATTTGAATCTCTGGAGCTGGGACACAAGCATTTGGTTTTTTTTTTTTTAACTCCTCAAGTAATCTTAATATGCAGCCAAGATTGAGAAACACTGACTTAGAATAAGTTCTAAATCCTGCCTGGAATTCTGACCTCTTTTTTTCATTTAACACTGATTTAACTGACTAAGCTAAGTCTACATTGCTTGAGAAATGGTTCTCAAATTTTAGCATGTAGGACTTGTTAAAACACAGATGAAAAGGCCCCGCCCCTTGAGTCTCTGATTCAGTAGGTCTGGGGTGGGGCTCCGGCACACTGGAAGCACATTTTGAGAACCTCTGTTCTAGCAAGATGATGTAAAGATAATCAGGCAGAGTTTATATCTGGTAATATTTTTTCCATCCTACTGCCTATCCACTTGACCTCAGATTCAATCTATGACCCAGAGTTAATATCAAACATGAGATTTCAGATACTTTCTATTACTCATTTCTGCCAGTTGAAGAGGTTCGCAAAAGGTTTTGCTGAATGTTGAAAATTTAAGCTTGGAGGTATTTAAAACCCAGCTGGAGGTGATCATGAGGGTGTGCTGCGCTCAATGTGTTTATTCATCTTAAATCTGTTAATATCTGTGTCTGGCACATAGTAAGCAAGTAGAGCTTGTTAACACATGCATGCATTTTTCATTTTGTCAAATATAAGAAGAAATTTTTGACAATATACTACTTATTTAGAGAAAATTTCCTTTGTATTTACCTATCCACTGTTTGTTTTTCCCGTGCTTATCAATGTTGCTGGGAGAAAAGGAAATATGTCCTGAAATAGACACATTTTAAAAGTAAATTATACATTTTTTGAAATACACTTTGTAGGGAAGAAAAGAAAGAGATGAAGTTATAACTAGGACTTACGGGGAATCATACATAACCCCCAGCGTATTTTATATAAGCCAACCAGTAATCTGGGTGTGTAAACGCAAGTGCAGACACACACATTCATTTATTATTCATTTATCCATTCGTTAACTCTTCCTTATCTAACAATTTTGTGTCAAGTACAATACTAGGTGCAGGATTTAGAACAATGAAGAAAACATAAGGAATCCTTGCCTTTATAGTTCCTACAAGGAGGGGACAAAGAAACAGTGGACAGGTAAACAGATAAAATTTTAAAATGGTTCTAGATCATGATGAGTGGTCTACAAATAAAAGGAAACAAACAGTGGGTGAGATGGAGAATAATGGAAAGACGGGGAAATGTAGGAGGTATTTAAACTTTCCTAGGTAAAGCCAGAGAAGGCCCTCAGTAAGCTGTATTCAAGCTGAGCCTAATAGGTGAGAAGGATTTAGCCCAGGGAAGACTTGGGAGAAAGCGAGGCCCTCAGTAGGAACAACGCAGGCCATTTCTGCAAAGGTCTGAGGTAGAAAAGAGCCTCGCTTCTTCAGAACTGAAAGAAGACCAGGGTAGCTGAAAGCACAGTGAAGTAGAGGGAAAGTGAGCAGAAGACGAGTCATTCAGAGCTGTTTAAGCTCCATGGATTCCATCTAAAATACGATGGGTGTCATGGAAGATTTCTAAGTAACTGATAGAATCAATCTATTCGTTAGAATTAATATAGATCTAATTTTTGCGGATCTATGGAGAACTGATTTGGGGGGTTTTCAAGCTCAAGTAATTGGATAAATAGCGAGGCTTTTGGCTGGTGTGGGGGGCTGTGATGTGGGGAAAATGAAAAGTTCTGCTTTAAACACGTCAAGATTGAGGAGTCTTTGAATGAGGCAGCAAGTGTGCAATTTCACGTGGGACCTACAACTCACTGAAGTCTGGGCCTGTTTTGAAATGCAGGTTTCGTTATTATTCGGATATGGTGAGGCCAACAGATTAGGATTCAATGCTATTGAAAAGATAGTTTGTTACTCACAGTTCCCAAGAGGAGGGGGTAGGTACATCATGTCACACGGGGCCACACAGGGAAGCACCAGGGTTGGTCAGGCGTCACAAGGCGCAGGGGGAAAGCATGGGTAGCAGCCTTTGCTGTGGCTCCCGTCACGAGGCAAGGAAGGTAAGCAGGCTTTAGGACTGGCTGGTTTGAAAAATTTCGGCAGTCTCTGGGGTATAGGTGCTGTCTCCAGCTGTCTGGTACCTGACCCGGGGTGGTTAGGACAGAAGAGTGTTGCCTCCTGAAGGGTAAGAACCTGACACAGGAGTTGGTTCAGAGTACGTGCTCTGGATTGGTTGGTTTGCATATGAGAAGCATGTTACTGGGAACAAGACCCCAGACTCCAGAACATCAAGAATACAGAAAATAGGGCTTCCCTGGTGGCGCAGTGGTTGAGAGTCCGCCTGCCGATGCAGGGGACACGGGTTCGTGCCCCGGTCCGGGAGGATCCCACATGCCGCAGAGCGGCTGGGCCCGTGAGCCATGGCCGCTGAGCCTTCGCTCCACAACGGGAGAGGCCACAACAGTGAAAGGCCCGCGTACCGCAAAAAAAAAAAAAAAAAGAATACAGAAAATAATAAATTGAGAGATCGGGATTGACATATACCTACTACTATATATAAAATAGATAACTAATAAGGACCTACTCTACAGTACAGGGAACTCTTCTCAATGCTCTGTAATGACCTATATGGGAAAAGAATCTAAAAAAGAGTGACTATATGTACATGTATAACTGATTCACTTTGCTATACAGCAGAAACTTAACACTGTAAATCAGCTATACTCCAATAATAATTTTTTTTCTAAAAGGGCTACAGAGCAGCATCAAAAAAAAAATACAGACAATAAGAAAATATAGTTAATACGGGATTGGAGGTATGAATTTGTAAATGGCATCTGTTGCGTGTATATGGAGGACAGGGTGGTAAATAAAATCTGAGAACTACCCACCATTCCAGATACCTTTGGTAAATGCTGAAAAGTGTATCCAAAAGAGAGGTGCAAAAATATTCTTAAAAAACATTTTTTTCCCCTCCACTAGTAAAGATTATGGCCATAGGGAGCCTAGACAAAGAAATTGCAGCTGCTTCCCCTACCCCAACCTGTTGCCCAAGCTATTCTTATGTGGTGTTTTAGCATAGACGTGTGATTGTGGGTGGAGGAAATAAAAATATTTACCCAGCATGCATATAATGAATTTACAGCTGTTGCTGCACCTTAATTTGGAATCTGATAGCTGCTTCTAAAAGAGTTAAGTGGTGGTTCAGTTAATCGGTAAAACTTCTGCCAAGTTTCTAGGTATTTTAATTAAAACAGTTGAAATGAAAGGTGGTGATTGTCAGGCCTGACAAAGTAAGATTCTTTCCTGACTTTAATTAAGGTGCAAAGGAAGTATTGTTTTAATTCCCCAAAGCTTACTGGAGGTTGTTTTTATGCTTTGGGTCCAATTTCAGCCATACTGAACCAGCAGTTTTCCTCTGTTGCACCAAAACCCCTCTAAATCGTGGGTATTTAAGTTTTAGATTCAAGTCTAAAGGATAGAAATCTTTACCATATCATTGATATAAGTAATGTTAAAAGAAGCCCTCTGGGTAGTGTACTATTTTATTCCTTTATGTAAAATGCTGTAAAAAGTGCAGATCAAACTTCTGCTCTTCAAATGCATTTGAAAACTTCTCTTTTATGGATAAAATATTGCAGGCTGCCTGAAGGCAGGGACCACGTTTGTTCACCATCTTATCTATCACCTGACAGCCCTTGGCACAGGGTAATTCATCAATAAAATCTAGTGAATAAATGAATGCACGGACACCAAGTAAATTACAACGGCAGCAATTACCATCTGTGTAATAAATGTTGCCATGTCCCTCATGCTTCTTCCACTGCATAGCCTCTCAATATCTTTCTTTCTTCAGCCCTGTTTTGCTTCTGCCATAATATTTCATAATTTTATTATATAATTTTAGTGATGGGAAAAGTGGAACAATTCAGAACTATAAAATTAACTATCTTTCTCTTTAATTATAATAACAAGTTAATCCAAGCTTGTTACGTGAGCATGGCTTATGTGCAGATGGTTATACAACAGCAACATTGCCAAAAGGGTCAGCCGACTCAAGATTAACCTTATAAATGCTTATTGGACCTGGGGTTGGCCCATTTCTCAGATGAAGAAAATTAGGCAAGTAGAGGTTTAGGATATACTTAGATTCACACGGAGAGTTAATGGTACATTCAAGACTAGAATCCTCAGATAAACTTTGCTCTGGTGAGCACATGATATCATAAATAATGCAGAACATGGTATATTCTTTTCCTTTCATTTTTTTTCTACTTGGTGGTTTTCTGAGTCTCTGATAAGGACCAGGTTACCTGTTATCATTGGCAGGGCTGCCAGTGTTAGCATTCTTCACCAAGCAGGATTAATACTATGGGAGTAAATCTACAATAAGCGTGAGCTTTGGTTTTCTCCATTTGGGTTATTGAGAAGGTCAAATATCAAAGGCTTTGTGTTTGAGATGGAACGTTCTCTAAGACTCCCCACCCTGTCATTTCCATGAATATGTTTTATAAGACACTAAGCTCATGAGATATCCCGTGAAAAGAGTTTCGTAGTAAACTCTGTTGGGGAACTACTGCCTACTTCATCCTCCTCCTAGAGAGTCATAATAGTTTAAGAGCTCTGAAGAAAAGAAACATTTAACTCAGCATTTCCCATACTCATTTGAGCACAGACATTTTCTTTTTCAAGTAACACCAATGAGTATACTATAGGATTTGCCTTCCAAAAAACACAGTTTATTATGCACACTGTGAAAGAGAATGATGAATTTTTGTGCATATGATACTTTCTTTCTGAATTATTTTATTTATGAGATAACAGCAAGATAGGAACTTGTGTGTCATTCTTGAAATGTATTGCTACATAGCTGTCCAAAAAGATAATGTAATTTTGTCATAGCCTCAGGAACATCTTAGCAGATAATTTCCATTATTGCGACATCACCAAGATTGTGAGTTTTTTAAATGTTATTTTAATAATTATCACTAAATTCTAGACCAAAGAGGAATTTGAGCTAATTTTATTTCTGGCATGTTCAATGTTTCTAAAGGACTTGGATTTGATTCTCACTCAACTTCCTTTACCCATGAATACTTCTTTCAAGACCCTATACCCATTTGTGAGGGATGCATTAGGACAAATACAGTATTGTGACATACGGACTGAGGCTTTCTTTAGACCTTTGCACAAGTGTTAAATGTGGGCTCTGTCATACCTAGCAGTTTAATGTTTGTGGTCAAACTGTGGTCAATATGTTTCTTTCAAAGGTACATAATTATAGAGGTTTTGTTTTTTGTTTTTTTTTTTTTTTGCGGTACGCGGGCCTCTCACTGTTGTGGCCTCTCCCGTTGCGGAGCACAGGCTCCAGACGCGCAGGCTCAGCGGCCATGGCTCACGGGCCCAGCCGCTCCGGGGCACGAACCCACGTGCCCTGCATCGGCAGGCGGACTCTCAACCACTGCGTCACCAGGGAAGCCCCAATTATGGAGTATTTAAACTGTAGTTTCCTATGCTGAATTAGTAACACCGGGAGAAATGATAGTCTTATCTGTGGTCTGGCAGTAAACATAAAGTATCTTATGTTGGCTAACTATGTTTTATCCAGATTTGTTAAATGATAAGACAGAGACAGCTGTCAGAATAAAGCTGAAAGTGTATGAAGTAGGTAAATGAAGAGATCAAAAACATGAGGGGCAATTTCTCTTTTTTTCTTTTTTTTGGTACAATTACAGCACAGTTGTTTAGGAGTCAGGAGGGGAGTGAACCCTGATGGCCGAGAATTTAGAAACAGTGTTAGAACACTGCCTTTGGCTAATGTTAAATAAACCAAGAGTCCATTGTCCTGCACCTCTCATGGCAGTCCTGGGTCTAGTTGCAGTGTGAAGAGGTCTTTGTTGTAACTGGAATTTTCTTATTTTCTGTTGGACTGTCCCAGTATGCTTACGGTGCATCTGTTTAAAAGCAAAAGTATGGAGGGAGTGGATTTTTATACATTTAACCTCTTTATAAATGATTTTTCTTTTTGTTTACAAAGTGATTCTCTCAACCATTATTCAGTGGTAAAAACGCAAATGGAATCTAAGAACTTCATATATGGAATATGCACAGGGGAGGTGAACTTGGCACCTCGGCAATTAGTAAAGGCACTTAGGTGCTTGCTAGAGGGATTTCTGTGAGCTTTTGCATTTCTATCAGTGTGAATCAGTATCCCATTCTGGGAGAAAGGAATGCTGCATTGCTGGAGATTCTCATTAAGACTTGGCACTTTCTTGGAAAGAGTTGCGAGAAGAAAGTAAAAGAATTATATTTGACCTATTCCTCAGGCAGCTCACCCTCACTCCCCATCCGCCCCAGACCTATTATTTGCACCTATGTGATTTGACATGTGTTCATGGCTTATTCTTCCAAGTTTAAAACACTTTTATTCAACCATGATTTGTCATCTAGATAAGGCTCCTTGCCTTCGCTTTATAGGTGCAGATAAGATGAGAAAAATAGCCAGAAATATTATTGTTTGTATATTTAAGGAGGGAAAGATCAAAGACACTATTTTTCTTCAAGTTTCGAAAGTGTAAAACCTAGCCAAGTAACACCGAAATGACTATAAAACTATTTTTATGCAACTTAATTTTAAATAAGCTTTTCTGCTTCAAAGTCCTTATCTATGCCTTTGCTGAGAAATACTAGTGCCGCTATGAACATTGTTTAAACTAAAGGATCCATAATTTTCTTTTTAGACTTAAATTCAAATGCAAACCTTAATGTTTACTGTTCCATTTCTGCCTACCATTTTTTAAATAACAGTGCTCCATTCAAAATTTTATATTGGAGAACTCTCCATAAACGTGGCAAGAAAAAATAACTAAAAAAGACGGAGAAATCTACGTTAACTTCCAGAAAATGTAGCCACTGAGGAAATAATTTCTGCTTCACTGACTTTATTTTACTTAGTAACTAATTTAGATATTAAATCAAGAAAATTGTAATGACTGAAACATAAATATTAAATGATTAAAATTAGTCTCACATAAATGTCCTGAAAAACAGCATATGGATGTTACTGGGGGATGGGGGACGGGGGTGGACAGAAATTATAAGATGTCAGTGAGAAATAGCCAAGCAGCAAGTCCTCTGTTAGACAGATTAGCTTATCAAATGGGTCTTTGTTTGTTTGTTTGTTTTTGTTTTTTGCGATATGCGGGCCTCTCACGGTTGTGGCCTCTCCCGTTGCGGAGCACAGGCTCCGGATGCGCAGGCGCAGCGGCTATGGCTCACGGGCCCAGCCGCTCCGCGGCATGTGGGATCTTCCCGGACCGGGGCACGAACCCGCGTCCCCTGCATCGGCAGACGGACTCTCAACCACTGCGCCACCAGGGAAGCCCTCGAATGGGTCTTTTATGTCATCCTCTGAGGGAATCAGGTGGATGATATAACTTATTATCTAGCCAGAATACTTTTGAGAGGGAAAGGGGGCACTAACCTTACTGGACACCAAGACAACTGATATAAACAGGAATCGTCCTGGACAGATAGAAAAGAATGCTCAGCCTACAGATTATGGATTCTCACGAGGGGAATAGAAAACCCCTCAATAATCATGCTTCACCATTATTTACTATGTTCAAGGCTCTGGAAACAACTCTGAAATGAACAGAGAGGCCCATCTTCCTGGAGCTTACTACTTATGTGATCAGCTGAAAAAATAAAATATTTGCCCAGGATAGAGTGATTTACAAATAGATGGCCTTAGTCTATATATAACTTCAAGTGTACTGTAGAAATGAAGCAAACAATGACAGTGGACTTAAAAAGAGATCCCATGAATTAACAGTATTTGATACCTGGTATAAAGCAGGGGATTCTGAATTTCATTTTTAGATGTGTCATGTAGAGCCTTAAAATGTTACACTAGTTCATAACACCAGTGACTTCATATTCAAGTTAAACTGGTGACTGCAAAAGACACGTGAAATATGTACGTATCCCTTTTCTTTTTTTTCTTTTTTCTTTTTTTTTTTGGCGATACGCGGACCTCTCACTGTTGTGGCCTCTCTCCCGTTGTGGAGCACAGGCTCCGGATGCGCAGGCTCAGCGCCCATGGCTCACGGGCCCAGCCGCTCCGCGGCATGTGGGATCTTCCCAGACCGGGGCACGAACCCGTGTCCCCTGCATCGGCAGACGGACTCTCAACCACTGCGCACCAGGGAAGCCCCCTTTTCATTTTAAAGCATGTAATAGTAAAGGTGCTTAAACTCTAAGCTTGACTAAAATCCTCTTAAAGGAATTTAAGTTGGAAAAAATGTCATGTCTTCGTAGTCCTTTAGAGTGGAAAAGTTAAATATCATTTGCTCTAAGATTTTTAAAATTAAGACCACATATATGTCAGAAGTTATAGATTCATGCTCTCTGTCAGATCTTGCCAAGTTCCTTACTGGGCTTTGCTAATCCATGGACATTGCCAATTGAACAGAAATGACTACTACTAATAAAACATATCTTCATTAAAATGTATGCTTTATTTTCACTTAATAAACTAGTGAAAACCATTATTTTCCATAATAAACTAGTGAAAACCATTATTTTCAAAGTGAGCTGTCTGTAAATTCAGTAAGTGTCTATTGAATTTGTGTTGTGTGTAAAGCTTTGTGCTAGGCTTTATATGGTGATTCAGAGATCACCAAGACACAGCCCCTGGCAGGAGGAGGTGTAGCAAGGAGGAAAGAACTGACATTGGTGTCAGACAGCCTGGGTTCAAAGTCCATAATTTAAGTGCAGTGTCTCTACGGTGCAGTCCTTCTAAAATAGCACGAAAGCTCGCTGGAACTGAAAGAACTGATGGACGTTCTGAAAGGAAGAAATCATCCTAGCATGTGTAATAATGGAAGTTAAGAAGAAATTAATACAATAATTGCCAAATACTGAAGATTCAGTATGGATGTAATGATGAATCTGTAGAGAATGCAGTCAGACACGGTTTGGGGAACTGTCAGAAGAGCTTAGAATGCTGATTGGGAGGGGTCCCACCGGCTTGGGAAACGGTGAGAAATGTTATTGTATTATTGGGATATTGTTTCAGTAATTGACAATGGTTAAAGAACTATGAAGGGTGAAAGTGATGCCAGAAGAGGATCTTTGACAAGGACAAGTATGAAAGAGACTTCATTATGGAGTGTTTGAGTTACCTACACAGAGGATGGCAACGGATGATGGAGAGAGGAAAACTGTCAGGCACCTGCTAGAGTCATCAAGTACAGAGGAAGGGTGTCTCAAAGGTCTAGGCTGAAATATGGGATCCAAAGAGGGAACTGGTTTTCAAGAAATGGCAGTAGAACCGCCAGTTTCTAAGAAACACTGAGGAGTAAGGAGCAGACCAGTACCTCCTTCCTCAGTAATGAGGAGTGGATAGTAGGAAACAAGCAGCTTCTGTTGGAGAGAACTTTGGAGGCAGTGGTTTTTCCTGAGGATGGGCAGGTTCAATGAAGGCAAAACAGTGGCACACGATAGATAACCTCAAATGTGTACAAATGTTTGCCTCTAATAGAACAGGGATACAAAGGGCACAGCAGTTGTCCAGAAACCATACTTACCCTTGCTATCTACAGGAAATGGACATATTCTAGTCTACTCCTTTTATTAAAACATTGGTTGCAACCCACCCACTAAAATGATTCCAGTAACCCCTGATGAAATGTATTACAGTAGGAGATTTTTCATGTAATTAAAAAAAAGTTTTTAGGGAATTCCCTGGTGGTCCAGTGGTTAAGACTCTGCGCTTCCACTGCCAAGGGCCCGGGTTCGATACCTGGCTGGGGAACTAAGATCCCACAAGCCATGAGGCGCGGCAAAAAAAAAAAAAAAAAAAAAAAGTTTTTAAGAATCTTTAATCCATATGTATCTACAGCAAGTGGTATAATGATTAAAACAGAGGTATAATGTCATTCTTCAGTTCAAATCCCTTTCCTTTGTTTTATTGTTTTTAAAAATTATTGGACAAAATACCTCTGATATTTATCTTATGGAAACATGAGCTGCCTGCATTTGACAAATAGCTTACATAGAACTGTATTTACTACCTATTAATGATGAAAATAAATCTAGTCTCAAGCCAGAAAAAAATAGCTCACCCAAACAAATGTTTAGGAAGCCTAGTGAACAGGTGTATAAAGCAATGCAAGGAAAGCAACGTTTACACTAAAAACTAGACTTGATGCCTACCTGTTTATGTTCTTATAAAAAGCCATTGTCCAGTGAACAAACCAGGTAAAATGAACCCATTCTTAAGAAGTGTCAATTTGTAAAAAAAATAGCATGTATTGCCCTATTTTTTTTCTTTAATCATGTTTTCTGAACTTTACATGTTCAACATACATTTCGGAGCCTGGCAAGAGGCATAGGACAATATGAGAAAAGAGAAGCTCAGGTGGATTTGTGGGGCAAAAATGTGTTTCTTTCTTTTGCACCTATGAAGTATTCTATCTATATAAACAGTTAAAAGATTTTCCTTGACCCTAGAGCCTTTGTGATTAAATAATTGTTTATGCATATGGTATAACATCAGTGCTCATAATTTTTTGGACTGAGAACTTCCTTTTACTCTTAAATAATTCTTGAGGACCTCAAAGAGACTTTAGGGGGAGATATATCTATTGATATATGCCGTAATTTAAACTGAGAAAATTTTTAAGTATTCATTGTTAATTCATCTAAATATCATAATAATAAACCCATAATATATTTTTAAAATATTTTTATTAATAATAACTATATGTTCCTAAATAAAAATCTTAGTGAGCAGAGTGGCATTGCCGTACAGTTTTAGAAATCTCTTTAATGTTTGGCTTAAAAAAAAAGACAGTCTGCTTTTCATATCTGATTCTGCATTCAATCTGCAGTGATATGTCATTCTGGCCAAAGTATATTAAGAAAACTCAGCCTCACTACTTTCCCTTTTATGGAGAATTCTAATATCTTCATACTATATATAATTATTAGAAATTGAGACTCACACTTATGTATAAGATGTTAAAATCATCTCAATTTATAAGTATTATAATCCAAAATATAAATATGCCCCTTAGTTTAGAAATTATGTGGTCAAATTTTGATAAGCAGAGACCTCTGACTGTAACATATATATCCAATAATGGCTATGTTTGAAAGTGAAATTCGCTAAGGGCAGGAATTATCTGCTCTCTTTGATGGTTCTCTCTTGATTATATCTGTGAAGAAGATAACTGCTCCTTTGTCATTCTATTTTCAGTTTTTATTCTTGGTAAAAAAAAAAAAATGTCCATTGATCAAAATAGTAATTACTTGTCACCACAGCAGGAAATCATAGCACGAACTTTTGACAATGCTTACTCAGAAACTACTTAGGACCATTTAACTAGTTGTCGCTGGACAGCTTAACACCAGTAGTGCAGAGTCCAAAAATGCTCTGGTTGGTCAGAGGATGAATGGAGTGGCTTTTAGGGTAGCCCCAGAAACTGAGTTTTCTGTTGTCAGAAGCCTTGCTCCAGGCAGGTGAGCGTTTGTGGGAGCTGTGAGCACCGGCACGGTCAGGTAACACTGACCGCTTCTCTCTACCTCCCCATTCCCCCCGCCCCGCCGCATCTCTCTACCTCACCCATCTTTCCAGGTGATGAAGCTAGGAGAAAGAGATTTAGTTCTCCTGACCCCCTCCAAGTCTCAGAGACGCTGTTGGTGTGAAAGTTGGAGTCCCCATTTCGCCAGGGAGCAGAGGGGAGCAGTCAGTGGCAGAATGGAGGGTGCAGAACACGTTCCCTTTGGCTGCATGAAGCCTCTTCAATGTATTCTAACTGCCCCCTCCCAACAAGCGCTGAGAACTAGACTAGCTTGCACTGTTTACTCAATCAAGCTTTTCTTTGCCTCAGAGGTTCACTTAATGATACAAGATATCTCAAACCTTGAAAGATAATTTTTAACTAGAAAGTAACCTATTTGTAAGAATGATTTTGAGCAAGTGGTTCTAACTGGCTTGTGTTTTCTGGCCTTAGGGTGCTACAAAATTGTTTCAAAAGGAAACAAATAGGGCTAAAAGCAGACGCTGGAAATAGGGATGGAGAGACTGATTTGTGAAGGGAACTGGTTTAGACGTATTATGATTTTATTAACGGATACATCATCAAAACTGCTCTCTGTAACCAGGGAGCAGGCATTGTTTTTGAAAAGCAAAAGAAAAGGTACTCATAATTGATTGTAATATTTTATGTCATTTCAACATGTGAAACCTTTTTGATGGTTTACATTGAAATGGCTGCATTTTTCCACTGTCCTCCCAAATGTTTATTTATGTATTACAACATGTTCTCTCTGTCCATTATTTGGTGTGCAACATAATATATAGCAAGACAGTTTTGAGCATGTGGCTTGTAGGAGAAGCAGGTCCATAGATTCACGGTTAAACCTCAGCCATGAGGAAGACAAAGCAAATAATAACTGGTTATTCCTAATTTAAATAAACAATGGAAAACCATCATGGAAAGAAATTTATACTGATGCTAAAAACCAACACATTAACCTTTGATGAAAATTCCATTAACCAATAGATAGTGTTAACTTTTAGCAGAAGATACACAATCAGGTGACTCACACATAAAATTTACTTTTGTTCCTGCTTCCATAATTCTTTTTATTCATTTTCTCTCTTACAGCTTACTTTTAGTGGCCTCTGCGTTTGGTAGTCTCTCTGGCCCCAATGCCCTTATTCCCTTCTTTATTTAAGCAAAGTGCTCTTCGTCTGTGAAGATTAAGCTTCAGCACGGTCTCCTCTTGGAAACCGTTAGTGACTAAGGTGAAGTAGCTCTGTGCACCTCACCCACAAGGGTCCTGTGCATGTGTGCATCGTGTGTGGGCGTTTCAGTAGTTGGTACTCTTGTCCATCTCCCCTTGGGGGCTATCTCTCCTTCATCTTGGGATCATCTACCCCTAAAACAGCCCCTTGCACATCACACATGTTCAAGGCTTGTTGAATAAATAAATAAAATAATGAATTAGATTTAACTTTTGAACAATTAGGAATCCCAGGAGGTCCCGTAAAAATTATTATTTTAATGCTAGGTGTGTGGAATGTACATGTTTTTGCTATTTAGATGTTTAAAATTAAAAACAGTATCCAAGACGAATCTGAAGGGAAAAAAAATACAGCAGTGCTCACATTTCTTTTCAGTATCTATGGCAAAATGCAAGCTTAGAAGCTGCCCAATGGATTTGACCACTAAGATTTGGTTGGTGATCTTACTAAACACGGTTTTCCTGGGACCAGAAGACCTACTGCAATGTAGATCAAGTGTTAATGGAAGGTGGAGAAACCGGTATTCATTATGTTGAGTCCTCTTTAGGCTTTTATGGGAAGGAGAAAAATAGGGCAGCTTTCAGGTGTAGCCCTCTCAGCATGGCACTCCTGACCTGTTCAACCTGGCCCTTCATAAAATCAAATGGTTCCACCTACAGTTGCCTTCCTTTTCTCATACTGTTTCCTTCCTCGAAACAAGAGCCTGCTCTGATCATCCTCTCTAGGACTCAGCCAAGCCCCCAACTTCTCTGTGAAGTCTCCTCTCATCTCCCCTTTCACTGGCTCTCCTGTGTTCCCTCCTTTAGAACGTATCCCCTGCCCCAACCCCACAGCACCATTCAGATCGCCTTAATGCTATTGTCTATTTCCCAAAGAGATTCTACTGAGTGCCTCTAAGAACAGGGATTTGGAGTCTTATTTGGTTATGCAGTGCCTAGCTGGAACTTGTTTTATTGATAGTGATAACATAACGAATATATTGAGATGTAATTTAAAGTGGCTTTTTAAAAATTAGCTGTGATATTGGTATCAGAACCTCAGAATCACATACACAGTTAAAGTCTGAGGGCATTCAGAGAAAGATATTATCGCCTGCTGATACCAGCATAATTTTATCCCTCAGTTCAGAGTGGCTACATTTAAGCCTGTTTGAAATAACAAGATGGATCACAGTGTTTCAACTGTTCCTTCCACTCATAATTTATTTGATTCTTTATGGCAGTTCAAAGCCAAATAATATACATACTTTTACCAAAACTTGTAATTGTGTTCTTATAAACTCTAAGAAAACTTTTGGTTGTGAGTTATAATCTATTTTAATATGTCTTCAATATGTTTTTTTTGGTTTATTTATTTATTTATTTATTTTTCATTTTGCGGTACGCGGGCCTCTCACTGTTGTGGGCTCTCCCGTTGCTGAGCACAGGCTCCAGACACGCAGGCTCAGCGGCCATGGCTCACGGGCCCAGCCGCTCTGCAGCATGTGGGATCTTCCCGGACCAGGGCACGAACCCGTGTCCCCTGCATCGGCAGGCGGACTCTCACAGGCCCGTGAGCCATGGCTGCTGAGCCTGCGCGTCCAGAGCCTGTGCTCCGCAACAGGAGAGGCCATAACAGTGAGAGGCCTGCGTACCAAAAAAAAAAAAAAAAAAATGCACGTGCATATCTAATAATGAGTATTTCCACTATGTTCCATGAGGCAGGATTCCCTAATTTGTATAGCACAGAGATCATGAAAGTGAGAAATGGGATCAGATTCCTCATATAGAGAAATGATATGGACTAGGAAGGGTATCAGAACGTGAATCTGGCACAGGGAACAAAACAGAGGCTAGCCGTGAGGCGCTGCCTGGGACCATCAATTTCTGAACCTACTTTTTAGGGTCCTTAGATACAAATTGAGTCTCTGGGCTTTTCCCAATGCTGACTTCATTTTTCACTTTCTCTGATCTTGTAAGTCTGTTACACTTGTCCATCTGCTTTCCAGATTTCAAATGTTATTGCTTCTACATTCTTTCCTGTTCTCTTTGTTCTTGGGAAATTATGCCATTTTATTGTTTACTGGATTATAATTTTTGTGAAGCTTCCAACGACGGTAGAAATACATCTGTGTGGAATCTTCTAACCGTGAGCCTCCACCCTTGTTCTTTACTGCATGACAGTAGTTCTTCCAATGAGTTTTGAGTTTAGGACTTAAATGAGCATTTAGCTTGGTCTCCATCTACTATATTGGCAAGAACCAACACTTGTAAATTACTGCAACTGTTAAATGATCGTCAGGGCAATGGCAACCATATCGTTGGTGGAAATGGCCCAGTTGTAAGGTCTGAACTGGGTTTTGTAGGATGACTTAGACATCGAACTAGGACCACAAATACTGGAATATTTCACATGTGTAACCCTCAACGTACTTGGCCAACTTGTCTATATGGAGCACTGATCAAGAGGAGCAAGTAGGGGCTTCCCTGGTGGCGCAGTGGTTGAGAGTCTGCCTGCCAATGCAGGGGACACGGGTTCGAGCCCTGATCTGGGAAGATCCCACATGCCGCGGAGCAGCTGGGCCCATGAGCCACAACTACTGAGCCTGCGCGTCTGGAGCCTGTGCTCCGCAACGAGAGAGGCCGCGATAGTGAGAGGCCCGCGCACCGCGATGCAGAGTGGCCCCCACTCGCTGCAGCTAGAGAAAGCCCACGCACGGAAGCGAAGACCCAACACAGCCAAAAATAAATTAATTAATAAAAAAAAAAAAAAGAAGTGCTGCCCGAACCACTGGGGCTCTTCTTCCTGTTATCCAAAAAAAAAAAAAAAAAAGAGGAGCAAGTAAAGCAAAACAAGCTTCTGATGAACAAAATTGATGGCACTAAGTACACGCCCCATCTCATTCACCTTCCTCCCAGATATGCCCCGGTGCTGGGGCGTGGGGGGGTTTCCTCTTGTCCAAATCTACACTTAAGATATACGATCCAGGGAGGTTGCAGCTAACTTTATACCTGGCATACTGGAGTCAGTTTTCCACCTAAGTTTTTGTCACTCTGGATAGTATGTTCTTTACCATTATGCTGTTCCTCCCCCACTAAAACTTTGTGTGCCAAGGTTTCTCCTCTTTGGTTCACTCAGAGTCCGTGGAGCTCAGTTTGTCTCATTATTCCAGGCCCCCGGCAGATTTCAAGGATAATATTAGGATGGCTGCAGAGAATCTACTTAAAAGAGGGGAGCGTTAATAACATAAGTGATGGTGAACAATTTACAATAATGGAAGAAAGGGAAAATATTTTAAAACAAGCCCGGAAACTCAAAGGGCACAATGGGGGCTATTTAGTGTAAGTACAGAAAGTCTTGTGGTTCTCAATAAGCCATGAGGCATCACTTTATTACAGAATAGTGTAATAACAGCTGTTCCCAACTGTGTTCCGGAGTCTCTAAGCCAACCACCATAGCACCTTTTGCTTTCTGATATCTCAATACTTAACAAACAGAACAATAAAGATATCTTTCTATGTCTTTTCCCTTCTTACATCACGAGCTGGCTTTTTACATCCATGGCCCTGGCACCTAGCACAGTGCCTAGTTCATGGTAGCCACTTGTAATTACTTGTACAGTAAATGGCTTAACAAAATGGCTAGCAATGTGGATAGATAGATAGATAGATAGATAGAAACAAAGATAACTATTGCTGAAGACCAGTGAAATACTTTTGTAACAAAACATATGAAGACAAATTTTAATTCTTACAGAAATGGAAGGGGAGAGGTGGAAAAAAGATGAAGTGAAGAGAGTAAACATAAAGATTTTTTGGATTTAAAGAGTGTCAGCTAATACTATAAACTACTAACATCTGTGAAGTCAGAAGAAAAGCATCTAAAACATTTTGTTGTTATAGCTCTAGTTTACAGGTTAGTAGCAAACCTTAGTTTTTCTTTGAATGACTCTAACTTGTTTCCGAACTTAAAATAATACCAAAAAATTCTATAGAAAAGAAGCCAACTCTTCAATTAAAAGGGATGCCACCTTCCTTATCCAGATAATTAAGCAAATTTTCTTCCTTTTTTTTTAAAATTTATTTTATTGATTTATCTTTGGCTGCTTTGGGTCTTCATTGCTGCAAGCTGGCTTTTCTCTAGTTGCCGCAAGTGGGAGCTACTCTTCGTTTCGGTGCGCAGGCTTCTCATTGTGGTGGCTTCTCTTGTTACAGAGCACGGGCTCTAGGCTCGCGGGCTCAGTAGTTGTGGCTCGTGGACTCTAGAGCGCAGGCTCAGTAGCTGTGGCGCACGGGCTTAGCTGCTCCGTGACATGTGGGATCTTCCTGGACCAGGGATCAAACCCATGTCCCCTGAGTTGGCAGGCGGACACTCAACCACTGCGCCACCAAGGAAGCCCCCCAGATTTTTAACAGTACTTTTACTCATAGAGACCATGTGATAATAAATAATCACAGTCATTATTTATTTAATTTTATATAAACTAACATGACATGGGAGTTCACTGAGTCATGTGTTTCTCACTAGAAGTCAAACTGTCTACATTCGGATTATAACTTGTTTTTTTCTAAGGCAAACAACATCATGGCCATTAAAATATTAGTTAGGATGAATGGCCCAGTAATCCTCAAATATGAAGGTAATGCCTGCATGGAAAATAGAACTATCTTAGAAAATACACAAAATAGAAATTGAGGAGCACATAAGTAGTGTATAGAATCCAAATGATCGGGGCTAAATATTCATAAAGGAAGCAGGCTTTAATCTGATTCAGTTATTTTAAATTCTGTTGAAGTATGTTTTTAATAGTATAATAAGAAAAAGAAAAACCCTGCTGAGTGTGCTATTCGTCTTTTGTGATACATGTTAATAAGAAAAAGTTCCAATCTGGTGACAAAACCAATCCTGAAACACACCTCATTTAACTAAAGTTATTTGAACTTCCATCCCACACTTGGTAAAAACTATGAGTATAGTCCCTGACATTTCATAATAGCATTCTTTATATTTCATTCTGGGTACGATTGCTTATAAAAGTCAACAGGTAGTGAGTGCTTAATCACCTCCCTGGAAACACCAGGCTGGCTGTCTTTCCTGTGTGGTTTTCACATATTTTGTCCCATCTTAAAAATATTTATGAAGAAACAAAATGTAAATTTTAAAAATACTTCTCATATTTTGCTCCCTTCTCCTCTGTTGACCTAAGAAGTCTAGGTTGTCATGCTAACCCAGTCACTTTTTTTTTCTCCAACATATTATGGGCGTAGATCAAAACCAGGAAGCTGACGAGGTCACTGCTAGGGGATTATCCATATTCTTAGAAGAGATTTGGGGGCAAAAATGGGGATTTTCTGCCTGCGTGTGTTTGCCTACCTCATTTCTCCATCTTTCTTTGCTGACTCCTCACAAGCTGGCCTCTGTGTCAAATTCACCTTCTGGGGTAATGTACCCTTTCTAGTCCTCATAGTTCCTCTATATGAAGAATCCGATCCCATTTCTCACGCTCATGATTCCTGTACCACACAAACTAGGGAAGCTTGCCTCACAGTACAGTTCAAATACTCATTATTAGATGGACAAGTGTATTTTTTGTAGAACCCTTATAATTGCATCCATCTCTACTCGTCTGTCCTAACTTGGTCTTTAAACAACTTATGTTAACTAGAAGCTCTAACATAGGCTCAATAACTATGTACTCTTTTTTTCTTCACATCAGCCTCTCAAGCCTATTTAATTTTTGGTAAGGCTTATAAACAAGTTCATAAGTAGAGAAACGTATGCCCTTAGAAGCTACCATATGTCTTCAGACTGTTCCCATTGGAAGATGTATAATGCTGTCTGAGTGTGTTGAGCATGAAGGGTGATAAAGTTCTGATCCTGACTTTGCCATCGCACATAAAAATGTCCACATTCATATTCCCAATACCCAGATTACTTTTCTAATCAAAACTCTCTCCCTAGCAATGGTAGGGGGGAGGGATGCGGGCTGGCCAGTGGGTGGTGTAAGGAAAATGAAGTGAACCAACCACGTAATCTTATGAATTTACTCCCTGGCAGATTAGCTAAAAATAATGGTCTAGAGTAGGCAACAGTTATTAGAATATATGCTTTCAAATATCTCCACTATAAGAAAAATATTTGCTGTCAAGAAGGCCCTCATTTATAAAAAAAAAAAATCTTGAAAAGATAAAGTTATGCATAATTTAGGCTGAATTAATTAAGAGAAGTTTTTTTTAACCCCTGACAGTTTTTAGGTAAAGAGGATTAAAACTGAGGTTAGGAAGAAAGAAGGGAAATTGCAGAGCTGGAGGGCTGGCATGAAAGGAGTAAGAGCTTTAAATGACCAAAGGTGATTGATTCCTCCAGAGAACAAAGGTGCAGAAGAGATACACAGAGACAAACTTTGCCTGCCTGGCAACATTGCCTGGGTCCTTGATGGAGCCAGAGCGGAGTTCCAAACACTGGCTAGGTGTAGCCTACCAAACTAGTCCAGACATCTTACTTCAGGCCTTGATCACAAAGTAGGGCAGTTTGGTCCAGTTCCCTTTGTTCAAATTCACTTAGTCCAGCATCTATAATTTCTATCACGTATTTCCTGGTTTGAGCCCTATCCCTCACCTCTCCTGAGCCTCTCATTTTGAGAAAAGAGAAATAAGATAACCAAAAAGAAAAGAAATGTAAGTGTTCCTCACCACTTTACTCACTTTGTTATCAGTAAGGTACTAAAAGATACTTACAGGATTTTCAACTCTTAAGAAATCATCCTGGGCTTCCCTGGTGGCGCAGTGGTTGGGAGTTCGCCTGCCGATGCAGGGGACACGGGTTCGTGCCCTGGTCCGGGAGGATCCCACGTGCCGTGGAGCGGCTGGGCCCGTGAGCCATGGTCGCTGAGCTTGCGCGTCCGGAGCCTGTGGTCCACAACAGTGAGTGGCCCGTGTACCGCAAAAAAATAAAAAAAAAAAAAAAAGAAAGCATCCTGAGAGTCTTCTATATTCCTAAAAGCTAGTTTTCCCATTATTATTCTTTCATGTTTTTTTTTGTTTTTTTTTTTTGTTTGTTTGTTTTTGCGGTGCGCGGTCATCTCACTGTTGTGGCCTCTCCTGTTGCGGAGCACAGGCTCCGCACGCGCAGGCTCAGCTGCCATGGCTCACGGGCCCAGCCGCTCCGCAGCACGTGGGATCTTTCCGGACCGGGGCACGAACCCGTGTGCCCTGCATCGGCAGGCGGACTCCCAACCACTGCGCCACCAGGGAAGCCCTACGATTATTATTCTTTAAAAGGTACTCATGATCTGGTTTTCTGTTTGTGTGCATTTTCTCTTGTAAAGATTTTCAGTTTCAGTTTCTTGAATATATGTATGTATACGTTGGTGTATATACTCTTCTATACATATATACCCCAATAGTGGAGTTAATTAACAATTTGCATTTGTTTCTTCAGTGGATAAAAGATATTTTCCAGTAGAGCTGGCTAATATCATTGACAGCAGTCAGTTGAGATGTGAATCAGTGACTCAAAGATGTTCTTCTGCTTCCTTCTAAAATTGATGAGTACAGAGCTGCTGTATTTATTCATATTCTCATGGGAAGTAGTTACTGATCAGGGTGAGGAAGAAGTACAGACTAGAGAAAAATGTGCTTTCAGATTTTTAAACATCTGTTTATCAGCCTTACAGTCTTTGTTGCAGCATTATCCTCTTTCCAAAACCCAGCTAAGTCTGTCCTTCCCGTGCCTGTTGTTTTAATAGCTTCAGAAGCATTCTTCTCAGTAAGCCTTTAAACCCCTTATCAGAGTTGGGCAGAGCATAGGGTTCAAATATCCACAGGGGGTAAGATCCAACTGCAAATGGGAGGCTGACATGGCTCTTTGTAGGCTGTTGGTGATTTTAGCTGTATGTTTTTGGAACTGGCCAAAATCCTAATCTTTGTCTCTTCTGACATCTGAGCCCGCATTTGACTAATTAAAAAACAGAGCTGAGGCACTATAGTGTTAAGCCACAAAAATGGCAAAGCATGTGTCTCGAACAATAAAGGTGGCCTCTAGGGAACAAGTATACCAGTAATCAGTCGTATTTATTTGAACTTAGTTTATTTTTCTTGGCATTCTACAAGGTAACGCATTTACTTTTCCATTCGGATTAGGAAATGGAAGTGCCTTGAACCAGAATTTATATAGCTGATAGAAGGAAATCCCTTAATTTTGTTGGTTTTTGCTCCTCAAGATTATGAAGTACAATTCCAACTTTTGAAGATTATGAAGTACAATTCCAACTTTTGGTGTCAAATGTGAACAATTGAAAATTATGTTACTTGGATGTGATTGACACTACACAAGGCTCTCTGCTCATATCTGGATTTTAAATGCTTTATACTTGAAGCCAACCTATCCCAAAGTACATTCTATAGAACAGAGTCTCACAGGCTAGCTTCAGGAATGGGTTCCCTGGTGAAATGAGATTGAGAAATGCAACACACTCTGTCCCTTCCTTGTACATGCTCAGTGACATTCGTATATCAAAGGCCCTAAGAATTGCAGCAGTGAAGAATTCTGTTTATATAGCTTAATCCCGGGATATTTCTCTCCTAGTTGACTCAGAGTGATTTTTTTAAACACAATACCTATTAACAGACAGGAAAAATAAGGTTTGAATAAACGTATTCAGGGAAATGCTTCTCTAATTTGTTCAGTGGAAGACCATTAAAGGACTGTGTATTCTATACTTTTGGAAAATGTTTTGGACAGTGTTCTCATTCTTTGTAAAAGCAAAAGAAAGGGGGGTGTGTATGTGCGCACGTGTACGTGCCAGCACACGTGCATTTGAATAGGTAGTATTTCTCCTTTCAACTACAGAAAAGCATGGAAAGCTGGATGGCCCGTGTCCAGTTTTGTCCTAAAATGACCAGCTCACACTCCTAAAATGACCTTAGGAAGTGAAGCCCTTCTACTTCGTACTCTCAACTCTCAGGTGTTCTGGTGAAGCCTAATCTCCTGAAAACCTCTAGGAGGGAAATCATTGCCCACATATTTGATTTCATCCTAAAATCCAAGTCATGCATACACTGTCCCTTTGGCATAGTTTGTGCATTTCTCAATATCCTCACTCCTAACTTCCCTGAGGATTAGCCATAAATTTTGATTGTGTAGGAAAACTACTGGCTCAACTACTTCCTGCAACAAGAGAATAAACTCTTTGTACTGGAAACTTTCCACATCAATGATGGTTTTGAAAATCTCTGCATATTTATGTGAAAAGAGAAGGCGGGTTTATCATTTGACCACATGTATTATCAGTTCATAAGAAAACATGGAATTTATGGAGAAAAGGCAAATGATATGTTTATGTTAGGTTCTATATGTTGATATGTCAGAATATAGTAAGTTTTAGATGATTGACATTTGGGGTCAGATAATTCTAATTCTTTATGCACAGTCAAATCTTGACTGTCCTGTACATTATAGGGTCCCTAGCCTCCCTGGCCTCTACCCACTAGACACCAGTAACATTCCCCTCTCTCTCCCCCATTGTGACAACCAACAATGTCTCCCAACGTTGACGAATGTCTCCACAAAGGCAAAATCATTAACCCTCTGCCCACCGCTGGGAACTACCCATTTAGACTAGGTTATGAGCTACAAAGTCAATGTATGGCTTTCCAAGTGTGCCTCTGAAGAGTTTTCTGCGACCCGTGAATTCTTTGCAGTAATCATTGTCTCAAATCTTCAGAATATTCAAATCATGCCACCAGCATTGCGTATTAACCAAGTGAAGAAAAATGTGGTTGATCTTGGCCTGAAAGCGAATTTTGTCATACTGAGTCACATTTTATTTTAAGCTGAGAGAGATAGGAGTCAGAGAAACTTACCTGTGGCAGTTTCGGCAAAAGTTTGTTTTCAGTCTGCCAGTTCAAGTATTCATGATATTGACTGTTTATGGTGGGTATTTTGGTTAGCCATTTTATTTATTCTTGGGTAAATTTGAATATCCTAACTATTCCTATTTTATTGTGGACAAAACTTTAATTTTCTTATAGCAGTATTCATAGACTCATTTGTCTATGAATATTGCTATATTCACAGCAGTATTCCATAGCCAGTGGAAGACTCATTTATCTTCCACTGGCAAAAACCTAATTTGGGGAATTCCCTGGCAGACCAGTGGTTAGGGCTCCTGGTCTCATTGCGAGGGCCCCCCGGTTCCATCCCTCGTCGGGGAACTAATGTTCCACGAGCTGGCAGTGGCCAAAAATAAATGATAAATAAATAACATTATTTTTAAAGAAAGAAAACTAATCTGGGGGGGTACTTGTGAATGATACCTTTGATTCCTAATCCAACTTTATTCTAACGAGTCCTTGAATAATTCTACCAAACTAATATTTCTTAAAGTAGAATTCAGATTCTTTCTCTACCCCAAATTTCCTCCATCCTCCCCCTGACTACGCCCCAGCCTATCTCCTCCTTCTCCAATGTGCTTCCGCAAGCCCTGCAAAGCTTGACTGTTCTACTGATGAGCGCACCAAGCCGTCCTCCTGCACCTGTTTTCCTGTGATTTCTTCCCCTCCGAGTGGCACCGTCCTTCCTCCCCCACCCCGTGGCACCTCATGTGTCAAGACTTCTGTGGTCCCAGTTGAATGCCCTCCCGTCCCTCCCAGGTACTGTAGGTTCACCCTTTCACCTTACATGTTGCGTTATCATTGACATATGATTTTTGGTTTACCCTCCTTACTAGAGTCTGTCTTACAGAAGGGACTATATGTGAACCCTCCTTATTCTTTACAACACGTGTGTTTGCACAGAGCTCTGTTTAAGCAAACACGTTGCTGTATGTTGTCTAAATTATTTCCCTGCAGGGTCTGGTGCTCTAAGACCATACCAACTTGTCTTTATACTTATTGTGTCTTTTTTCTTTCTCTTTCGGCAGCTATATATGACAGTAAAATCACCAAGAGCGGATGTATTTGTAGCTCTGGCATAATTTTAAGGGGATCAGAGCAGTCACCAAGGAGTCTGACTAATTAAATAATGCACAAGTTGAGCACAAAAGCTAGCTTTGAGAAACTAATCTGAAATAAATGAAAAGAAAATGTGAGAACAAACATGACACTGATGGTTTTCTACTCCTTCTCTCTCCCCTCCCCCTCTCCCTTTCTCTTTCCTTCCCTCCTCCTTCCGTCCTTCCTTGCTTCCCTCTCTCCTACCTTTCTTGACAGACATCAATGACGTGGCTTTTTTAGTTTGTCACAGGAGCGATAGCCAGGTAACCAGACGTGATATGTTTCCATAAATTTCTTTTTAATTTTAAGTCTAAAATTTCCAAATCTTGATTTTACTTCTGAGAACAAATACACCTAAGAACATGTTACTGGCTCAGATTTGAAAACAGTGACAACAGATCAACCTAAAACTTGAATTTAGCGCTAGCATCCTAGGACTCTAAGTCAAAATTCACTCACAGTCTCTTAATTATAGAATGGTTTCTGTGCTGCCGTTCCACACTGATCCCTCCATCCTAGCCATCAAATTTAAATTGTGGTAAAAACGTAAACAAGTTAGGTTAAAGAAGGTTTCTTTGTTTAACAGCCAGATTAAGGCACTTCTGGATGTCCCCCCCCCTTTTATACATTTGTCTCAAGGTGGATATAACACATTTTCAAAAGACAATCCAGAATAGAGCTCAAACCATAATCCTTGTTAATTGTAATGGTTGTGTCTTCTAGTAATGTGCACGGTGCTCTTATACAAATAGGAAGCAACCTCCCTTCACAGGGAATTAACTAAATGGTGCTAAACTGGTTACTCAGAGAGGTACCGGAGAAAGAACCATTGCTTTCATTTCCCTGCAGAGTCTCCTTGGGGTGAGGGGAGATGTCTGGCGCCACAAAAGGAATTAGGCTCTGGTTTGAACAGAAACCTGAAGGCTATTAAGTTTATTTTAAGAATGTGTTGCCAGGGATCTAATAAATTTATACGTTGCCTCAGGCAGTGCATACATGAAATCTTGCTGCACCAGGTGTTTTGGTTCGCATTTTTTCCTTTCCCCAGAGGCAGGAGAGGGTGTGGTTCTTCTTGACAGACTTAACTCACTTTTGATAAAGTAGTTATTGTTTCTATGAAACTATGGCAGTTTTTAAATTTTACTGCTATGTGTAAATGGGGGCAAACGATAGAAAATTATCTGGGGGCTGCTTTACAAAGAAATGTAAGTCCTCCCACATTTATTTATTATATTATATATATGTGTATTATAATTTCGTATCATCTTAAACACAATGTTTATGATCTTATGCTTAAACACAGTATTTGAGATCACAGTCTGTTAAATGGAAAGACCAGTAGCTTAGGAGTGAAAACCCCTGGGGAATTATTTCTCTTCTGCAAATAGCTGCTTTGTAATCTTATTCAAATCACAGCCTTTCTGGATCTTGGGGAAATGGAGCTGGGAGAAAAGATGCAATCTGGAGTTCATTCTTGCCCTAAAATGCTTGGAGTTTATACTTGTCTTGTTCAGCAGATAATTATTTCTTGAATTAGTTGGTGTTCTTGTTTAGCATACAGAATCCCACTTTCATTTTCAGAAAATAGTTTCCTTAGTTACTCATATTACTGCATTAAACTGACAGCGCTAGCTTTTAATTTAGACCTCACGTGATCCTCTCGGAGCACGCATGTTGTAAATGAGAGTTCCCCTTGAAATTATGTTTGCGTTGTCCTTTGTCCTCTGTAGAGGTACATCTGAATTCCTTATCCTAGGCGTGCATCCCAACAGTGAACACATTCATTTCACCGGGTTTAAACTCCTAATTAAGAAAGCAAAGTATTGCACAATTAAATCAGGTTTGTTTAAGGAAATATTTTTAAGCCCTAAATTAGGAGATATAAACTCATGGTTCTCCCCTTATTTTTTTTTTTTTTCATTTTTTACAGGGGCTGCAAGTAAGCACATTCCTTTTTTTTGCTAGGGATGGAGTTGGGGGGAGGGACCATGCTGAGAGAATTGTGGAGGATCCCTGCAGGCTGGGGCTTGCCGCCTCTGCCCCAGCTGTGGCCCTGATGGAGCACATCATTCAGCCTGGAAGAAGCGTTTTCCTCCCGGTGCCCCTTGCTTTTGTCTATGGCCTCAAATTCATTCAAAAAATAAGAGGGTCGTACCCTTAACTTAGGTTAATTTTTCTGATTCAGTCTCAACTATTTCAAAACTGACCTGCATATCCGTTTTTTTCCCACTTGATTCTTACCAGTTGTCAGCCTTGCTATGAATTAACTCAAGAGGGCTTGCTGATGGTAGAGGGAAACACACTCAGATCATCCGTTTTGCTTCTATCCAATGGCGCTCATTTAGAAATTAAGTTAAAGCAAATAAAAATTAAGTTAGCGTCACCTGTAAATAGAATATTGACCTAAAGGAAGTAATCTGATTACTCAGAAGAAGTGTAAAAACAATATTAGCAGGTTGAATTTGAACCTTAAGTCAATCACATACTATATCTATAGAATTTAAAGTGAGTAATTTAACCTGACACTTAATGTCATCCGTAGAATGTGGAGATGCCTAACCTGCAGGGCTATTGTGAGATGCATTGAGATAACATACAAAACATCAAAATCACCCTGACCATGGCCCCCACTGTGCCCAGCCCTCCTCTCCAAGCATATTCAGGGTCCCCAAGGCTGAACTGACATTCAGCCAGTTTACACCTGCCCTCAGCTGAGTTTTAGTTCTTTTGAGCCATTGCCTTTTACGACTGGCCGGTGCCTGTGTTGTGCCAATCTTGCTGGTCAAAGGCCATGCTTCTGCCCACGACTAGGTGTTCTCTGCACTCAGCCCAGGGCCACCACCACTCTGCCGGGAATACCAGTTGCCATGTTCAGCCCCCCAATAACAGGGACCTGCCTGTGGCCCCAAGGCCCCCAAAGAGTGGGTGCCAGAGCTGTGGGGTGATCTTTTCTGTTCTATTGAAGGGAAAGGATGTTTCAAAGAGTGCTGCTTGGAACCTGGTATAAAAAAATAGATTAATTAAGCATCTCTTTAAATTTCCAGTTATGGTTTTCTCTCTTCTGGGACCCATTCATCCAGGAACCTGGGCTCTAGCTAGAGATGAGTAATACCTTCTTACTGTACTCTGAGTCCCTACTTTGAGCTGACGTTTAAGACTTTGTACAGAGGCTACAATATTGTGCCTGGCACATCCATTTTTATAACCGTGAGTTCTCTGTTTAGAGGTTCCTTGGAGTCCAAGAAAATCAGTTTCCGTAGGGTCCGTTCCTCCAGTTTTCCAAACAAGCAGAAAAAGGCATGAATCCCCATTCTTAGCTGTTGCTTAAATTGAGCTTCTAGAACAGAGTATCCTAAGATTCTCTAGGATTAGGAGTTATTCTGCATCAGAATTCTTTCCATGTATATTATTTTCTAAGAGGTTAAAGATAACCGTGTGAGTTACCTAAATTCTCATAATATGTCCAAATTATAACAGGTAGCCGTGCAGGGGAACCCGTCCACCCTTTACCCTTGAGTCATGACTGTGTCTGAAGCCTAGTGCTATTCTGACTAGGGACAGATCTTGGAGGGAGGCCAGGGCTGCCGATCGGAGAATGCGGTAAGGATTCATTTCAGCTCACACTCCTGGGCATGAGCCAGGGGAAGGATTGATTAAAGGAGGGCCAAATGCGTGTGGAGGAAGAACACTTCCACTCCCCGCGCCCCACTGTGCCCTGTCCCAAAAGACTAACCTCTTGTGATTTGTACTGAGTAAACACAGTTGATTCTTGTTCTTCGCGGTAATGTTCTATAAAATCACTGTGAATACTAAATGATAGCTCCCAGGGGAAGTACAGAGTTAGATTCCCTGCAAGCCTCTGGTCATACATTTCATCAGCCGATCAATACACAACCTTGTTTTCCGTGTGTTTCTGTTTAAAGACACCTTATTTGATCTATATGTTGTTGATCCATTAACAGTGAACTCGTGGTCATCAGACTGTAACTCGTGCCTGAATGAAACTTCTGGAACATGTGTATTTTCTCCATAAGGGCACATCGCAGCCTTCTTGTGCTCAGGAACACTGCACAGCACTTCAGCACTATGATTGGGGGCTATTTAAATAGAGAAATCACCAACGAAAAGCACAAAAATGTGGAAAATGTGGCACTAAATGGACGGTGAAAAGGACACTTGTTTACAGTACGAGAGCTGAAACAAGAACACTGAGTCAGATGATGCAAATTTTTCAAAACTGCTCTGCAAGTGTCCGGCAAGCCCACAAAATAAATATTATCGAGTGGATGAATTCTTAAATATGGAATCCCAGAATAATTAGAATTGTCTGTGTATTAACCTCTTGTAGAGTAGACGAATGGGAATTCAAGTCTGTGGAACCTCGTGTATGAATACCCATTATTTACACATTACGGGTATATGTGTGATCAAATCATGTCCCTGAGGAATGAACCCACTCGTATTAAAGCAGACTGTGATGCTCTTACTTCTAGGTGAACATTGGTATATTTGTCAGCCCCATATCCACCTCCGTATCACTGGGTAACTTCTTATCTTTAGAGCCTACCAAAGGATAGAGGGTAGAGTGTAAACTTATCCAGGCTTGAGCTCAATTTTATGTAACCTGTATGACAACGACCAAGTCATCACAGCTCCATGTCTGCTTCTTTATTAGGAAGAGCGTGCTAATAAGTGCCTTGCCTGAGAATAGCCTAGAAGACCTCTACATGAGTGTGTATATCCATAGAGATCAACGTGTGCCGTGCCTGTTTCTCTCCACCTCTGGGTCTTTGTCACGCTACCTGTCTTTCTGTACATTTCTCTGTATATTCTTTATGTGTCTTTGTGGATCTGACCCCCTGTACTATGCTGCCGCTTTTTCAGAATGTGTATAGCAGTGGGAATGGCATGGGTAGGTGCGTACAAAATGGAGGAAGAAAATAATATCCCAATTATCGAAAGTTGTATTGCAGCAATTTTGGAAAAGATTATTGGACTAAATCCTTGGAGTTATTAAATAGTCAGCAAAATTATAAAATCTCTTGACAATTTTTCTGGGTCTGTCTGCCAGTTCTTCTGGAGTTCCGTCGGTCATACTAAGGCACAGCTGCCCTCAGATCGAAGCTCTTCATCTCTGGGGGTCTGGGTCAGGATTAGCACCACCACCACCCCTTCCCAGGGCAGATTTTGAATGCATCTTGACCACTCTCTCTTTGTCTTTAATATCCAATTACTTAAATAGGAAAAGGAGAAGGAAATAAATATTGAGTAAATGTCCTGAGCTCCCATCAAATTCTTTGAACTTCCCTTTCTACTGGATTTCTTATCTCTGTTCTTATACTTAATCTTCCGGGAACACTTCCTCTCCCCCCGCCCCCATCCAGCTTTTTAAAATAGCTGTATATTTGATTTCCAAGTCAGCTTCCAGGCTGAACTTCAGGCAAATGGAATTGTAGCAAGCTAGAAAGTCTTAGCAGGTTGGAAAAATATTACCCATGGATCATTTTCTATTGGTAGCTGACTTTTCTTCAAGAAAAAAAAAAATTGTCAAAGCTAAACGGACACCCAGAAATGATCCTTATTTAAGCACAAGTCAAAGTCCTGACACTAGTTTCGTATTGAAAAAACTATGCTCTGTCTTTACAAAAATCAGTCAGCCCTAAGTTCCTAGGGAGGGCTAATTGAAGCTTGTGACTCTTTGTTATTCTAAAAAAACTTGTGTTCCCGTTGAAAAAGAAGATGAAGATGACTAAAGACCAGCTGGAAAAGTTCAAAAGAGGTCTTTTCATCAAAACCTTAATGGCTGTGGTGTCAGGGTTTGGGGACAAAGCATTTGGGAGTGTAGTTGTCAGCTGTCAAGCACCTGTTGTATGGATTTATGACACAAGTTACAGACTTTAATTTGTTTCCAATGAGACGGTGAGACTAGCTCCTTGAGCATCATAGATGACAGGATCTATTTTAGAAAAGCGAAGAATCACATTGAAGTGAAACTTTGCTGGTTTTTTAAGTTGTTTAACTTCATCAGAAATTTCACATTCAGTAAGCGGTGGCTATTATTAAAAGTGTCAACAGTGATTATTCCCACTTTGAGGTTTTAGAGGAATTTGCTTGGTAGGTAATTAACGAATAAATAACATGTCTTTCCATTCTTTAGATAAAATATGGAGTTCCATTATGCAAGGCAATTTTAATAATGAGAGTTACAATAAACTTCAGCTTAGTTCCTCAGATCCTTATATCACTCCTGCATAATAAGTAGTGCCTGAGATTTTCCAAATTCTGAAATGCAATATGATTTGCGTATGTAGAACTCAAAAGAGTTAGGTAGTAGTTAATCCCATTCAGAGTTAAGCTTTATACATTTAACTTTGTAGTCTCTAGCAAAATATCTACTTAAAAATCCCCGATGTAGAGTGAATGCTGAACCTTTAAAACAATTGCCTGAAGCATGTCACTGTCTTGCAAAGCAAAGTTTCTCAGTATTGTTTTTGAATTTTATTTCAAATAAAATCTGAAAGTGGTCGACATATAAAATCCTTGGCAAACTTGTTCAGCAGTGTGTCACTTGAAACCCCTGATTAACCAGTAACCGGGCACCCTCTTCCTTCCAGTACATAAGCACCAACCAGAAAATAAGTTTTATAATTTATAATCTGTAAGTAGAGATGAAATTAGCTATCCCTAAGACCATCCTCATGATGGAATGGAAGGGTTAAACAGACCTTTTGTCATCAATAACCCCTGGAGGTATGATCTAGACAAACACAAATTCCAATAATTCACATTCACAGGTAATCATTTAAAATCTTTACATAGTGTTCATAGAATAGAAGTATGCAAGACATTTTAGAAAGAGTGTCATTAAAAATAATTTTCGGGCTTCCCTGGTGGCGCAGTGGTTAAGAATCCACCTGCCAACGCAGGGGACACGGGTTCGAACCCTGGTCCAGGAAGATTCCACATGCCACAGAGCAACTAAGCCCATGTGCCACAACTACTGAGCCTGCGCTCTAGAGCCCGTGCGCCACAACTCCTGGAGCCCGTGCGCCACACTTACTGAAGCCCATGCGCCTAGATCCCATGCTCCGCAACAAGAGAAGCCACCGCAATGAGAAGCCTGTGCACCGCAATGAAGGGTAGCCCCGGCTCACAGCAACTAGAGAAAGCTCACGCAGCAACGAAGACCCAGTGCAGCCAAAAATAAATAAATTAAATAAATTAATTTTAAAAAATAATTTTATTTAGGGAATTCCCTGGCGGTCCAGTGGTTAAGACTTAGTGCTTTCACTGCCAGGGCCCAGATTCGATCCCTGGTTGGGGAGCTAAGATCCCACAAGCCATGCAGCATGGCCAAAAAATTTTTTTAATTTAAAAATAAAAGAAATTAAAAATAAAAGTAAAAATTAAAAAAAAAATTTTATTAAGAGAAAATGACTCAGTGCTAAAAGGGATATGTTACATTTATATAGGATATTTATATTGCCCATTAAATGAAGCACTACTGAACTTCTTTCAACCAAGACATTAGAGTGTCTAATTCATTAAATTGGCATTTTTCTAACAGTAAGCAAAATGAACTCCCTGCCCTCCTGGATCATGGGTGACAATGGGAGGAGACAGAGTGAACAAACAAAAAAGAAAGCATAAATAGGATATGAGGTTATGGAAAGCACTGGAGGGAAAAATTGCCCAGGATAAAGGAGCTAGAGAATTCTGGGGTTTCCACTGGTGTTTGTTGTGTCATATTAAGTGTCAAGGAAAGGCCTCATTGACTCAAGATTCTTAACACATGCAATATTTAGAAAAAGGGTAATATCAAATCTTAAAATTAGCTAAAAATTGTTAAAGAAATAGAGAAATGGTATGCTTAGTGATCTCATTCTTAGACATAGGGGAAAGAAACAGGAAGAAATTACAAGAATTATAATAAAATTCATTTGTTAAGCACAAGAGTTACCAAGTAAGTCAGAGGTTATTCATCACAAGTCAAGTAAAACTGTAGCATGTGCTTTGTTTTTGTAAGCTGAGAGCTGTTATGAAATAAGGAATGAAATAGGAGTCACAAAGTAGCCATTTTATTACCCAAAATCATACTTATCCGTAGGCTTTTTAGTCAAGGGAGACGTCTTTAGACCTCATTGTGTTCCAGGCACTATGTTCGATTTGGCTGCTAGAAGGATGAATTTGGCCAGTACTTGTCCTGGGGAAGTGCACTCAGGCAGTTAGTGGCAAAATACACATGAAGATAAAAGAATTACAATGACTCTGATTGGAGATACAGAAGAAGTATACACTGCATGGTAAGCCAGGCTCCCTGAGCTTTAGGTGAGCTGGACCTAAACAAATTGCAAGGAGGAGTAGGAAGCTAAAGATATTCTGGGCAGAAGACTTCCCACATGCTTTTGCATGTGGGAAGAAAACAGTGAGAAGCTAGATATGACCAGCTGTTTCTCTCCGTGGAGAAGTGATAGGATGTGAGGCTGTAGGTATTTGGACGGACAGGAGTGGCTTGGTAGAGCATGACAGGAAGTTTGGAATAAAATCTAGGACTTGGTGGAGCCGCAGTCTAACTGAGAGAGAAGTGTGGCATAAGGTTGTCTTCAAGTAATGATTAGTTGAGAAATCAGAAAGGTTTCATGTATTAACTTAATTGATTAAATGTTATTCTGTTCTTGTTGTTTGTCTATGACTTTCTAGAGGAAATGTTCCCAGTAATAGAACATAAACACAATAATGTAAAGAAGTATTTTTAAAGACAATAAGGCCAAGTGTCGGCATGGTAAAAAGAATGCATGCCGGTCAATCTCTGACAAAAATGAGTACAATTAGTGAATGTGTACAAGTAAACAATATGAGAGGATATCTGCTAAAGCACAAAACGGCACAAAATAATCAATAGGCGAAAACCTGCAGCATCACAGAGATGAGAGGGCTGGGGTCGCTGCAGGAGACTTCACGAAGGGGATGGTAAAGGGAGCCTTTGAGGAGTAGAAAGTGCAAGCAGAAGAATGATGGGGGTTATCGCTGTAGGCAGAAGGACAGAAGTAACAGAAAGGGTGAGGGTGGGAAATCCATGGAGCAGCAGGACTCTTGGATGAACCTCAGAGCGAGCAGATTAGAGACAGTGGGAAGAAGACAGGGCAGGACAGGTGAAACCAGAAATCTGCACGGATAGCCTGATGGCTTGATGTGTGCAGCAGCTGTACGGAGACGGGGCAAAGGAGGACTGAGTGTAGATGGATTTGAGGCAGGTTAATAGTCTGGCAGTGGGTGTGCAGGGTGGACTTGAGCATGCGTGGGGTGAGCGGGAAGGAGTAAGGTAACTTTTGTTGAAGGATGCTACGTATGTACTGCACTGTACTGCATGGGTATATGGGTTATCTCACTTGATCCTCACAGCAGACACAGGCATTAATTAATATGACCCTCATTTGATTCTCCAGATGAGGAAACAGAGGTCTAGGGAAGAAACTTGCTCAAAGTCAGACAGCAGATAAGAATGAAGTGGGCTATGAACTCCAGTTCTGGGTAGCCCCCAGCCCGTGGCCCCTCCTCTCCAGAACAGTACCCGGTGTCTAAGACATGGCAGGCATAGTAAGTTCTTAAGGACAAAATGTGGAATGAATTTCCTGTTCTCCAATCTATTTATATCTTAGATTTTTAAAATGAACGAAAATGACAGGTCCGTAATCCCATCAGTTTAAAACACCAAACAGCTCCATATTTGAAATGTTTCCTGTTACTACGTCACTGCATGCACAGTATCAATACCATTCGTTTCTATATTTTGTGTTTTAAGTATTTCAACAAAAAATTCTTTTTTTTTTTTGTTTAATGACTGAATCGCATTTCATTGATTTGATGGACCATAAACAGAGTAAACTCTGAGATTTTTGGTTTGAGGGCTATTATAGAAAATATTGCAATGAATAGTCCCTTACAAATAGATTTTTGCTTCTCGCACAGAAGGACTTACAAGATCAAATGGTATGAACGTCTTTTTGTCTCTTGCACACATTGCCATGTAGCTGTCTAAATGGCTCGGTGCTAATTTACAATTTAAACAGCAATAAATAAGAAAACCAATTTCCCTAAATAATCTCGGCTGTGCTGGGTGTTCATTTTAATCTTTAGTACGTGTCAATTCATAACTCAAAGACGCTGCAATTTTTTTTTAAATTTCTAGCAGAGATGAACATTTTTTTCATGTGTTTGTTAATTATGTTTTCTTTCCCACGTGTGGATTTTTTTGCTCTCAGTCTGTTAAAGCCTTGATGTTTTCCTGTCTCATTTCTTTTTCTCTAGTGTAGCCCTGTGTGAACTCAGAAGAGAAGAAACTGGAGTTAAAATTGTGTCTTTAGCTGTGTTTATTATTTGGGCTTTTTTCTCCCTTTTACAGAAAGACTTACAGGAAATTATTGATGCCTTTGTGTATAAACCTCACCTTACTCTGAAATAATTGGTGTAGATCAAAGGAAGTAGAGGGATACATGCATAGTGATCAGCTGATAACCATTTCTCTTGTCTTTCACCTAGCAGAGCAGCTTTCACATTAGAGAGATCACACACATTTTCTCCTGATAGACCGCCAGCTCCATTTTGGTGGGAAGGTGGGAGGAGAAAGCCTTATCTTCAGAGTAGAATGGAATCAATGAAAAGACCTGTCTGTTTGCTTTAAGGAATGGAGTGGAATCTAGTGGGGAAGGGAGGTGGAGAAGGGATATTTGTTTTTCCTTAAGTGGTTATAATTAAAGCCTTCCACCCAATTGCTCAGTGAACCAGAAAAAGGTATTTGTGAAGTTGTGTGTGTGTGTTTAACATCACAGAAGAGCCCTGCAGCTTTCTTTATAGAAAAACTTGCTCTCCAGCGGCACCTTGTGGGAAATGAGTCATCCTGCAACTTGGATACTTGACTTGATGATTTAACAAAATTGCTTTTGGTAGTTCTGTGTTCCTTCCCTCTGACCCACTTCCCCTGCTAAAGATCAAGGGATTTTGCAAAGAATTATGTCAGTTGTATTTCTGCATAACAGTCAGTGAACAGTAAGATGTATCTTCATGTATGTATCCTAGATTGTGAATCAAACCAAGTAGCTAGAGTGATTCGTCATGTTGCATCATTAAAGTCGTCTTTGGAATGTCTAAGGTTATTCATTCAAGAAACCACTAATTCGAGGCTTTAAATTTTTGTTTTCCAGGTGGAAACAAGTTAATCAAGCAGCAGTTTAGTCTGAATTGGGCATGGATCTCCTTTGAAAAGGAATATTACATGATCAACGAGGACTCCAAATTTCTAGATGTCGTGCTTAAACGTAGAGGTTATTTGGGAGAGACTTCCTTTATAAGTAAGTTTAATTTGCACTTCTGTCTCAAAATCCCATTTTTCTAGCAAAAGTTCATAATTTTACTATGATTAAAAATGTTGGGCTTCCCTGGTGGCGCAGTGGTTGAGAGTCCGCCTGCTGATGCAGGGGACACGGGTTCGTGCCCCGGTCCGGGAAGATCCCACATGCCGCGGAGCGGCTGCGCCTGTGAGCCATGGCCGCTGAGCCTGCGCGCCCGGAGCCTGTGCTCCGCAACAGGAGAGGCCACAGCAGTGAGAGGCCTGCGTACCGCAAAAAAAAAAAAAAAAAAAAAAATTTAGTTTTCTGCTCTAGTTTTAAAGCTTAGGGAGATACTGACAATTAAAGGTTCTTTACTAAAGAAACATGCCAAAAGTTTAGTGCTGAGGCTAAATCAAAGAGACAAAGGCTGAAAAAATAGGAAGTATGTAATCAAAATATATACCTCTTCAAATCTTCTACCTACATATGATATTTCTCTGATATAAAATAACTTTACAAAATGACAGTAATAGCTCATAAATTAAAATAACTTAAGTGTCACTAGATCTTAGAATAGGCTTAGGCAAATCTGTAATTTATAAGATAAAATCCTGCTGAAATATAAATTTATGAAGGCTACTTTAATACTAAGTAAACAAAAAACTGTTCAGTGATCTATTAGACATTGAAGTGTAAGTTACTATCTGTTTGTTGCGTTTGAATGCTCTGGTAGGTCACTAAAAGTTTCAAAAACCCTAACACTACATAAGAGCGCTACATAAAAGATAAATGTTGTAACTTTTCTTCCCAACAGTAAGGTGTTAAATACTAATCCTTTTCTGCTGCCTTACCCTTTTAAATAAAATCAACAAGGACCTACTGAATAGCATAGGGAACTCTATATGGGAAAAGAATCTGAAAAAGTTTGGATATATGTATATGTATAACTGAATCACTTTGCTGTACACCTGAAACTAACACAACATTATAAATCAGCCATACTCCAATATAAAATAAAATTTTTTTAAAAAAGAGTCAAAAGCAAATGAGTAAACCTTTTTTCATCTCCAAGCTCACATTCAATTTCATGTAAACATAAAATAGAGAAAAGTAGGTATATTAGTCATTTGAAACAGTAATATAATCAGCACAAAATATTTGGCATGGTGATGAAAAATAATAGCACCCCAGGTGATTGTATTATTTTTGGTACCGTGTGTTATATAGACATCTAGGCTGATAGAATTTTCATGCGGTGAAAGAGATTTCTTTGTATCAACTAAGGTAGGAATCTAGGAAAATGTTGGCAAAATAAAAAGCTGATAACCCGGTGTTTGTTTCCAAAATGATTATTTGAAATTTTACTGGTCCATGAAATTCAAAAGCCTTAAACAGTAGATCCCTATCAACACACACACACACACACACACACACACACACACACACACACGCATATTCTACACACCATACTTTTGCCATGAACTCTATTCCCACCCACCTGCCATGATTTCCACTGATGCTGGGATGCTGGATATTAATTATCCCTTATTTCCAAAATGCTTTTTTGTTTTCTAACTCTAGATGAGGGTTTTTCACATTATGCTTTACTGACCCCTCAAGGCTCCTCTGGCTTCAGGGGTGCGGGTCCACCTGCACACCCATCTGGCAGCTCTGCTTTTATCATCTTTATTTGCCTGTGCCTCTTTGTAGGCGGTCAGTTACAATCTGTGTTTAACCTTCTAAAGCACGGTGAATGCTCTTATTGCCCTCAAAGAGGCGTGTTCTTTCTGCGCACACGTGTGCCCTTCAGATCAGGAATTTGATTCTGCCTTACGTATTGTCAGTCAGAGATGCACCTTAACTGTGCTTTGTGCTTGAAAATGTAGCAGATAATTCACAGGGAAAGTAATAACTAAAAGACAGAGCACCTTAGCAATTCTTAAGGATGTTTTCATCTATTTGCGTTTTACCTAAATTCCCACTCCTAGTGAGTATATTTAGTTATTCACTCACATACGGCCCCTTGATAGCAATGGGAAAGTTAATGGTTGAAAAATATTTTTAAAACTATCTTTTCAGATTTTTCTCTCTGTTGCCATTTTTTAAGCTGAATGCTAAAATATTGAACGAGCCTCTTTTTCTCTCCCGAAGTTATTTTTTCAATGAACTATTATTTCCTTCAGGCGTGGAGATCATTCATAATTCTAAAAAGGCTCTATAGTGCTACTTGGTTAAGCTCACAAGGTTACTTAGTAACCCAGGGTGATAGAAAGTTGGAAAGACTTCTGTGTGTGGCCCATACCCATCAATCATTGAAGATGGTAGTAGAATTCATGCTAGGACTGGGAATGGAAAAGTCAGGTTAAAGCAAAGGGTAGCCCTGGAGAAGTTCTGCAAGGGCTATGTTTCGTATTACTGTTCCCCTACAACCTCCAATTTCATGTATGGAGGTTTAAAATTAGATAGCTCGTATTATAGCTAAAGACAGAATATCATTTACCTTCAGGCACACAGTTAATAAATCATGTATTTTGTATATGTATTTTCTCAGAGATAATTGTTGATTTTATAACCATTTTAACCCCTTAATAAATTAAATATGTATTTGCATCTCACAAAAAAATTTCAATTTCAAAGATCTTATTGCTCCCGGTTACTGAACACACATTAAACACAAGATATTCCACTAAGCACATTAAGTGCTTTACCCATCTCTTTTACTCTTTACAATCTTTTTTATTTTTTTTTAATTTTTAAAATAAATTTATTTATTTATTTTTGGCTGAGGTGGATCTTTTTTGCTGCACACGGGCTTTCTCTAGTTGCGGCGAGCAGGGGCTACTCTTCATTGCGGTGCTCAGGTTTCTCATTGCGGTGGCTTCTCTTGTTGCGGAGCACAGGCTCTAGGTGTGCGGGTTTCAGTAGTTGTGGCTTGCGGGCTCAGTAGTTGTGGCTCACGGGCTCTAGAGCACAGGCTCAGTAGTTGTGGTGTGCGGGCTTAGTTGCTCCGCGGCATGTGAGATCTTCCCGGACCAGGGCTCGAACCTGTGTCCCCTGCACTGTCAGGTGGATTCTTAACCACTGCACCAACAGGGAAGCCCTCTTTACAATCTTTTATTCACTGACTCAACTAGTATTTTCTTGAGTGCTTGTTACGTGCCAGACACTGTGTTAGGTAATGGACTGTGAGGTGATAATAATGATAGCTAATTTATTGAGTTATTATTACAGGCCAGCCCTGGTTCTCAACACCTTACATAGTCAACCCCAAGAAAAGTGGGTCATTATATCCCCCGTTATACAGGTAAGGAAACAGAAAGATTGTCATATCCCCAAAGTTACATAGCTACTAAGGCCAGAAGTGAGATTTGGCTCCAGGGCAGATTCTCTTAAATACCACCCCACAGCACTTCTTAAATCCTCTGCAACTGAGGAAGTTAACTTGCCTATGATTTCATAGCCGCTATGTGGCAGAGGTAGGACTGAAGTCTAACCTCTCATTCCAAAGTACCTTGCTTAACCCCCATACCATTCTTCCATGCCACAGGAAGAGATGCAATTGTAGTTTCATTTAGTAAATCAAAGTAATATGTTTTGTTTAATAATTATCTTTGAAAAAAGAAGCATAAATTTAAGCCCAGTTTATAAGCCTTTTAATTTCCAGAATTCTTTTTCCCCAATATAATAATGTTTTTGTAATATGTATGCTTTACTAGCTGAATATTTGTATCTCCAAGTAGGAGCAAAATTTTCGAACATTGAGTGTGTGACTGTCTTGTCTACCAAGTAGACAAGTATGAACTAATCTGTCTCCTTCACAGTCTATACACCATTTCTTCATCCTTTATTAAAATTGGGCACCTATGTAAGAGTGCCTTGTGGAGGTATGATGTATTTAGTATGTATCTACCCACCCTCAGATCTTAATGCACATAAGACTTACATGGGGATCTTGCTAAAATGTTGGTTCTGATTGAATAGGTCTGGGATAGGGTTTGAAATTCTGCATTTCTAACAAGCGTCCAGATCCGGTCCATGCTGCTGGCCCATGGACCACACTTTTAGTAACAAGGTAGACTAGCCCTGCACTTAGAATAGGTACTATGTGTTAATTATGAAAAGGGAATCTTTATTTTTGACCCCAAGTAAATTTAATATTCCATCATGGTCTTATTGTACCTTTTAAAAAAGATGACATGCCCTTCATTGTTTTCTCATGTTTGAGAAACATACCAAACAGTTTAAGACAATCTTTTTCATAAAATAGAGCTGCATTCCTCTTCACCTGACGAATCAATGATATTGTCTATTTATACTTCACATTCAGTTGGGAATCTCTTTCAAAATCCACCACAAAATTACAGAAACAACTGAGATTTGGCTTTGCAACTTATTTTTTATTTAGGTTGGATGATTTGATTATCAGTTAGAAGTATGACTAGTTGGAACTAGTGGACACTCCTTGTATTATACGGAGTCCTTTTGGTTTTTCACTGCCTTTTGAATCTCCAGGAAAATAATGCATTGTTGATGAAACAAAACAAATCGGAAAAGTGGGCAGTAGCTATCAGAGTCCAAATAATAGATTCTTTTGCTGGTCGTACCACTGGGGATAAATGGGTCAATGAGCCGCGTGTGTGCTGGAACCTCAGAGAGAATGATTCCTTTCATCATCACCTTGGCAGTGAATTGTGGTGGATCCAAGAGGTGTTGACAGCCACTCTGTGCGCATTAGGAACCAGAGAGCTAACAGGAAGTCTGCAATGCTCAACGAGATACGTAGTGCTGAAATTCCTGGTTCTGTGCCCTTTTTTCTCTTGCCATTCAGTAAATTATGCTTCACCTCCTATTGAAAAAAAGGAATATTTCTGAGATCTGTAAGACAGAAATAGTTTAGTGAAATATTTATCTTCATCTTCATTTTAAGATGAAATAGTCAGTGATATATTCAGATGAAGAAATAAATATTCAAATTAATCTTGCAGGGTGGATGAATTGGGAGATTGGAATTGACATATATACACTGTTGATTCTAGGTATAAAATAGATAACTAATGAGAACCTGAAAAAAAACCCAAATAAATCTTGCATAAGCACCACAGGACAGAGGTTTTATCTGTTCTGTCTGGCTCACAGTAGGCACCCAATGAACATTTGTGATTGAATGGATCTTGGTCCAGTTTCATTTCTAGTTTGAAGAACAAAAGGGCATTTTCTGAAAATAAGATAATTTTTTTCAGTTAAGTGAGAAATGGTACAAAGAATTTATTTTCAGACTTTTTAATTCTAATAGGCACAAGATTTTATTTTTCTCTTTTTAAATCTTTCTACCAAATTCTCTGAAAATGCCAATATTTTTGTTTTTTGTTTTTTTACATCTTTATTGGAGTATAGTTGCTTTACAATGGTGTGTTAGTTTCTGCTTTATAACAAAGTGAATCACTTATACATATACATATGTTCCCATATCTCTTCCCTCTTGCGTCTCCCTCCCCCCCACCCTCCTATCCCACCCCTCTAGGTGGTCACAAAGCACCAGGCTGATCTCCCTGTGCTATGCGGCTGCTTCCCACTAGCTATCTGTTTTACATTTGGTAGTGTATATATGTCCATGCCACTTCTCACTTTGTCACAGCTTACCCTTCCCCCTCCCCATATCCTCAAGTCCATTCTCTAGTAGGTCTGTGTCTTTATTCCTGTCTTACCCCTAGGTTCTTCATGACATTTTTTTTTTTGAAAATGCCAATGTTTAAAGGAATATATTTGAAAATTATTCCATTAACTTGTATCATTAAGAGGTTCTGATCAGTACTTGAAAATATACTAGAACAAATACTAACTGCAATTTTGTAATTTTTCTATGATGATGAATTTGTTGACTCTTACTCATTGCTTTATAGATCATATATCTTATGATTTGAGTATGTGGCATAGTAATGGCAAATAAAGATGCTCTTGTAATGTACTTAGAGACTCAGGGATCCTTTAACCTTCCCAGCTAACTGAAATGGACCTTGAGTGAACCAACAGAGTACTGCTCATAATAACCATATATATTTAGCTCTCCAATTCTCTTCGCGTGGCTTCGTGGAATTCTGGAATGCTCCACAAAGAAAAACCTGACAATAGTCATGTTGACAAACACTGAATTAGATTTTTTAAGGGTCCTAATTCCATTAAATGTTTAGAGAATATTATAATTTTTTATTATCGTGCTTGGCCATTTACAGCTCAGATTATCAAAGAATTCTTTGACTCACAGAGTCTCTTGCTGGCTTATATTTTCTAGTTAGAGAATTTTTCTTAAGTTTTTAAAATATAACACATGCAATACAACCCATGCAAAAAAGTAAATGTGAAGGGTTTTTAGATCGTACGAATTTGTGGGTGTGAGACTATTTCAGAATGTGAGCATCGATTTCCTCGGTCCTGTTTTACAAGTGGTTCTAACACAAACTTAGCTCAAAGAATATATAGCAAAACCATAATGGGGCAAGAGTAGAACACAATCATGGACTGCTTAACACCTACAGTAGAACACTTTTACTGTAAGACCCATACCCAATTATCCATCTCATGGAATCAAGGCAGGATTTACTTTGCACTGCAGGATACAGTGACACACAAAAAGTTAACAACAAGGAAAGCCTTAATAACCTAGTTGAAAATGAAACAAAGGAAATGATATTGTGTTTCTGTGAAGGTATTGGCTCAAGAGATGGGACTGCAAAAAAAGACAAAGACTTCAAGGGCAAAGCACAGAAACAAGTGCAGTTCAACCCAGGCCAGACCCGGGCCACGTGGAGAGTGCGGATCCTGAGTGATGGGGAACATGAACGGGCCGAGACCTTCCAGGTGGTTCTCTCAGAGCCCGTGCTGGCTGCCCTGGAATTCCCTGCAGTGACCACAGTGGAGATCGTGGACCCAGGAGACGGTAAGAGCTACCATCAACTCAGTGGTGTTGTCACTGTTGGGTTTTTATGACAAAACACCTTATAAAGGAGGTTTTAAATTCAATGTTTGGATTTTCCATAGAGAGAACTTTCTAGATGAATGGTTCAGTATTCTCAGATATGCTGATGGGAGAGAGAACCCAAAAATTAATGAAAGGAAGGGATATTTTTTCAAGTCAATGAACTACAGATACACCTAGGATTATCAATATGTTCTTTCTCTTATTATAATTTTATCCTTCAGAACCGACGTCACTCACCTCATTTTTCTAGAATTATTTCATGACGTTTTAAAGTCTTTTAAATGTGTTTTAAAATGTCCTTTAAACAAATGCTTTAAGAATTAGACCATTTGGGGATTAATTTGTTCTCCATATAACACTTTATTCAAATTTCTTCATATATTCACCAGCCAAAACTTTTCATTCTGCCATATGTTTCCACATTTGTTACATAATACCCACCAACCCACCCCCTCTCCTTGGTGAAAAATACCTTGCATCATTGCTCTTAATTTCTATTAGATCATGTTTTCTTGTCAATGCACACCCTTAGCTGATGTTGGTTAAAGTGAACCTCACTGATTTGAGTGTAAATTGACCTTTCCCTCCCCTGCCACACTCCTCCAGTCCTGACTTGTCTCGGTGCAGCCAGGAAAAAAAAAAGGTTGAATTGGCCTTTTGAGGGCTGGCATTTATACAAAGCTTGGTGAGCCTCTCTAAAGCTGAAATCCTGTCAGAAGACAGACGTGACTTTCTTTTAAACCGCCAGCCTATTTATTTCGTTAGTCAGAAAACTCTTAAATGTTCTGTGAAGATACAATCTACCGAGTACGTGAAACGGAGACATATGTGGAAATCTCTGGGTTTAACAACTGAGCATAATTAAGGAGAGAGGATAAGAGAACCGGAGCTCCGGCTCTGTTTGTTTAACTAACATCTCTGCCTTTAGTTGCCTATGAACTTCAGTTATGTTTATCATTTCCGTTAAAGAACAGGACGGAAATGTTAATTAGCATTTAATTACATTTAATTTTATCTGCATTATCTAGGAATAAACAATTAAATTTTCTTCTAGTCCTGAGTTTGGGGTAAGTGCTAGCGTAATAAAGCTTTTCTCTCTTTTGAACAAGCCCATGACGGCTTTAATACATATAAACTGGCCCATTAGTTACAGTTTGTTTGAAGCCATTTCTTGATGTTTTATTTGCCCATTGGTATAATTGCCATGCTTGACCTCAGGAATAGGACACTTAAACTCATTTGTGCCTTCCTGTTTATAAGCCCAGAGTGACACACAATACTCCCTACCCGTAATAAGTCTGAGAAGTGGGATTTTAAAAACAAATACACACAATATACACACACACACACACACACACACACACACACACACACACACTCCTTATATAATGTATACTGTTGAAGGCTACCTAATTAAAATTTGCCACAATTTTATTTTATGTAATGGTCACCTGAGTTGTCTTGGCATTTTCTAGATGAAGTTCAGCCCTATTCATCCCAGGCCATGATCGTCCCTATGATGGCTGACAAGTGTTCTGGTACAGCAGATGCCTAATATAGTCCATGTCTTGTTGAACATCAGCGGTCTTGAAATGACAAGACATGGGTTTGTTTCACAACTCTACAATTTATAGTTGTATGAGATCTAACATCGAATCAAATGGCTCTTATGAAGATTTAGTTTCCTAATGCACACAACAAGGAAAATTAATTATTCTCATGTTGCAGCATTCTTAGGAAAGAGTTCCATACAACATAAAGCAAAATACAAATATTGTTGTTATTTCTAATAGCATAAATACAATGTTAGATTTTTTGTTGTTGTTTATTTTTTGCCATTTATATATATTGTCTATTATTTTCAATGTTAGATTTCATATTAAGAGATTAAATAACCTTTTTTCTTTCCACAAAGGATCACTTTCCCAACCATTTCAAAATTTTGATTATTTCTTTCTACACTTGCTTGTAACTCTTCACGTGTGAATTCACTAGCTCTAGGAACCATTGTGCCTGTAAGCTCTCCCTCTGCTGCATATTAACTCTAGGACATGTTATGAGATTTTTTTTTTTGCATGTATTAAAAATGTATCCAGCTCACACTTCTGCTGGGGACAGCACTGTGTATTGGGGATGCAAAGATAATAGGATACAGTCCCTTCTATCAAAGAGCATATGGTCTAACAGGAAACAGAGCCCTGTAGATAAGTTATGGCGGCAGAATGTGATGTAGTATCAGCACAACAGAGAATGAACAGAGTGTTACGGGAACAAGAGGGGGAATAATCAACTCTGCTTTATCTTAGGCTGGGAACTGCTTTTACTTATTAGCCAGTTTATATAAACACATGCAAGTACACACTTGTGCCAGTACTTACCAGTAACTGGTACTGATAACGATAATAACTGAAATTCATCGAGCACCTGCCGTGTGCCAGACAGTGTACTTAACACATTATATACATTCTTTCATTCACTCCTTTACCTCACTGCCTTTCAGTCATACGTACCGTTTAACTTGATGTTTATAGGATGCTCTCAATTTCACATGAGACAAATTTTAGAACATTTGTTCCCAAATTTTATGACAAAAAAACTTACGAACATAACCTTTCTACACACACACACACGTATACATCCATCCATCATGGATCCTCACATGTTCATAATTACACTCTTATAATACTCTCCCTCGATTTATGTTTTTAAATTACACAGTCATGGCTCAGGTAAAGCTTTTTAATGACTATGACTTTATTCAATAAATGAGTATCTACGTCTACCGCAAAAATAACAAACACCCTTAGGTGCTTATTTACTTAACTCGACTCAACACTCAGTGCCCATATGGGTGCTCTGTAATGCTTCTCCTGCCTCCAGATGTCTGTGACTCTCTGATTGGGCACCATGGCTCTGTCTATAATCAATAAAGTTGACTCCTCTCTAAAGATTGGTGCAGTCGTTGTGTTTTCCTGCATCATCTGTGCAAGAGTGCAGCCTGACTCGAGGAGCAGACACCAGTGAGAGCCTGGTGCAAGTGCACCCCATCCCCCTCCCTCACAGCCCTGGACTGGCCATGGGTAGAATGGAACCAAAGCTCCCAAATGGCCACACACAGATCTCACAGCTATGCTGGGACCTGCCCCTGCCCATCCGGGAGGGGCCACCCGAGCGCAGTTCAGCTATCAGATGGGGCTTCGGAAGCCCACATTTTTGTCCAGAACAGACTTATTTTGTTGCATAAAAGTGGAGACTGAAAAGGAGCTTTTGGTACTATTCAGCAGAATGCTGTTGGAGCACAGAGAGGGAATACAGCGTTCTGCCACGATTATGGAAATCAGTAACTTCCTAGGCAGATGGGTTTAGTCCTTGATTAAGTAAATCAGTAAATTCAATTTCCTCATCAATTGAAGCCTGGGGTACAAAGAGAAAAACTAAAATAAGCAGAGAACAGACTGCGGAGCAGAGAGGTAAGCCTCTCTGTGTCGCACCCCCTACGCCTCCAGGTGTTTCTGCAGCCTCAGGGTGCGCACCCGTGGAAAATCTGCTACTGTTATGAGTTTTACCTCTCTCCTTCATCCTCCTCTGTCACTTTGCTGTCCTCCTCGTTTCACTTTGATTCCACAATCTCCATCTTTTGCATATGCCCATAGAAAGTTCCAGCTGGGAGGGGTTTTTAAGTGCATGAAATGTTTAACTCCTTTTCTGGATGAGGAACCCAAGAAATTGGGCCACCTTTTAGCCTCTGCCTAAGTCAACCACTTGAAAGCTGTTTTATTTGGTTTTCTTTTAGAATCGGCAGAGATGGGTGACATTACATTTCATTTCAGGGGATGGGCACTCCTCTGCGAAATTCCATTGAATGGTTAACAGTTGTCTTCTGTTAAAAGATCCGCTGCCACTAGGCTGGATTGTGATCAAAAGCAGACAGCAGATTTCCATAAGACAAGAAGGGCTTTGAGGAAATTTCAGATCACTGTTATTCCTCCTGCCCTGTTTTCTAACCCAACTCAGAGAAGACCGACAGGATTATTCCTTAGGCAAAGGGTTTCATAATAATCATCATACCAATCTACCACACTGGAGTGCCCACTGTGAGCCAGACACTGCATTAGGACCTTTACAGCCTTATCTCATTCCAACCTTATGTTTACAGCTCTGCAGTTTATATATCAATTTCCAAATGAAATCTCTGAGGCTCAAAGAATTTATTTTCCTAAAGTCCCCCAGCTAGTAAGTGCCAGAGCCAGTGTTTGAACAGACAAATATATACACACATATATGTGTATATATACACACACACACGTATGTTTATACACACACGCACGTATATATACATACATGCGTATATATACACACGTATACACGCACATATGTATACACGTGTGTGCACATATACACACATACATATGCGCGCACGCGTGTGTATGCGCATATGTATACACATATGTATATGTATGTACACCCGTGTATATACACACATGCGTGTATACACACATATATGTATATATATACACACACACACACATTTCCTCCAAAGCTCTTCTCTTTCCTGAGTTATACTGTTGCCTGTCATTTCACATGAAGAAATAATGAAATCATATCCAAAATCATAATTAAACAGTATATTTTGCCATAACAGCATTGTTTCACCTATTCTTCTATATAAAAAAGTAATTCCTTTTATTCTTATTCTATTATCTTTTGTCTTTATACATCAAGCCTCAAATATATGAGTATAGGTGAATAAAAGCAAGTGTTCTAGGAAAATAATCAAGACCACTTTAGCCCTTGCATGATGTATCTGTGTTTATTGAGCATCTGCTATATGCCAGGAATTCTGCTAAGAGCTAGGGATATATGCCCGAGTGAAGAACGCACACTGACCCTGAAGCATCATATCACTCAGTGATTACATTCCACTAAATAGTTACCTTTAACAATACAGATGCTATGTGTTACGATAAGGGGAGCAATCACGGTGTCCACAGAAGTATCTAACCTGGGATGAAGATTCTTAACTTTCTTCATACTAGGTTCCCTAACCGTGAGAAATTACACCATCTTTCCTCACTCTTAGAAGCATATAGGTATTAATTAATATAAAACACTTTAATTTCTGGGAAGAGGAAAATATGAAGAACTAAAACTTTTGATTTCATATAAAGATCCCTTTCCTTTTTTACTGTGTGTCATTTCTAACCAGTAAAATGACTTTTATGTACTTTATTAGGAGAACACACCTTAAATATAGGTATTTGAGTACAGATACCTAACATAGATATCTGAAGCCTATAAGTATTTTATGCAATTGTTTAGTTTGTACACTTGAAGTATCTGCAAACTTCTGATTGAAGTGGGCTCATTCTGATATTTTAATGATGTCAAAACATAGCCACGAACTAGTGGATTAAAATATATGATCTCTAATCGTTTTTGGCGGGACCAGTTTAGGTTAATACTATATAATGTATAGTAGAGAATAAACATACTATTCTAGAGGAAAATAGAGCTTATATCTCAAGAACCCTAATCTTATCGGAGACAAAGAAAAGGCAAACTTTCGTGTGCTGAGTGAACCAAACCCATTTCATGAGGTAGAATTCAGATGACATAGGCTGACTAATATATGAAATTCAAATATTATTACTTTTAAAATTTTGTACCATCGGAAATGTTGACATAAAGAGATCACTGGCTAGGTGATATTTTGACATGAGTGTGCTAAAACAGAAGGTCCAGAATTAATGAAATGAGAGTCAGTGGCAGCTGATGATACCAAAATGATAAAGCACGCAAGAGCTTCAACTTCAGTGAGTGTCAAAGCTTTCTTCTTTTTGAACTCTATTGCTGTGCAGCATGGGTCATTGTCTTAAGAGAAAGAAAAAGATATTAAACACTTGTTCAAAGGACAAGCACACATTTGTACATTTTTGGCCCCAAAAAGGTAGATAAGGAAAAAGGTGGTGCAAAGTAAAACTATTTCAGTGATGGAAAACTTTCCAAAATTTTCTACATTCACAAAATAAAAACATTCAATGATATGAACAAAGATTACTCAGAGTTTCACTCTAACCAAAGTATTAGCATAGTGCTTCAGAATAATTTTTGGACCTCATGGTATCCTGATGTGAACTTGTAACACTTATGGTCATTGTGACTTAGATATGTTTTCATTATTCTGTTCTTTTAAGTCCCTGTTAAATTAGCCTATATTACCATATCCGTTTCAGAGTTAAAACAAAACAAAACAAAACAAACGATTGAAATGTTAGAAAGCTTCCCACTGATGTTCAAACATCAGTGGCAGACTCCACACTAAGTACCATTTGTTGGCTAGTCTGAGGGCACTGGAGCAGCCTGAAGATGTACCAGAATATCTTCTGAGTTGTTTTTGAATGTGCCAAACTGTTTAAAGATGATGAACACTCAGTGCCTTCATCTAGGCCCTGCATTTTCTTTCCCTTCTTTGTTCTATTATAGGAAAGATTTTTAGGAGATATTTTTCTCTCATGTTTTTAGCAGAGGCTGGTGTTTTTGTAATCCACTCAGTATAATTGAGAAAAGGACATCTTTCAAATGTAGCTACAACTATTTTATTTCTGAGAACAGAAGTCATTTTTTTGCCTAAGTTACAGCACAGTCAAAACCTAAAAATAAAAATTGCCATTAGATAAATCAAAGTACTCCTTTCAGTACAGTCACATTGACTAATAAAGCACGTGTTCACTTTATTCCGCTTTATCTTTCAAAACAAAGAATAATGAAACCAATCTGAAAATATAAAAGTAACACATGTTCATTGTCAAAAATGGACAGATTTAAAGAAATAAAAGTCACTTGCCCTGCCACGTGAAGATAACCACTGTTTACACCGAGAGGATGTCCCTGCAGTCATTTTTTTCTGTGTCTCTATTGACTTATTAGAGAGTTTACTATTTCCGTAATATCACCCTTGTTTTGTCTCTCGGTGTATATAGGAGCGTGTATCTGTTAATCCCAAACTCCAAACTCCCCACCTTTCCTCTTTGGTAACCATAAGTTTTATTCCACTGTAAAACTTTCCCACTTCTCTGCCTGCCTTTGGGTCTCAGCCGAATACAAGTGATGGTGGCTGGATAAATAGCCTTTGCTTGTTTCATCCCACTGCGTGGTCCTTGTATATTTCCACAGGATCCTGCCCTGAGTAAAAACCAAAGTCCTGCCAGTGGTCCTGAAAGCTCCGTGCGATCCACTCACCTCCACTCATCATCACTTCACCGGCCCATGTTCTGTCCTCTCCTCCTTGCCCAGTTTACTCAGACCATCAAACCACACTGGTGTCCTGGCCATTCCTTGCATATACCTGGCCTGAACACTTGTTCATTCCCTTTGCCAGGAATTCTCTTCCCTAAATTACGCACATAGGATATCTCATTACCACCTTGCCATCTCAGCTCAAATGTAACTCTATCACAGACACTTTCCTGTATAATACAGACCTGCCGTGGCGCATACCATGCCCCAGCCCTCCCTCCACCCTCCACCCCCCGCGCCCCCCTGCATCCCCGCCGGCACACTCCATCTTCTTCATATCATTTGTCACCTCCTGGCATACTATATATTTTCTTGAATATGTGTTTATTTTCTTCCTCCTCTCCACCCCCAACTAGAAAGAAAACTCCATAAGACCAGGGATTTTGCTTACCTCCATGGCTCCTGTGCCTGGTTCAGTGTCTGGCAAGAAGGAGTCAACCAATCCATGTTTGATAAATGAATAATTAGTTATTAAATCTTACATCCACAGATTTTTTTTAATGATGCCATTTTTTCAATTGCTGTATCAGTCAGAGTCCCAGGAGAAAAGAAATGGCACATTCAAAATTAGCAAATTTAAAATAATTTAATAACATGACTTTTGCAAAGATGAGACCGAGAATTGGGAAACCACCAGGTTTAGTTAAGTGCCCCAAGGCTGGTAAGAGCGGATACCATCACCACCTCTAGGCCTCGGGGGAAAGGGAAGGAGAAGTTAGCTGGACCAGTGAGCGAGCTAGGGCGGCCAGTGGGCACGATGACCGTTACTTGGTGGGGTACAGCCAGCTCTGGAACCTTGAGGGGAGCCAGGGGGACGAATGCTGACCCCACGTTGCTCTCACCCTCCAAGTCCTGCCTGTGCTGTCAGCCAGAGACAGAGCACAAGGGAAACCTTTGATGTGGTTCTCATTAGTCAGCCCCTGGAGCACAGGGCAGGGTGGAGAGGGGTGGAACGTGGACCTTGACGGCCAGCGTCCACTATTCCAGCGTCTTTTATAATCATCCAAAGCAGTGTGGCTTACTGTTTTAAAAATAATCATGAAGCATTTTCCGTGTGTGTGTGGGACTTTCAGTGAAACAGACTCCCAGGCAACTTCCAAAGTATCTATTTGAGGGTTATCATGTCAAACTGTTGAACTAAACGTTCTATTGAACTAAATGTAGTTTTACATTGAACGACGATTTCCAACAATTTAATTATGCCATTTTTATTATTTAGTGTACCTTTGCGCTACCTTAAAAATGAATCCGTGAGACTCATAGTATTATATAAGTATAATGTATACTCTGTGCTATTGTTATACCTGTAGAGGAGGAGGGAAACCACAGATGTGTCCCTTACAGTGATGCATAGATTTCTAAATTCTAAAGGGACTGCTGTTTAAACACAATAAACAAACAAAAACACCAAGTGTCAAACAATGCATTATTATACTTTTATTTTTTTTTAATTTATTTTTTAACATCTTTATTGGAGTATAATTGCTTTACAAAGGTGTGGTAGTTCCTGCTGTATAACAAAGTGAATCAGTTATACATATGTTCCCATATCTCCTCCCTCTTGCATCTCCCTCCCTCCCACCCTCCCTATCCCACCCCTCTAGGTGGTCACAAAGCACCGAGCTGATCTCCCTGTGCTATGCGGCTGCTTCCCACTAGCTATCTACCTTACATTTGGTGGTGTATGTATGTCCATGCCACTCTCTCACTTTGTCCCAGCTTACCCTTCCCCTTCCCTGTGTCCTCAAGTCCATTCTCTACGTCTGTGTCTTTATTCCTGTCCTGCCCTTAGGTTCATCAGAACCATTTTTTTTTTAGATTCCATATGTATGCGTTAGCATACAGTATTTGTTTTTCTCTTTCTGACTTACTTCACTCTGTATGACAGTCTCTAGGTCCATCCACCTCACTACAGATAACTCAATTTCGTTTCTTTTTATGGCTGAGTAATAATCCATTGTATGTACTTTTAATCATTAATCATTCAAAAGGAACACGTTTGGGGTAAGAAAAAATAATAATAGAGTGGACATTACAAGATCTGAGTTGTAATCCTGACTCGACCAGTAAGAGTCCTTGACAAATAATTTCAACTCTGTGGGTCCATGTTTCCTCATCAAAGTAAGAGGTGAGACAGGATGACTTCTGAGGCCTCTTCTAAGTCTAAAAGTCAACTACTCCAACAGAAGGTGGAGATCTTTCCCGAGAGAACAAAGTTGGACTTAAAGGAAGTGTGTCAGCAGCACTTATTAATTGAGAAAAAAAAAGCAATTACTGGAGATAAAAGCAATGTTGGGTCTTATTTCTAGGTTAAGAATTCACTAGCCCAGAGCCTACACACTCTATACCTGCTTCTTCTCCCCTGTCTTCCCTCCTTCCCCTCACACTGCGCTATTCTAAAAGAATATGCCGGGGAAATGATCAATCATGAGAGCAATTAATTTGCACAGGATTATGTCATATGTAAGACGCTCAGACAAAAACAATTGTGTTTTCTCCTTAGAATCAACTGTATTCATCCCCCAGTCTGAATACTCCATCGAGGAGGACATTGGTGAACTTCTCATTCCCATCAGGAGAAGTGGAGATGTGAGCCGGGAGTTGATGGTGATCTGTTATACGCAGCAAGGTAGCTCGATTTGCGAGTGAACTAAAATGTCCCCGTGAAGATATAAATAAGCCTCTTTAACATGTTGGAGGCATAACATTATGCCATGAAGGTTATACTTTACTAGTCCAGTTTTCAAATAGGAAAAAGGCATGCAGGCGGATGTCTTCCTTCACTGTGGCACCTTTGAGGATCTGGAAGGACTCTGCTGCTTATTGGAAACATTTCTGATTCATTTGGTTACTTTAATACTCAAGGCCTTTGGGGTTGTAAGAAGTTGAAGCTCCCCTCTCCCGCTCAAGCCTGCTCAAGTAGAATGGGGTTATTGTTAAAAACAACAACAAAAAAAGAGGCAAAGAAATGCATACCCAAGGAAAATAAACTAATTTCAAACTGGTCTGAAACTCGTAGCAACCAAATTTCAAAACATTTGTTTTGCTCATTGAGTAAGCTCCCTCCAAAAGGTGATTTTAATGCAATACAAAATTAAAATTAATACATAATACTCATTAATATACTAAATACCTTTCTAGGAAACAGGTAGACTTTTCTAAGAATGTAAAAGAAAAGGTCATAAATGCAGTTGACACTGCAGACTTTCATTAAAATTTTCATTAACATATGTGAGTTGAAAGGCAGTAAAGAATCGTGGTCAAAATGCAAATTTTAGGATCAGCCTTGAGCTCTGGGTCCCAGAACAAGTGGTTGGACTTCTGTAAACCTCAGTTACCAAACGTGTAAAGCCCAGTAGGGTGGTTAAGAGGATTACGGAAGCAATGCACGTAGAGCGCTTGGCACTTTGCCTGCACACAGTAAGCATTTGAATACTAAGCTATTATTCTGTATTATTGTGTTGTTTTAAAAGACCACTGGCAGGAAGCAGAGGAGAAAACCCTTGAAATGTACTATTTGTCAGATGTTGGAGACCATTATAAAGGTGACTGATGATGCTAGCACAGTATGGAGGAGTTATTGCAGTTTCCAGGGGTGTTCATAGATATGATGGACCATGAAAATGCTGCATATGAAAATAATCGTTTCTGGAGGTCCCCTTGTAGTATGTTCTACATAAACCCCTTTTGGATTCTCTCTGTTTCCAGGAACGGCACGAGGAACTGTGCCAACATCAGTGCTGTCCTATTCTGATTACATATCCCGGCCCGAGGACCACACCAGTGTTATCCGCTTTGACAAAGACGAGCGGGAGAAAATGTGCCGGGTCGTTATAATTGACGACTCCTTGTATGAGGAGAAGGAAACATTCCACGTTCTCCTGAGCATGCCGATGGGTGGGAGAATTGGATCAGAGTTCCCAGGGGCTCAGGTTACAATCATCCCTGACAAAGACGATGGTAAGTACTAACTTACCTGAAAATTATTCCTCCTACCAGGCGCACCAACGTCAGGCACAGCCTTCTAAACAGAAGGATGAGAGTGCAAAAGAATTTTCACATGCACGTTTATCTTATGCTTGATTTTATAGTGCGATTAAGATTCTAAGTTGGCTGCATCAATCAATTTGTCTTTCATGATTTAGTGTTTTCAAAGAGCAAAGTCACACCTATGTGTTTTCACCTGTGTACAGTTTCTTTTACAACACCATTTATCATTAGGTGATTGAACTTTAAAAATTTCCTGGTGAAGAATTGAAGCAATTTTAATAGACAATTTATCTTTTTGTTTGTTTGTTTTGCTTTGATCGCAAAAGCTTCTATTTTGTAACTTTAATCTCCATGTTTGAACTCGTTTAGCAAAGAAACCCATCAGACGAGGCTATTAAACGAACGAGGAAGGTAATATATGGAAAATTGAGTCTAACAGGCTTCCCCAAAGGGGGAGGGTTTATCCTAGACTACTCTTCCTGAGGGAAACCTAATTCCCATAAAATAATCCCTCTTTCTGAGCAGAAAAAGGAGCAAAAGGGTCTTCATCATCACAGTTCAAAAAAACAGTTTGTGCTTTCTTGTGAGAAAAGAGAACAAGAGGAAAGACCGTGAGTCATGTTGCCATGAAAGTGAGAGCGGTAAACTGAGAGGTAGGACCCCAGGACTTGAATATTTTTCTGTCCGTCTTGAATTTTCCTCATGGTAGATAAAAAGAGGAACAAACTCGGTGGATGAATCTTTTGGTTCCCAAACTGGAGGAGAGTCAGAAGACTGTCATTCGAAAGAATCTGAAAACTCAGGAAGTTAAAAATGACCTACCCGGGGAGTGCTTTGATGATTGTGGTAGTTCAGTTAAAAAGGCTTTAACGTGTCTTGTGAGCTTATACTCTGTTCCAAGCCCAGCGCTGGGTCCTTTGTACATTATGCTCCGAACAATCCTGTGAAATATGTAATAATGTCTGTTTTTTACTGAGAAGTAATGAGAATTAGAAATGATTTTATCAAGAAGGATTTGAAGAAAGTCTTACTTCTACCTTAAACTTAGATAATGTCCGGTAGCTTTAGTTGACTAGTTTAATAGGAAATTCTATTTTGTATTTAAATATACAGAAATTTTATTTTAAATTCAGTTGATCTCAGAGAAGAAGCCAGTATTTTGAATGTCAGCCAGAACATAATTAAGAGCCCACCCTAAACACCTATCTGCTATCTAGATAGCTCTGTTTTTATTAATATAGATAGAAAGATATAGAGCTTTAATTTTAAAATAGAAAATACATTTAGTGATTACTTTGGCTCCGTTGCTTTGTTGGCAAAAAATTGTTTCCATGTGGATTGTTACAGATGCACATGGGAAAAAAATAAAGGTTCAGAAAGAAACTATTATTTATTAAGCGCCAGGCATTTTCACTTGTACGTTGCTAGATCTTTTCAAGAGTAAAGGGTGATGTCAATTTTTTACATATGACAAGGCTGAGAGAGGCCAAGTGATCGACTCGAATTTACAAAGCCAGTATGTGGCAAAGTTAGTATTATCGGAGCCCCATATATGACCTTTCCATACTGCCACTCTGCCTCTAGAACAAGTGCCTAGTGGTGACAAGTTTGTGGAACCATAGGTACAGTATCTACTACGACATAATATTTGTTAAACGCTTTATTAGCATCAGTGTTTCACTTGAGCATTACAGTTCCCTGGTGTAGACAGCTAAAGGGGTATTAGGAGTGGGGTAGCCGAAGCCCTCAGAAGCTTTTCACCCCAGAAGAGGACTGGGGAATTTGGATGCCACAGGCTTTGATTTTAAGGCATTAGAGTACCATGCAAACACTGGACCAGGAGTTTGTCAGGAATGTTACCAGCAATCACCCAGCCCCCGTTTAATAGAGCAGAAGTCCTGTGTCTACCTCTCTGTTTTCTCCCATTTGTCCTTTCCCTTCCACTTCTAACTTTTTATTTTATTTTTTAATCACTCAGGTCTCACTAACGTCTTACCTTGTGGGAAGCACCACAAGTTTTCTAAGGATAAAATAAAACAAAGCAAATAAATAATCCCTACCCTCAGAGAGCTTTCACTGTAATGAAGGGAACAAGGCAAAGGTACACTGAACAGACTCACAAACATAAAACCTCACCAGAAAGTACACGATTAACTATAAGCACATACAGTGCTTTAAATAAATTCACAACGTAAAATTTTAACTTAATAAAGTACAGCACAAATTTAGCGTTGGAAGAAGGAACTTGCCACTTTAAAGATCCCCTCGTGGAGTAAATCAAGAGATGGAATCTCTGGATAGTGTCACGTTACAGTTTAGTAAATATTTGTTCCTTTCTTCAGCACATAGGTTTTAAGAATCAAAAATTCACTCATTCATACATCTATTCATTAAAGATATGAGTTAAGCACCTCTGTACTCACATATTTCTCAGTGCAATAGCAACAAGGGGACACGAGCTCTGAACTCGTGGACTTTTCAGACTCTGGGGGGTACACAGATAAGTGAACAGGCAAGCATAAAATAAATGTAATAAGTGCTCTGCTGAGGAAGGAACATCTTTCTCTTTCAGGAAGAGCTTCTTTGAAAACATGATTTCTTAGCTGAAATTTGAGGACAATATCAGAGTAACCCGGCAGAGAGAGAAGGGAAGTGTGTTCACAAGTGCAAAGGCTGAACGCATGTGATGCTTTCAGGGAACTGAAAGCTCGGATATAGCACAAATCTACAGCTCAAAGGAGTGAATAACAAAGAAGAATTTGGCTGGGCAAGGAGTTAATCTGGTAGGATTGGGTAGCCATGTAAAGAAGTTGTGTTTTATTATTGAAATAGAAATCAGAAACTCTGACAGGTTATAAGGAGAGTGACAAAATCAGAGTTGCATTTTTGAGATATTACTCTGCCGTGGCTAAAATGCAGAGACTAGATTGAACTGCTCTGAAGGCTCTTGGAGAAATATGGGTGCTAGGTGATGGCGGCTTGAACAGGGTGGTTGTATGAGGATGAAGAGACCAGGGAGCATGGACATGACATGGGAATTGACTGGACGTGAAAGGCTGGAGGACAGGAAAGTCCAAAGAATGATATCTTCGTTTCCAACAGGGCAGTTGGGTTAAGCGTGGTGCAGTTCACTGAGACAGACAAAACAGGAGTAGAACTGGTATAGGGACAAAACAATGAGTTCATTTAGGACGTGTTAGTTTGAAAAGGCTGCATGACTTCAAGGTGCTGGATATGGAGTAGGCAAATGGAGATATAGGTCTGGAGATTAGGACAGAGTTATGCACTAGGACATTAAATTACATGTTATCGCTATTGATAATAATAAAAGTCATACAAGATGGCTTATACAAGAGGATAAGATGGCTTCAGAGGACATGCAAAAATGGCCCTCATATGACTTATGATGTGGACAGATTTTACTTGATTTTCATATTTTTTTAAAAGGAGCACATTTCACGAATGTTAAGCAGAGATGGGAAAGAGTGAAGAGAAAGGTAGTTAATGTAAGGGTATGACAATCCAGCAAAGAAAGTGCTAAAAAGAATCTAAGGATCAGACATGTTTCAGTGTCTAAGTGCTGTCAAACATTTTTAATCTGTAATGTCTAACATGCAGCAAGCTAGGACATTATCTTAATTCCTCTTGCTAGTCCAAGCTTTGGGGGATTTTTTTCCAACATGCAACTATTTCACTTGTTTTTTAAATAATAGGAAAGATAAACCTAAAACTTATTTTAGAGAAATTTGCTTTGTGATCATCTTTGTTGGAATACTTCATATCTTATGAGCTTTGGGGTCAACTTTTATTAATGTCTCTGAACCTCATTTTCCAGGAGTAAAATGAAGAGTTTACCTGTATTTCCTATATTTTACTAATTTTTCCTATATTTTTTCATTTTAGAAGTTGAAATCTTACGATGTACATAGTTTATAAGCGAAAACAATACTGCTACACATAAAGTACTGTCTGTGCAGACTTTCACCAGTTCATCATGGAAAGAAAGAATGCCCAGGTTAATGGGGAGAAAGTCAAATTTCACTCAGGTGCAATAATACAGTTACTAACAGTTGTCACATTTGAACACTTACTACGTACAAAGGACTTTACGTGAATTATCCAGTTAAATCTCAAAATAAGGTATCTTCTCCGTTTGATTGATGGAAAAATTAGACTTACAGAGGCTAAGAAAATTGCTTAATGTCACACAGATGCAAAGTGTTGGATATATGTCCTAAATTTAGGTCTATTTAAGATTTGATTTGCTTCTCCACTAGGCTGTAATGAATCCTGAAATTCATCAAAGGGATTAAAATACGTCATACCTAATGACATAACTGAAGGGATACGATTGTCATAGAATCTAGAAAAGGATAATCCAAATATAGGTCAACATTGGTCAAGGGAGGGGTGTTGTTTCTGAAGGTGGCCAATTGCTCAATCACTAAAATTTTATGTAATTGGAGTAGGGAAAATATTTAAGCCTGCTACACAATCTGAGTGAAATACCCTGCATGACTTTCCAACACTTTTTGCTCTGATTGCTGTCTCCGTTTCTGTGGTAATGGGCATACCAGATGACGAGTCCACCGACCAAATGTTCCCGGACTAAAAAGAAACACATCCTTTATAACTTTGTAACTCAAAGCAATCTGAATTTTTAAAAAAGGAATTGATTCTCCAAAGCTAGATTATTCCTCAGTGAAATTATAGGATACCATTTCTGTGGCTGCCGAGTGAAGGACCAACACCTGGATGGAAAGTCACTTTTCTTAGGCGCAAATGTTTGAAAATCTCAGCTGGGACCAAAGGTTTTCTCTGTACTCTTAATTATATGAGAGTAGAGCAGGGGCTCAAAGGACGGAAATATGTCCTGATTAAATCTGTATTACATCTTTAAGAAACCGCTAAACTCTTCACTGTGTTTGGAAGAGACTTACACGTGAACAACATGCTGACACAAGAACAGTGCTCTCATTTTGTGCAGATATCCTGAACATCAATGCCTTCAGTCCTCAGTACTTCAGTAAAGGTTACAGTTTAATACTACAGCATTTGTTCCTTAGGAAGAGTATCAAGTCAGTGCTAACAGCATTTCACTAATCTTTGCTGTCGGTCTTTGGTAGTTAATTAAGGAACACTTAAGCTGAACCCATTTTCAGCTTTTGTGTGCCCACCCGCAGGGGTTTTCACTAAAGTGGCTGCCTTCCTCGACCCCCCTAGAAAAATTACCATGCTAGTGGATATAAACCAGAGACACGTAAAAGGCAGCACAGCATGGTGAGCCCTGTAGTAGATGTAACTCAATTCAGTGCCATTCAAAAGCTTCCAGACATCAGAATAGCTTTCTCAACAGCAGGAGTACCATAGAGAAGAAAGCATTTCTAGTGCTAGAAAAATACATCATGGTATGGTGTGTGGGTGAAATAGGTTTCATGCATTTGTACTGAGCTGAAAGGCTTGGTCACCGTCTTGGTGACCAAGAAGAATAGTATTCTTCTTGAATACTATTATTTGCATTTGTGTAAACTCCAATTAAATAACGCCAGGCCAGTCTTTGTAAGGAATGGCCAAACTCAGTTAAACTAACAACTTGACAAAACAAAGTTACATTCTGCATTTGGTATGCTTGGGTTAGAAAAATATTAAAAAATCAAGAAATGGAAAAATGAGTTTCTGACTGCTCAGAATATGAATGCATTGAAGCCCTTAACAGACTATTTAATGTAGTTGATAATGCTAAGGATTCAGGGAGAGCTAATGGATGTTTAATGAGCGTCTGGTCTGTGGGGAGGCATTGCAAGAATTGGCTGAATAATAAAGATTATGTCCATTTTTCCACATTGGAAGAATACTAGTTGAATGATGTAGCTATTACACCGTTTGAAAGCGAACATAAGATAAAGGAAAACATATGAAATGTCTTGCATTTTAAAAAATATTTAATCTCACATACCACACACAGAGCAAATATTTATTGTGCACTTACTAAGTGTAACAGGTGGGGACTATAAAGGCACTTAAGACATAGGCCGGGATCTCAGAAAGCTTAAAATCTATTTGGGAAAAAAAAACACCTAAGTACGTTAAAGGTTAAAGGAGAATAATTTAGTTCGGTAATAATTTGAAACACCACAAAGCAGACAGAAGAAGGCAGTGTGATTAAAAGCAATGGTATGATCACTCTGTGAGTCAAGAGGAGGAACAGATAAAGGCTTTAACAGATGGAAAGGATTCAGGTGAATGGAGAATAAGGCAAAGTCTTCCAAGATAGCATGCGTGAAAGCAGGAGGGAGAGAAAGACGTGGGAGCAGAGGGCAATCCAACTTGGCCACATTGCCTTTTCTGAGAGAGGCTCATTGCCCAGCTTCCAGGATTAGGTGTTAGGAGATCTGGGCTGTGGATGCATTTTTGCTGCTTTCTAGTCAAGGAATCTTCACCAATCCACTTGTCTACTTGGACCTGTTTTCCTCATTTGAGTACATTATCACCTGAATTTCTTATTTTACAGAATCTTCATGAGGACCAAGTAGCATCTGTATGAGAGCACTTTAAAAACTAGCTCAACTAAAGAAAGGGTGGGAGGCATTGGCAGTTGACTCTGGAAAAATTGGTTGGAAGCACACTGTGGATGCAATTGAATGAGATAAGAAGTTCTGACTTTACTTCGTAGGGAGCACCCAAAAGTTTCTGGACAAAAGAGTGCAATAGGGCTTCCCTGGTGGCGCAGTGGTTGAGAGTCCGCCTGCCGATGCAGGGGACGCGGGTTCGTGCCCCGGTCCGGGAAGATCCCACATGCCGCGGACCGGCTGGGCCCGTGAGCCATGGCCGCTGCGCCTGCGCGTCCGGAGACTGTGCTCCGCAGCGGGAGAGGCCACAACAGTGAGAGGCCCGCGCACCGCAAAAAAAAAAAAAAAAAAAAGTGCAATAATCAGAGCGATGTTTGGAGGTTATTAATTCGATAGCAGTGTAAGTGAACAGAATAGGAGCCAAAAAGGGAAGTGGACCTGTAGGGGGAGGACGTTGGGACTGGAAAGGAAACAACCTACCGCTGAGAATAAAACCTGCTAAGACTTGGACCTCATGTAAGGAGGGAAATTTAAAAATATGTATCTAAAAACGTGTGTGCTTGACAGGTTCAAGGAATGGAGGAACCATTCGTTAACAGGAAGTTAAGAGAGAGAACCAGTGTAGGGAAAGGAAGCTGAGAGAAGATGAGCAATTCTGTTCAAATATGCCGAGTTCAATAATGGAAGGGTATTAGAATGTATTTCTACTAAATGTTAATGTGCGGGTTGTTTTGGCTGTTAGCTGCAAATAGTAATTAAGTGTCACTTGTTATGTTACAAGAAAATTGTGGAAATGTACAAAATGAAGTATATTATTGGAGTTGTCACGTAACAAGTGCACCTTTAGGCCTTTAAAACAAATGGGTTTTTAAAATAACTTTAAAATAGTGTGGTTTAGTTCCCTCGTTCTGTACCCCCATTGGGTTAAACATAAACCATTTTATGATATAGAGTCACTTCACATCATTTTTTTTTAATTGTAAGGGTTTCAGGAGAGGGCTTTCGAAATTACAGGATTAATTCATTTTTAACAAACTCGTGAAGGGGAGAGGGCAGGAAGAAAAAGAGCATTGGTGAATGTGAATGAGTGAGTCATTGGCCGAATAGGAATTGGAGGGGAGGGAGAAGGGAGACTTCCCAGGCTTGGCCTTGGGAGGACCCACAGGGTCCCAACCCCCAGTCCTCTCTTCTTAATTCTGGACCTGGCTGAACTCAGAGCCCAGCAGGCCAGCTGTTAATAGGAAACAGCTCCACGTGGGGCTTGGGTACAGGGACACAAATTAAAATAAAGGCAAGTAAGCAGGGGTCCCAGGCTGCTGGAGTGGGTTCATTAGCAACGGGGTACGTGTTATGGTCACCGGCTCTGAAGGAACTTGCTGCTATGCCCTTGGGAACTGATCTTTTTGAAACTGTTGATGCATTATACTGCTCACAGCAGGAAAGGCATTCAGAGCTTTGTTCCTCTGCACACACACGAGCTTGGCAAGCAGCCACTTGAATCTCTGCTGCCAGTTGCATGAATACATTCACCGCTATTACCAGAAAAGGCAAAGGCTCCAGAGTTCTTTGTGAGAACAGCTCACCGTTCTGTATAACTTACATTGAAGAATGACCTTATGGCTCACCAGAAAGTGAGCACAGGGAACTGTGCCAGGACATAGGGACAGTTCACCCAGAAATAAGCTCTCAGATTCATGGAATGTAAACTTGCAGATACGTTGTCTGCTAGGGTAGTTCTAAGATATTAAGGTTACACTACTGAATAGGATCATACTGTTTGCAGTATTAAACTAACTCATGTCTCTATGTTTCAGGGCTCCATAGATATCATATATGTCATGTAATGATAAGTGTAATATATAGCTATTGTAACTATAACTATTATAACTATTATATATGATAACAATAACAGGTGTGCTAAGCCTCTTACTTGAATGATTTCATTTAACACACAGACACACAGACTATGAGCCTGGTTGTGTTATGCCTCAGTTTTATTGTCTTTGAGCGGTTAGGTAACCTGCTCAAGGTCAAACAGTTGAGAAGCATTTAGCCAGGCTGACCACAGAGTCCATGGCGCCAACCGCTCTGCGGCCCACTTCATACTGTACTGGCAGCATGTATATTTAATAGATATTCTACACTGTATATTCTACCCTGTAATACTCAAAAATAGCATGAGGCATGCTAATAGAAATGAAACAAACTGTGTCCTTTTCTGTGCATGCAGACTTGCGGACCCTAGAATACTTTACATGTTAGCAGTTACAGACGTAAGGCTAACTGATACATGAATTATTTTGGTTCACCTTTTACCAAGTATAACTCCTCCAGGATCATTAAGAGAACATGTGATGGAGTCTGGTAGTTCACTTGCACAAGGAAAAGCATTGCTTTTCCACATCATTTAGCAAGTTGTCCAGTGGAAGGGTTTCCCTTCTGAAGGACTGGGTTTGGGCTGTCTTGTCAAGTCCTCATGGATAAATGCTGTCTTGTGTTTGTTTTGTCTTTTTCATGGTAACACTATCTGCCTGATTCCCAGCTTTTCCACACAGGAGAGTGAACGCTGGCCGTATAATACCATCTTGTAGACATCAAAGGATACATATTGCTGATGTATTATCACTCAAACCCTGGAAGCAGATCACTACACATGTTATAGGAACCGCAAGGTCTCAGTCACAGCTGAATTCCATGTTAGTGCTAAAATTCACATAAATCTGGGAAGCAACTTCTCAGATACTAGACTTCAGAGTTTGTAAGCTTAAAATTATTAAAAGAGATATTATAATCAAAAACAGTAAAATTCATGAGACTGAATAATTAGAAAAGATCTCTTAGTACATGTTAGCAGTAGCATCGGAAATTCCAAATTATTCACCAGCAGCAGAGGTCTAGTGTATTCTTTTGTTGAAAGTATAAAGCACAGAGTAAAGGCCGATAAACCAACACTACAACTTGGCTGAAAGCAGAACACTTACAGGCTTGACCTGCGTGCTCCATGATGTAAAGAGAGGCCAAAGTCTGTGAAATACTACAGTGAAGTCACAGAGGTCTGTGTATTTATTTAGTAAGTCCAGACAATGCACTATGTACTTATGGTCTGTTGTTGAGAACATACACTTCATAAAAATCCATTACTAAATAGACAACAGCATCTCCTTTGATTGTATTAGAATGAAAAATTAAGAAAAACATTTTGGAATGTAGGTACTATTTTCTGACACTGTTGGTATGTCCGTTGGTCACTGTAGAAATGTGGAACTTGTTAGTTTGCTTCCCTGAGAAACTTTCACCAACCGGAAATAGTTCTGCTCGAATTAGAGATCTTGAATGGGCATCCCTGTTCTCTGTATATCTTACGTGCTCTGCACGGGTAGATGTTACCTTTCACGAGAGGCTGATAGCCTTTATGAGCTCCCTAAGAAGCAGGTCTTCGTTTGCCTTACTGAAGCAGACATTTGAATCCCTTTTTCTCTCCCTTTATTCCTAGTTTAGAAGTCATATACATACCTTTTTTTTTTTGTCATTGGCCTTAAATCTTCTTTTAATAGACGTCAAGAAACTTGCTACAGACCTCAAAAGATACAAGATTACCCTGTAAAGTATACGGGGAATGTCATTTGATAAAACCAGTGGACTACATCATGCTACGGATAATCACAATAATAATCTATGTTAGGATTATAAGATGTAGCTAAAACTAAAACCACCTCTTTTCTTTAGGCCATTTGTAACAATTTGAAACACTTAAAATTAGGGATAAAACTTTCCCTTCACACTTCTAGAGACATAAAGCATCGCTGCATCCTTTCTCTAAGACACAGGTTGGGCTGCCCTGGTGGCACAGTGGTTGAGAGTCCACCTGCCGATGCAGGGGACACGGGTTCGTGCCCCGGTCCGGGAAGATCCCACATGCCGCGGAGCGGCTGGGCCCGTGAGCCATGGCCGCTGAGCCTGCGCGTCCGGAGCCTGTGCTCCGCGGCGGGAGAGGCCACAACAGTGAGAGGCCCGCGTACCGCAAAAAAAAAAAAAAAAACACAGGTCTTCATTCTGCTGTAGTGAAACACACAACTGAAATAATGTATATTCAGACATTTATTTATTTAAAATGTCTGCTGAGCATCTCTAATGCACCAGATGCTGTGCCAGGGGAAAAGAGATGAAGGATTTGTCCTGCCCTCACTCCTTATGTATATACGTCAGCACCGTATAGCACCTAGTAGCCCCCCTTCTGAGTAGTGGGCATCCCCCAAGGCACCAAGGACACTGTGATGAACAAGACAGGCCCAATCCATAGAGGGTTCCAACAAGGAAACAGGCAAACAGATACAAAAGTGGCAGCTGATCAAACCAGGCTCCATGTGCAATGGGTGCTTTCAAAGGGGCATCCAGTGGGACCAGAGGTTCTGGGAAAGCCACACAAAGAATCAAAAAGACTGAGTCATGGCATTTGGCAGCCCAGAAATTGATGTGCATTGTCACATGTCCCCTCGGGCTGTGACAGCAGTCACCGAGTTAAACACAGTCCTGGGAAAAGAAATTAAATGGTTGGTAGAACTTTATTAGCCAGTACTTAATAATAAAAGAGTCAGGAGAGTCAGAATATTGACATTGTAAGAGAGAAATAGCTTTCTCTTTACACTTCATGGGGCTGAAATGTATCTCAGCTTCAATTTCCCTGAGGGTGTTTCACAAACAATCTGTTTCACTGTCTCCGGAAGGATGCCACAAAGCTGAAATTCTGGTCCAAATGCCAGCAAGAAGCTCATTCTTCTTTCTGTTGTTGTTCAAGAATCGCACTTCTTCAAAGGGATAATTTTCAGGACCACACTCACTGCCAGGGACAGCTTTAAAACGCCAAACCCGTGGAGTCCTTCATGATCGCAGCGCTGCAAGGTGATCCTCCAAGTACAAAATAAAATTATAGATAGTACAGATGCTGCCTTTACATTTGTGACTCTGCGGTGCGTGGTCTCCAGCTCAGTAAACTGGTAAAGTACTGTCTACACTGCACAACAGGGTTGAAAGAAGTACAGAGATTTATACCCACTTGCCAGGGGATTGTTATCCTCCCAGTGGATCAAGCTTGCATGTCTTAACTGACATTGGTCCAGAATACATATTTTGAAGTTTTTTAAAATGTCAGTACATCTTTTTTTTTTTTTTTTTTTGCGGTACGCGGGCCTCTCACTGTTGTGGCCTCTCCCGTTGCGGAGCACAGGCTCCGGATGCGCAGGCTCAGCGGCCATGGCTCACGGCCCGAGCCGCTCTGCGGCATGTGGGATCTTCCCGGACTGGGGCACGGACCCGCGTCCCCTGCATCGGCAGGTGGACTCTCAACCACTGGTCAGTACATCTTAATAGCACTATGTCCTAACCTACTTCAGGATACTGAGAGGACAAATAAACTGTTAGCAGGAGATGTTTGATTAATTCTCTGAGGACAACTTCATTACCTCGTTCAAAACATGATATCCCGTGACATTTCTGTGAATAGGGAAACTCCATTAAACCCTCGTGTTGTAATTATGGGAGACCCAATAATTAAGTTATGTATGGAATTCATTTCTTCTTTTTCTTTTGAAACAGTGAAAGTGTTATAGGCATACAAGTAACCATGGCCCTAGTGCCTTAGCTTCTGAAAGAAATCAAAGCAAATCAAAGAAAAAATAAAGAGCAGCAGTAGTCCTTGCTCTAACCTGGTTTTCCTCCTGCATTCTTTTTTTTCTTCTTCTTCTTCTTATTTTTGGCTGTGTTGGGTCTTGGTTGCTGTGCGCGGGCTTTCTCCAGTTGCGATGAGCGGGGGCTACTCTTTGTTGTGGTGCGCGGGATTCTCATCGTGGTGGCTTCTCTTGTTGCAGAGCACAGGCTCTAGGTACGCGGGCTTAAGTAGTTGTGGCACGTGGGCTCAGCAGTTTTGACTCGCGGACTCTAGAGCACAGACTCAGTAGCTGTGGTGCATGGGCTTAGTTGCTCCGCGGCATGTGGGATCTTCCCAGACCAGGGCTTGAACCCGTGTCCCCTGCATTGGCAGGCAGATTCTTAACCACTGGGCCACTGGGGAAGTCCCTGAGCTACCTTTTAACCACTTAGTTCACACAACTCAGCCCTAACTCAGGGCTGCTCCTTTTATCCCAGGAGGTTATATGGCTCTATTGTTTTTAATTTCACTTTTTAAAAATATTAGATAGATTTCATCCTCTATAAATGAAAACAAAACACAAATCTAAAGGATTCAACACGATGTTTTCTTAGGACCCATGTATATTACTGAGTACATTTTATCTGAATATGAGAAGTCACATGAAAATCATAATGCCTACACTTCTATCATCTGGGTTTATGGTTTCTCTTTAGTGCGCAAACCATTTATGAGAAAGAATGGTTTTTTAACTCTTATTTTTCCTTGAGAGGAAGCAACTGTTTTCTTTTCAATAAAAAATAAAGACAGCATAGATAAAATGTTGAATGAGAGAAATAGCTGCAAGCTAGTATCATTATCCACGAGAAAACGAATCCGAGAAGACCAGGAAGAAGGTGCACAGACCCGAAAGCTTCGTGATCTGACTTCGCACAGCTGAACTGGGTTTCGTCCATTTGCAGACCAGGAATCCAAGAACCATTCCTCTGTCGATGGACATTTAGGTTGCTTCCGTGTCCTGACTATTGTAAATAGTGCTGCTATGAACATCAGGGTGCCTGAATAGGAGAGAAGTCCCAAAGGGTGGGGATATTCATTTTGTGGTGCAGCGGAGGCTGACACAACATGGTAAAGCAACCATACTCCAATAAAAATTAAAAAAAAAAGAAATCCAAGAACCAAAGAGGTTGACTTCCCCAATGTCAGGCATTTCAGAAGTGACTGAAAGGGGACTTGCACTCATGGCTTGTAGGACAGTTTCCTGTGTTTTTTCCCCATCACACTGCAAGAGGATGGAAGACTCCTGGGACCACTTTTCAGGTTCTAGCTAAGAAGCAATGGAGCAGAGTCGGCCACTGCTACTGAGTAATACTCACAAGGAAGAACAGGGAAGGAGGATTCTTACAAAAAAGGAGCACATCCCCTCAGCTTGAAGTGGCGCAGCTTTGGCTATTCATTCTGGAGTCCCTTCCTTTGCCGCCTGCAGGCATGTTTCAAGTGTCGCTTATTGAACAGTCTGTGGTCAGGGTTATTTATTTTTTGAGTGTCAACCACATGCTTTTATTCCTGAGACCTCACACAGGTTGTGTTTGACACCATGTTGGCCGTAATCTTTCTTCGTTCAGCTGCTGGGATTCCCACATAAATCACCCTGATGTCAAAGTCTCTGCAGACTCTGAAATTTTATGAAATTCACTTTAGTCTGCAGGAATAAACATATACATGCATGCCTTCTGATGGGTGATTTGGGGAGCAGTAACAATTTTAAATGAATGGAGAATTTAAGAATAAGGTGGTATCTTAATTTTCTTTCCCTGTTCCTGTAATGATGGTGTGCTCTTGTTTTTTGTTTTTTTTTGTTTTTGTTTTTTATGGTACGCGGGCCTCTCACCCCTGCGGCCTCTCGCGCAGGCTCAGCAGCCATGGCTCACGGGCCCAGCCGCTCCGCGGCACGTGGGATCCTCCCGGACCGGGGCACGAACCCGTGTCCCCTGCATTGGCAGGCGGACTCTCAACCACTGCGCCACCAGGGAAGCCCTGCTCTTGTTTTTTTAATGAAGAAATTTACCTTCACAACTGAGGAATACTGATCTGTAACATATTCTAATTTTTCTCTTACATGGAATATTGTGTCTCTGTCTTTACAGACTCTCATTACACTTCTTTAAAGAAAAATATTCTAAAAATGCTCACTTTTCCATTTTTTAATCATTTTCAGAGAAAGTACTACATAATAAAAAAAGCACAGATTTTGCAGTCTTAGAAACTTACATTTGAATCCTGCTTCCACTATATATGAGCTGTGTGACCTTGAGATAATTATTTAATCTCTCTAAGTTTCAATTTCATTTTTGTAAACAGCAGATAAAAATGATGATGTTATAAGTCTGTGTTGGGAGCACGATAGGTAATATAACAAAGATTCTAGGGATTCTGATGTGACCTGCAGAGGCAGACACTCAGTAAAAGTAGCTATTACGTCATAATATTACTCTTGCACTAGCTTTAATAGTAACTGGTGTGTTTTCACAAGATGAGCTTTAGAGCCATAGTGATGATTACTTTGGATTAGAGACTGGAAGCGGTATCAGTCTTAGCTTATGTCTCCACACACTATTTTATGACCTCGTATGTCAGGCTCCACACTTCTCACTGGAGTTTATGGATGAACAGGAGTACTTGATTTCCGCCTTTGGGGAGGTCTCTGTCTAATGAGGGAGATGAGTGAGTGGATGAGTCATGTGAATACAGCGTGAAAAGCGCCACGTGAAGTATGAGCTGCAGGACTTGCTTGACGGCTGTCAACTGGGAGGAGGTTAGATGTGAAAATCGAAAGGCACAAACCTTGCAGGACCTTGCAGAGTCTTAGATAATGATTTTTTGGAAAGTGCAATAACTTCTCGGTTCCCTAGAGAGGATACTCATCCACACCACTGAGAAATACTGCAGCAAGCTGGTAAAGATGCCAGAATCTGTTAAGGGTAAAAAAAAAGTTTTAAAGATTTTAACAAGAGAGAAGAGACTTTCCACTCTGTAATAAATGTTTTTCTTAAATCTACTGTTTTGAGGTTATGTTTAATGGAGGTGTGTTATGCAGATTAATTCTTGCTTAGTATTAATACTTTCATTACAAAAGTATTACATGAGAACCATAGAGAAGTACATAAACTAAATGGCAGTAGTCTTGTCTTATCTCCCTCTTCAGACCCACACCTCTCCCTTGAGGTCACTTAAGTACAACGTGTGGCTTTTCTGTACACACAATTACATGCACACATTTTCTTTTACTTTGATTAGAAGTAATTATTGTTATAGTGAAGAGGCAACGAGCACATATTCTAGAGGGAGGCAGTCTGACTTCCTTTCCACTTACTGGCTATTGATCCGGAACTCCTGGACTTCAGTTTCCTTATCTGTATAGTGGAGATGATAATAATACCTACCTCAAAAGGTTATGAGCACTTAGAACAATTCAGGCATACTGAAAATACTCAATTAATGTTTGTTATTCTACTTGATCTTTTTCTGCATAGTATTTTATGTTATAGTTATTTCACATAACAGTGTATGACACAAAAAGCTTTTTGTGTCATAAACCTACTGATTCTTTTTAATGGCTACATAGTATTCCACAGGGTGGCTGTAACGTATTTTAAAAAGTCCATATTGATGAGCTTTTAAGTTGTTTTCAGATCTTTTTCTATCCCACTCATGAGATAGTAAATATCTTTTTCACATATGCAAGATATCTCTTATTTGCTTAGTACTTATCATTACATTCAGTTTTAGATGCTACAAAGAATACTGTTTAGGAAATTGTAAATTGAATCCATTGAGTTGAGAAATCAGTTAGAGAGTTATAACCAGTTTTCCTTCCTCTCCCTTGTTTATATGATGTGATATCATATAGGATAGAAATAAAAAAGAGTTTTAAAAACACTCTCCTAGAGATGGGTTCTCAGAAATATTTGTTGAATAAAGAATATTCAGGAAGCCTTCTTCAAATGCTACTGGATGGTGGAAAACTCTGATGACCTTAACATTTAAATTTTATTTTAAACTTGTATCGACCCTGAAAAAGACAAAATCAGAGTTTTGGAGTGAAACTAGATTGACAGAATCTCTGATTACAGTATCTTTTTTGGAGAAAGGCTCACCATGTATTCTCAGCTGAAATCTTGGGAAGATTCAGTCCTTAAGTTATAAGCATTTTAGACATGTCCTGACTTTTCTTTATTCTTTCTGAGAAAATTATAGTTGGCAAGGAAAAGCAATGTCAAAACATGCCTTTAAACTGATATATACTCAAACATATATTTGACCTTTTTTTTTCCAACAAGAATTTTGAAAGTGCTTTTTAGAGACTAAATATTAGGTCTTTCTTAAGAATGTGTGTTTACATATTTTTTGAAAGAAAAGTAGGGAAAGGCCCAGTCAAAATTATTTAAAACTAATTTTTTACAAGATGTTATTTATAGAAGGAAGTTAATCTAATTTTTTTTCTTCCTATTTACAAACGTAATAGATGCTACTTGGGGAAAAAATGTAAAATATATAGCAAATTAGTGTGTGGAAGAAATGTGCAGCAAGGGAGGTAAACTTTCCTCATGATCCCATCTCTAAGAAATAACCAGTTAGCAACTTGATATATATTCTTTCTTATTTTTCTGTGCATCAATAATATGTGTATGAACAACACGGATTATTTTATACATACCATTCTATAACTATCATGTAAAAATGTTTTTTCTTTACAGAAATGTACAAAAATTATACAGCGTAATGTGTGCTCTATCTAAAATTAACCAGTGTTCCATTTTTCTTAGTTGCCTCAGGTCCTTTAAAGGAATCAAACACTAGACATAAAACATAAATTTCCTTCTAGTACCATTCAACTACCATGGTCCTCCAAAGTAGCAATGATCGCAAACTGGATAAGTATCTATTTCAACTTGCTTTCTTTTTTTTTTTAAATCAGCATCGTGTCTTCAAGATCTGGTTATTTTGATGCATTTAGATGAGTGTTATTATCCATTCCCCTACTGCCCTACTGACATTGGGTTTTGTATGTATACATAGAGTTGCACTAAACATATTTGTAAATATTCCTGAATATACATGTAGGGAACTTTTCTAGGGTGTATACCTAAAGATAGAATTGATGGGTCATGCTGGACGTGCAAGTGCAATTCTACCAGATATTGCCAAATCTCTCCAAAGTGATTGAATCAATTGCCTTTCTACCAGCAGCATCTGAGAATGTCTGTTTCCACACATTGCTGAACTGTTTGGGTTTTGCTAATCTTATGAATATTAAATAATATCTCATTTTAAGATTATTTCCATACAACAGTGAAAGTTTTCTCTCCTGAGATTTGAATGTTTATATAATTTTTCAATTTTTCCATTTGCTGTTAAAATTTTTCTTGTAGATTTATAAAAGTTTTCATTTATTTTGGATACCAATCTTTTGTTTTGGGGGTCAGGGATACATACATGCTGTAGACAAAGGTTATGTTGCGATATCTTTTAATATTCCTACTAAATTATTTTGCCTCATCTATCATTTTCTGAGCATTGTAAGATTTTAAAAAACCCACTATAATCGTAGATTAATCAGTATTTTCCTATAATCGTCAATTTTTGCTCTATATATTTCAATACAAATTCAAGCATGTCAGATAATCTTGGTTGGCCGTTGTTTTGTATTATGTGGAATTCCTCTGTATTAATGAATTTGCTTTAAATTGTATTTGGACTTCTGTTAATGTTACTACGCTGCCTTGCTTTTTTCCTGTTGTCTTAACATAGCCTTCTTACATCCTTATAGTTTTCATATTTTCCTCAAATTTTGTTTACAGCTACTTTTTTACGTCTGTTTGTTTTTTAATCCAGCCCATCTGTTTTAAATAAGGAAAGTTAAGCCGTTTGCCTTATTCTAGTTATGGCAATATACTTGGGCTTTTAATTTGGGGTTTCTGCATATGGATTTTTCCTTTATTTTTTCCCCTCCTTCACAGCTTCTTGTTATGCCAAGGAAGTTTTCCGTATCCTTTGTGATCTTTATTTTCTACTGGTTTCTGTCCTTTTGGTGGCAACTCATAATTTTCATGAAGGTACTTTACTATCTGCCTAACAAAGTTTACTCTCTTGAAAAAGACGAGGACATGGAATAGTCTAGACACCCACTGAATTCATCTGTTTATAACTTCCTCTCTGTTGTCTCAAGTTTCAGCGTTAAGTTGAGAATATCAGTTACGAGATTGTTTACGCTTGCCATCAATAGTCGGATTTACCAGCATATTTTATTGATTGCTCAGCAAAGTGTCTTGCATCCAGTTCCTCCATTTGATTTTACTTTTCTTCTGTGCTTTAGCACTTTCTCAGTGTGCATCTGTAGGTGAGAAAACCTCTTCGTCTCTAATGGCCGAAAATATGTTTATTTTGCCCTCACTCTTGAGTTCCGTTTCCCTTTGGTTTCTATGGCTCCAGTGTTCATTCACAGCCTCTGTGCAGACTTAAGAGGCCAGCAGAACCATTCGCTTTGCGCTCCACTCACCACTATGATGTCCTGTTGTTCTGTTACGTTCTTAGTTCACAGGGATGCTTATCTTGTTTTGAGCATAGCTCTCCCTTTCCTTATCAAGCATAATAATGATAAAGGGAAAGTCTTCAAAGCTACCAAGAAGAAATGGCATGCTGTCTTTAATTTTTAATCTATCATTGCTGCTGAGGAAGCCAAGTAGAGGGTGTGAAATCACAAAACTGTCTTTAACCAGATGTCAACGTCTTCACTAGATTTTCTCCCTTAAGAAAAGGAAAGAAAAAAAATCAACTTCGTAGCCTGGTCTTTCATTTTCTGAATGAACTGTAATTCAGCCAGTCCCCTTCTGAGGGATTTTGGGCTTGTTTTCAGTTGTGCCTGAGTACAAATGCAGTACAGCATACTTGTGTATGTATCTTTGTACACTTACGTTAGCGTTTCTATATGATAAACCTGCATACATTGAATTCAGGGTAGAAATTATGTTCATTAAAATCTTGTGACAACCTTTTGTATTATGGTTGCCTTAGTTAAGGTTAGTTAGCTTCGTTAAGGGTACACACTATCTAGGCATGGATCCTAACCCACCATTTCCCTGATGTGTGACTTTGGGCAAATCTCTCAATCTCCCTAATCCTTAGTTTCCTTATCTGTGAAAAGAAGACTAATATAGTACGTACCTCATAGGGTGGCTGTAAGGATGAAGTAAGATACTGAAATCAAAACAATTAGTGTGGTATCTAACCATTACTTACTATTTGCTAAGGACACTGACATGAGCTAAAACAGCCTGAAGGTTGCTGAGACCTGTAGAGGTTTTCAAAAGCACTGGTGAGATACATGGGTGGGGCTGGGAGTATATGGTAGATCTCTGTACCTTCTGCTCAGTTTTGCTCTGAAAACAATTCTGAACTGAAAACTACTCTAAAAAATATAGTCAGCTTAGAAAAAGAAGGGAAGGAAGAAAGGAGGGAAGGAAGGAAGGAAGAAAGAAAGAAAGAAAGGAAGGAAGAAAGAAAGGAAGGAAGAAATGAAGAAAGAAAAAGAAAGGAAGGAAGGAAAGAAAGAAAGAAAGAAAAGAAAGAAAGAAGAAAGAAAGGAAGAGAGAAAGGAAGAAAGAAATGAAGAAAGAAAGAAAAAGAAAGGAAGAAAGAAAGAGAGAGAGAGAAAGAAAGGAAGGAAGGAAAGAAAGAAAGAAAGAAAAGAAAGAAAGAAGAAAGAAAGAAAGAAAAGAAAGAAAGAAAGAAAAAGAGAAAACACTGGTTCCTGGGGGAACCCATTGGAAATTATGATTCGATAAATTGGAAGTGAGAACGAGCATCTGTATCTTTAAATCTCCTTGGCGGATTCTAATGCACATCCAACTTGGAAATGCCTGGAGGCAAAGTATTTAAAAAGTGAAAGTAAAAAAAAACCCTTCTCTTGGAGTTCATTGTGGTGGGCTTCCCTTGCCCCTGTGGACCTGCTCCAGATTCAAAGGTCAGCCCTCCACAGTCATTTTACCGGAAAGACAAGCACTTCATCCTCCTGAGGCTTTGTAACTCCCACTGCCTGATGCTAAGGACGGTTGTCTTCTAACTCAGCCACCACAAAGACGTATTTATTCATTTGCTCTGGCAAATCAGTGATCCTATTTTACACGGTGTTCATTACCTCCGCAAATGTTAATTGAGCACCTACGGCCAGACATTGATTACACTAAGTGTTAGGAAAACATCAGTGAGTAAAGGAGGCTTAATTCCTCCCCTTAGAGAGCTCAGAGACAGTGAGGGATACAAGCCTGAGGTGACTGGGGAGGGGGCGGGGTTGACGAGGGAAGACAGAGTGCTCCCCAGCACAAGTGACTTCTCCTGAAACCCGAATTCCCTGGTGTCCAGTGGTTTAGGACTCCGTGCTTCCATTGCAGGGAGTCTGGGTTCCATCCCTGGTCAGGGAACTAAGATCCCGCAAGCCACGTGGTGCGTCTAAAAAATAAAAATTAAAAAAATCTGAAACCGGAGTTATCCTGTGAGGAGGGAAGAGTGTTCAAAGCAATGGCCGTGGCATAGCAAAGACTGGGAGTGCCACACTTAAGACATTCAAGACACTGGATTTGGGGTAGAAGAGAGGCCAAAATGAGATTTAAAAGGCAAACTGAGACCAAATGTTTAGTGTTTTACAAACCAGTGTTTTTAACCAATGTTAAAACGTCTGTTAGCAGCCCTAAGAGCGTTGAAACTTTGAAAGGCTTTCAGCAAAGGGATTGCCATGATGAGATTTGCTTTGGGGGATGGCCTCTGGTTAAGAGCCTAGCTAAGTTGCTGTTGGGAGAGTTCAATGTCAGGTGACGCTGGCTGCATCTAAGGTAGTGGCAGTGACACAGAGAGAAGCCAGGGGGTGGGCAGTGGGGGTGACTCTGCTGCCTCTGTTTGAGAGTTTACCTTGAGGTGCCGACGGCATGGCGTTGTGTAGGCAGCCAGTTATCAAGGTCCAAAACTCAGAAGAGAGATCTGAATTGGAAATCATTTAGGGAGGTTCCTTTGTATTATTTTCAGCCCTGAACCAAAAGATGGCGTAGGAGTTTTTTGTTTTTTTTTTTTTTCAATTCTAAGCAAACATCTTAGAGCTGCAAAGCCTACTTGACCAATGTTCCAGGTACACGTGAGTAAATAAGATTTGGCTCCAGATAGCAATTACTACTGACACCTCTTCCTTTCATCTCATGAGACACAAAGTAATTGTAAACATCAATCTAGACACCACAGACTGAGCAAAGGAAAACAGTTCACTTTTTCCCTGTGGGGAAAAACTTAAATGATTTTCCCTTTGTCTTCATTGCAGGTGTGTGTGTTGTACGCCAAGCCTCCTCGTCAACTATGTTTGCAAGAAATAGACATGATCCTATCTGTGTTGTTTGTATTGAAAGTATTCCCAACCTTGAAAAGCATATTAATGTTTAATGAACTAAAACAGACTCTTCTGTAGGCAATGCCTTGATCTGTGCCCTTTCTTTAAAAGTGTTAACACCACAAAGGATACAGAGAGTAGAGTTTGGCTTCCCTTGAGAATTTCACACTATATCACGTGGCCAATTTAAAAACCTCCCTTGTGCTTCCCTCACACTGTTTGTATATAACTTATCTTTTCTCCGCTGGGGGAATAAACGTGCATTCTGCCGTGTCACCTGTGGTTGGTGGAGTGGTGACGAATGACTGTTTTATGGTGTTTTGTGGGTGTGGGCTACATGACTTTATTTGATATTTTCTCATTCCAGGTAGTAATACCAGCCACTGACTGTTTTCTCTATTAAGATTGTGAACTTACAAGGCACGGTGTGTATTTAAGATCTGATTACACAATTAAATAGTTTTTTTTCTTTCTGATCTACTTGAAGTTGTAATATGGATATTTACAAAACTAATAGACAAAGGTCTACAGTTTACTTAACTTTTAAGAGAAACCAAGCTTCTAGATAAAAACCAAAGAGAGGTGAGTTAAAATCTTATTCATAAATAATGATAATTTGCAAGAACAAGCAATTCTTCTGAATTTCGCATAGGTATCCTTTAACTGTTGACAGTTTCATCCATTTCTCTCTCTCTTCCTTTCACTAGTTTATTACTTCCACATTAAAATGGTCAAGGAAATTCTTGCCAGTTATCTTGAGCAATTATCTATAACTCAACTCACTGCTTGAAGGATTTTTAAGTCGTTCACATTCCATAAGATTCTGTACAAATGGTAATAATTATAAATAATATCTAAGTTTTAGAGACTTATGACAAGGTATTGAGAAGTTGAAATAACAATAATGATGATTCTTTGCAGTTCTCATTCAACCGCACTGAAAAGATACAGAGGTGCTAATGCCACCATTTCTTTTTATTCATGATGTAAGAAACTAGGCAGTTAACGAGAATGAATAAAAACTATTAAAACGTGTTTTAATTTCATCAGAGTCACTTTATACTTTAATTGCAGTGACTGCAATTGATTAGTAGACTAATTTTCCAGTGATCATGAATAGAGCACAGAGAGGGAGAGAAAGTACATAACTAACTTAAATCTACAGATAGGCAAAAAAAATCAATCTTAAGGAGAAAAATATCTTTCCTAATGCATTCTATTAGCTGCAGTGGTGAAATTGAGAGGTTTAGGATTAAAACCCTTTTTCCATTCCTCCTCTTTCTTTCTGCTGGAGGTAACCACACACTATACAATGGCGATACGATACATTGTTTGCATCATTCACATAAATCTTATTATTTATTGCATTGTCACATGTGCTGTGACCTCCCACCTCTGTCTCTCTCCCTTCCTCTCTCTCTCTCTCACACACACACGCATAAAGCACATATGTCAGACACATAATAAATGTTCTACACGTGGTAACTATTATCATTACTCTTCACTCTTAATGACAACTTGGATAAAAAAATTTCAGAGTACTATTGAATACATAGAACTCTTTTTTTCCTTATATGAACTGCACATTATGCTATAACATCAAAACACTTGATCTGCAGTTGACGGAGTGAGTCTGAACACACACTTGCAGAACAAAATTTGGTCTCTGCGTAGCCCATTTGGTGATCCATGGTCGTATTCACTCACGTGATTTTAGTCTGTTCCACCTCTAGTATGTATCTGGGAGGAGCAGAGAGACGGGAATACGGGAGGGGGCTCCCTCACTGCATTTCACAGATATCTTCCATAACTCAAATCTAATCTGTACAATGATGCGGTTTGCCAGGAATGTGAAGAGGCTTAGATCACTCACTAGATGCAGATGATCAGGCCTCTGCAATAATCGCAAAAGCCTTTTAAAAGACACACAGATGTGCTTGGTGTGGTCGTCTGGTCACAATAAGCATTTTCAGGGTTCGTCTTCACCTTTGCCCCCTGCTCAGCGTGAGAAATGTAAGGAATTTATTGGCTTGTATTTGAGGTCCACCTTGGCTGGGGTGAATAAGATAATCCCTTCATCTGTGTACATCCACTCACAGGCCCTAGCACTGTCCAGGCTGAAGGGATGAGGAGGTGAAAGTAAGCTGTGGGCAGATTTATCACCCCGTGAACCAAAATATGCAGCAAAATCTCCAAGGTTGCTTTTGTATTATTCAAGAGTTCAGGGAGCTCTGTGCTTTCTATCATGCTCGCATATGAAGGGACAAAGAAAACACAACTTTCCAGTTTCAATAAAGATCATTTATTGGGGGGAAGGAAAATACAGAATCCTTACTCGAGCAGTGCACAGAATGGGTTTCCTGTGGTTGTGAGCCATAATTGTAGGGTTTTGTTTCATTTTTGTGTTTGGTAATTCAGTTAAATGCTCTGACACGTGAGAGTCGTCTCTTGAATGACCTTGTGTTTTAGGGAACATTGATGTGAGTTGCATGACCTTTTAGACTTGGATCTCTGGAGTCCTTAAAACCACACACAGATGACTAAACTGTCTCAAGTCAAGAACTATTTGCCTTATCACATGAATATACTCAATTAATTGATCTTTGTTGATAAGCTCACAATAGGGAAAGTATACACTCCATTTACTATTTCTGCAATTTCCCACAAGCCTATAAATATTTCAAAATAAGTTTTGGGAATTTTTTTTAAAAGCTCACAGATTGTCTCCCAGGTTTCTTCATTAGTCAGCTCAGCTGACTGCTATCTCTCAGACTCTGGCAGCTGTCTCACGAGGTAAACTGCTGGTCACGGGTAGAATCAGGGAATGATGGTTAGCCAATACTGGAGAAAAATACAAAGTCTCCAAAGTGTGTGTCCTGTTTTAATGGCCTAAGTCACATGATTTTCATACACGTTTAAAACAAATGTAAGGGCTTCCCTGGTGGCGCAGCGGTTGAGAGTCCGCCTGCCGATGCAGGGGACACGGGTTCGTGCCCCGGTCCGGGAAGATCCCACATGCTGCGGAGCGTCTGGGCCCGTGAGCCATGACCGCTGAGCCTGCGCGTCCGGAGCCTGTGCTCCGCGGCGGGAGAGGCCACAACAGTGAGAGGCCTGCATACCGCAAAAAAAAAAAAAAAATGTAAGCCCCTTGGTATGAGATTATTTCTCTAGTGGAACCTCAGTATAGAGTACCCCCAAAACCCTATAGGTAACCTACTATCATGTCCTAAAGTCTTCAGGACTCATAATCATATATATTCTAGTTATGCCAATCGTATGTAGTCTAGTTATGCCAATAGGGGCTAACTCTCTAGGGGTTATAAGAGGCCCAAAGACAGTGGACTGATGGACTAGAAGATGTCGTTATGCAAATAGTCTCCAGAGTGATGACGCGGTAGGAGACAGGAAAATGAGCCGTCCGGCAAAATACATAAAATTTCAGCTTTATGTGTTTTGTTTCGTTTTGCAGCTACTTTACCAGCTAAACTTTTAGGAAGTACATTTAGAAGCCATTTATAACCCCACATACAGGGGACAAAGTAACTCATGTGCCTCAGGATAAGGATGCTCCATCAGAGGGAATTCCCTGGTGGTCCCCTCGGTGCTTCCACTGCCGTGGCGGGGGTTCAGTCCCTGTTCAGGGAACTAAGATACCACAAGCCGTGCAGCGCCGCCAAAACAAAACGCAGCAAAACAACAACAACAAAAATAAGCAATAAAAAAAGTTCCATTAGACACTTTACCATATATATTTTTGTTTTTCAACAGAGGCATTTTGATCTGAAAACTGTGTAAGTCTAGAGATTAAAGAGATGTTATCTTGCTAAAAGGAAAAAAAAATGATGGTATAAGGAAGTCGATAAGATGAAGCGAACTGTTCTTTGGAATTTCATCGTACAGTTTGATGTGGAAAAGTAAACGTAACAGAAATGGTTTCTGTTTCCTTCTTAACAGAACCCATCCTCTACTTTGGTGACGTCGAGTACCCTGTGGACGAGAGCATAGGCTCTGTGGACGTGCGGGTGTGGAGAGCCGGCACTGACCTGTCCCAGGCTTCTAGCGTCACCGTGAGGTCTCAGAAGACAGACCCTCCCTCTGCTGATGGTGAGCAGTTTCCTACAGCAACTCTTTTGAGTATTCTACAATTTTCCACTTGCCATGATGAAGTACCTTAAAGCCCAAATACTTCACTTCTGTTTAAGCAGTCTGGTTGAATGTAATTTTTTCTGAAATTATTACTGTATAGTTGGCAAATCTAGGCTCTATTTACTATTGTGAGAAAATACATCTAGAGGGCCACAAATCAAAAGCTGTGTTATAAACATATAAGTCAAAGACTCTACATTTGAATGCCTTTATTTGCATGAATTGCTTCTCTATACTTGGGAAATCTACCATCGTTGAATATTATGACATCATATGCACAACTAGAATAATCGTGAAGGCCACCCTCAGAGAAATCTAGTGGCATTTAAGTATCATGCAGGTATGTATCTCTAGCTTGGCTCCTTCCTCATTTTAAACAAACGTCCCCATAAATACTTGGGACCCAAAGACTTTTCCTACACTTCATTGTACAATCTGTCCTAGCCGACACATGCTTGCCTTTTATTCTGCAATCTACATCTGCTAAAAGTTTATCTTAAAGCTAGGACAAGCATAAGATAAGAAATTTCCTTTTTTGTCCCATCTAAATGACCAGCAGTACAAACGATCTCTTACACATGCCCACACACGTACATCGTGCACACATCACACATTCATCATGCATACCATTCATCCCATTTTATGTCACCCTTAAGTTTTCACTTTTTAAGTGTTGTAGAACCAGCATAGTGTTTTGCATGTAGCCGGTGTCCAATAAACATTTGTTTAGCCAAATTAGTCATTTCTTTAGAGAAAATTCAAATCAAAGAAAGAGATGAGAATAAAGGTAAAGAAGAAGAGGAAAAGAAAAACACGGAAAGAACCACAGTGAGATTCAGATACAGAGACTTTTAAAAATGAATTAAAGACACATACTCAAATATAGTTGCATATTCAGAGGTAAACAGATACAAAAGGAGAGTTAGAAGAGCAGAAGGTATGAAAACAAGGAAGAAATAATACTGAACACTCTCCCCTCTTCTCAGTCTTTATGGATGTAGTACCTAAAGATTAAGAGAAAGTTTTGTTTTTTTAACTACTTTAGAACATAAATGGAGATGTCAACACTAGTATGCGCCCCACAGTCTGAAAAATAATAAGCCAAAAACCAAATATGTCTCTGGGGCAGGTGTGGGTGAAGCATGTCAGACGAAAGCTTGTATCTGAAATGTGTTGTTTTAACCAGCAGGCAGTCACACACCTAAAGTTCTGTAGTAGCTTCTGAAAATAGATTTGGATATTTAACTAATGATAACAAAATTTCAATATTTATATTTCATATATAATTTATGATAATCAAATGATTGATATGCTGGTTATTTTTAGACCTGATTTTTACTAGTTCTATTTGAGAATTCCAAAATAGATGGAAAAAACTATAAGAAAGCTAAAATAACTAAAGGTAAATAACTTGTTAGACGTAGATAAGACAATGTTCAGAACCTGATCTTTGATCTACCATCTCAATAACCAAAAGGTTAGATACTAATCTTTTGCATTTCATTAAATGTATTTTCTGTAACGGTATGCTAGTCTATATATTTTAAAAAGGATTATAAATATATCTTCACAGTTTGCTTCTCATAATTTTGTTTAAATTGAGTTAGTCCCCAACTGAAAAATTCTTCTGTTACTGTCATAGCTGGAACAGACTATGTGGGAATCAGTCGTAATTTAGATTTTGCACCTGGAGTCAACATGCAGACTGTTCGTGTTATCATTCTGGATGATCTTGGACAACCGGTGCTGGAGGGAATTGAGAAATTTGAACTTGTGCTTCGAATGCCTATGAATGCTGCCCTTGGTGATCCCAGCAAAGCCACGGTGGCCATAAATGATTCTGTCTCAGATTGTGAGTGTTTATTAATTAATGATGATAAGTAAAGCGATATGGTAGACTTTATATAAATGTTAAGTAAAATGATAAACTAGGGTTTATATACCCGTATTAGTTTGCTAGGGCTGCCATAACAAAGTACTACAGACTCAGAAATTTCTTGTCTGACAGTTCTGGAGGCTAGGAGTCCAAGATCAAGGTATCAGCAAGGTTACTTCCTTCTAAGGGATGCAACAGAAGAATCTGTTCCAGCCCTCCCTCTTGTCTTGTAGATGGCAATCTTTTCCCCTGTGTGTCATTACATCAGCTTCTATGTGTGTCTCTGTGTCCAAATTTCCCTTTTGTATAAGGACACCAGTCATATTGAATTAGGGCCCACCCTAATGACCTCATTTTTACTTGATTAGTTCTGTAAAGACCCTGTCTCCACATAAGGTCACATTCCGAGGTACTGGGTGTTAGGACTTCAACCTGGGAATTAGGGGACACAGCTCAACCCATAATAATACCTTAGCTGACCAAGTCTTACTTTCTCATCCTGATTATTTTGATAGAATTAAACAGCTTCAGAAGAAAACTTTCAGTCTTCCTCGCAAATTTAAAAAAATGAGATTGCTATCAATATCTTGATTGTGTGTCAAGAACTCCCCCCCACAGATGGGTGGGACCGCATGGGGTTGCACAAACCCTTGAGTATTAACGGTCTTTTTTGATTTCTCAACACAAGACATTTTCTGTTATCTCCTTACTCCCAGACTCCTGAAATTCCCCTAATGATGTGCCAAAGACACTGTTCTGAAGCAGTAAGCTTCTGGACACATGGCAGGGCTCTCTGACACGTCATCACAAGAAAATTCTGAATAATCTTCTACCACGATGATCCTGACATTGCTTGGAGGAGTCTAACCTATTGTCAATGAGGCCTGTAGTTAATTGACCTAGTATAGGTGTCACTTTCTATTATGTAATATATATAATATTATAGTCATTGTCAACTTTTCCAACACGGTCCAGGTAAACTATGCATGTGATTATGTGCACAATATTTAATATTATTCATATCAAGAAATTCTGAAAAGCTCATGGTAAAGCAACATATATAGATACAGACATCTTAAAATCTCTGGTTTTATCTACTTTCTCACATTTCATTGCATCTTCCTACTCCACAAAATAGGCAGAGCAAAATTACAAGGATAAGGAAATCAAAATACTGAGTTAAGTGATTTGCTCAAGGCCAAAACACTGGCAAGTGACTGAGTGGAGAGTTGGTTCCAGTTCTTCTCATTTCTGTTCCATTATTCTTCCCACGAAACCATGTTTTCTGAAATGCCGTTTTCCTTACATTTCTATCCACTTTGATTCATATGTTTATTTTCTTGTATTTTTTTTCAGTGCCTAAGATGCAATTCAAAGAGCGAGTATATACTGGCAATGAAAATGATGGGCAGATAGTTGCCGTGATCCACAGGAGTGGAGATATCCAGTACAGGTCTTCCGTGAGATGCTATACGCGCCAGGGGTCTGCACAGGTGATGATGGACTTTGAAGAACGCCCAAACACCGATCTCTCCACCATCACCTTCCACCCTGGTAAGTTTTGGCTTGCAATTTTTATTTGGAATTTGCAGAAGCCACGTTTTGGGTGTGAAATATCTATCAAGGAAATACAGGTTCTGGATTTCAGCAAGCTTATGACATGGTTTAATGTGCACTAAATGATAACAAAGGGAGGTAGATTAACAGGGTGAATGAATGTTCCTTTGGTTTCCATATCAAATTATTGATTAGTTTCTAGTGCTGTGCTATATTGTTTATTCAAACTTTATGCAGCAGATGATGTCATATCAAATGTGTAGGTTTCACAGTACTGGGAAAGACTTAATGTTCAAATGACAGAAATGAAAGGAAATAGATGTCACATTTTTAATATGTATCCAATGTCATAAAATATTTGACCACTTTGATCCAATAATTGTACAAGGTACATGTGCTGTGGTCAAATTAACAATGACCAACCAGTACAAAGTTGCTAAATTTGCCTCCTGATCATAATGTTAGAAATTTGTAAATAAAATTGGCATTTCCTCTTTTCCCCTTGTTTTCAGACATAAGTGACAGAACTTAAGACAGGCATTAAAGAACTCCCTGTACAAATAGGGCCTGTCATTGCATATGTTCAAACCTCATCATTCATTCAGCAAATATTAATCAAAGGCTTATTACATGCCAGACACTGTTCCTTGCGCTGTCGATACAGCAGGGAAAAAAGCAACATCCCTGCCCTCGTGGGGCTTACCTCCTGGTCGCAGATGCTTCCCTTATGGCCTACGGGATGTGACTGCCCTGCTGTCGTTATTATTGTTCCAGGTGAGACTGAAAAGCCTTGTATCCTTGAGCTGATGGATGACGTACTATACGAAGAGGTAGAGGAGCTCCGTCTGGTTCTTGGCACTCCACAAAGCAACTCCCCTTTTGGAGCTGTGGTTGGTGAACAAAATGAAACTCTGATAAGGATCAGAGATGATGCTGATAGTAAGAAGCTGTTTCTTGTGTTCAACTGTAAATTAGGAACTGAAATCCATCTGTATTAAAGTTTTAGGTGGCTCAGAAAATAACCCCCTCTTTCTGACTTGGCTTTTAAAGTAATTGAGAAATAGGAAAAAGACTAAGATAAGTGGAGAATGAAATAAACCATTTAAACTGAAAATTATGTTGAAGAATATGGTTGATACCTAAATGCTAAATCCCAGGCATTCAGACCTCCCTACTCCTCACATACCCTTGGGTGCAGGTCGTCCTGGGTCAACAATTTCCTCCTTCCCTTCCCTTAGTCAGTGGCCCACTCGTGTAAAATTTTTGGCGCATAGACACAGCCCACAGCACGTGATTTCTGGGGGCTGGTTAATTGCTAAGGAAGGAGCTGGGCCATGCATGCTCAGTTTCTCATGACACACCAGTGATACTGAGTGAGGGGACAGAGGGAAGGCAAGAGAATAATATAATTAAGCTCCTCCCACATGGGAAACAGAAAAACCATTAGAAGTGGAGAAAAAAAGCATTCCCTTTACAATTTAATTTGTCTGTGTCTCCCACTGTTTTAGAGACAATTATTAAATTTGGAGAAACCAAATTTAGCGTCAGTGAACCCAAAGAACCAGGACAGCCGGTGGTTATAAAAATTCCAGTGATTCGCCAAGGAGACACTTCAAAGGTTTCCGTTGTGAGGGTTCACACCAAGGACGGTTCAGCCACGTCTGGAAAGGACTATCACCCTGTGTCGGAAGGTATGGGGGCTCCTAGGGCCCGTGTCCAGATGGGTTGTGCTCACACTGTGTTAGTGCTGGTACCCTTGAGAAAATGGAAGAGAGATATCCATCCAACTGAAATACAAATACATGTACTCCTTTAAATTAATCTCCTTCAGGAAAACAAAGTCAATGGAATTTATTTCCAGAGTTTCCCTTTTTGACTGCTGGGTACCTGTGTTAGGGAAATTTTGAGTTAGTGTGCTAGATGATCTTCTGTTTTGAGTCTACAGTCCTTTCATTTTCAGTGGGTTTTCCCTGCGTTATGGCAATCCGATATTAAATAACAATTTTCCTGAATATCCTATTGCATTGAAAATGTGCATGATAGCCAAGAAGATAGTCATAGAACAACAACAATGCAAAACTTCAAGCTAGAAAGTTTAATGTTAATGGAGGACAGTAAAAGGGGGACAGATGACCAACCACAGGGCCCATGAATTCTCTGGGCCTTAGGAACTCATAATGAATACATTTCATCCATCCCTCTCCTTCTTCAAACTTTTGGATCATTTCACCCATTACTTTTATGAGTATAAAACAAGTCAGTTCTTCTCTCTCCCTGTGGGTTGTTTACTGGCAAAATAGAGACTGCCAACAGTTTTTGATGATCATAGACTACAGGCGTTCATCTTGGTCTGCTCAGTTGAGAACAAAGTTTAGGAAGTGACAGAATCAGTAATAGAATTAATGAAACAGTTGGAAAAACTAGCATCTTCTACAAAGGAACACTTATTTTCTTTGCACATATGGTAGAAGTTTGATGAACTGTAGAGCTTCAAAGTTATCCTCATATTATTTTCTATGTAAAGAATGATAATATATTGGAAATATATGCATAAAACCCAAAAAGAGAGGAAAAAACTGATCAGCTGCTAAATTATAAAATCTAAAATAACTATTTCTAAAATGAGCATGTTTTACATGAAGGAAACACCTTCTAAATGTGGATGACAAGATCTTTAACAGAAGATGCTTTTCTTATAAAGAAAACAATTCTTTTTGCTAAGACAGAAACAAAATTACATGTATATAGTAAATTGACAAATGAAATCAGAGAAAACTTAAATAACAGTAAATCAACCTGTGTCTCTTTTATCCTATAAATGTCAACATGTGTTTATAAAAAAATTTTAATAATCTTTCCTGAAATATATTTTAATTTCTCCTTTTATGGTCCAAATTGAGGTAAACAAAAAATTAAATATAGAATAAACGTTGAAATATTTTTGGTTAATATTTAACCCAAATATTTTGGGGTTAAAAATGTCTAGGGGCTCCCCTGGTGGTGCAGGAGTTAAGAATCCGCCTGCCAATGCAAGGGACATGGGTTCGAACCCTGGTCCAGGAAGTTCCCATATGCTGCCGAGCAACTAAGCCCGTGCGCCACAACTACTGAGTCTGCGCTCTAGAGCCTGCAAGCCACAACTACTGAGCCCGCGCACCTAGAGCCCATGCTCTGCAACAAGAGAAGCCACCACTCGCCACAACTAGAGAAAGCCCGCCCGCAGCAACGAAGACCCAACACAGCCAAAAAATAAATAAATAAATTTATTTTAAAAAAAAAAGTCTAAAGTGGCTGAGGAAACAACTATCACCTAGCATGTATACTGTAAGAAAACAATTAATTTAAGCATTTAAAATAAACACTTAAGTTTTCAACTTCTCAGAAACTAGGTTTATATAATTCAGAGGGTTACAAAACTCAAATGTTTACAAGGCCAAGACAAGCAATGAAAATGAGGGAAGCAAGGAAAGTGTGAGGGAAAGATGGAGTGATGGAAATGTTCTTCAACCAGAAAGTCCATTCCGTGCTGAGAAAGACCTGTACTGTCATAGCCAGATGACTGTTGCCAGGCAGAAAAGTACAAAAGATCTAAAACATCTGTATTTTTCTATGAAATCCCCAGATGTTGAAGGGTTAGAAAATAAATTTTCATTGCACCTTCACACAGGTCAAATCAAACAAATTGGTGACCCAGAAGTGATCAGCTATTTTCATCCTCTGGAACGAGGACTGTACGCCCTCTTGGGGCATGAGAAATCTAAGGCTAATGGTATCAAAGAACTGGCTAAGGCCAGTGTGGAAAATGGCTGTACCCAGAAACAGAACTAATTTTAAAGATGAGTCTGGCTTACAAACACAATTTTAAAGAAGAAGATCCTTTTCATAATTGATGGAAGTAGGAAAAGAAAAATACATTGGAGACACATTTTCTTCTGCCACATTTTAAAGGATTTCTTAATTTAGAATTATAATGATTGAATACCGCCGTTACATGAGAAAGCAGCGTCTGTTATCGTCTCTGATTGGAATGATTATGCATTATATTCTTTATTTTCTCCTCTGAACCAGTTTTTCACAAGGCATTGTAAAACCAACAAAATTGTTTATTCAAGTTTGGTCAGCTGCTTATTCTTGAGTTCAATAAAATCAATTAATTTTTTAACATTTTAAGAATCTCAGAATGAATGGTTAAAAAAGGATTACCATTATTGGGTTTAATTTTCATGACAATGAAGGAATTATTTTTAGTGAGGAGCGACAGGGTGAGAGAAAAAACACCATTAACATTTTTCTTTAAAAAAATTGCTGAATTTCCAAGATTAACGTCAACAACCGAAAGAAGTCTTTTAAAAATATAATTTGACATGATATTAAAAATTTCAACAATTTTATGTCCAGCTTTTCTAGATACATACATAATGAAAATACTATTCACACTCAGTAATGCCTGTGATCATATATTTCACTTATGTCCTGTTGGTTTAGAAATTCTGGGAAATGAGAGGTGAGTTTGTCTGATTGTGCCGATATCAAATTGTTGATTGTCTATTCCATAACTCTGCATGTTTTCAAACTGTGGGTCAAAAAATCAATTTAGTAGCTTATGATCAGAATTTTCTTCTGGATAAAATGGAATAGAATAGAAAATATTAGAATGCAATGCATATTGTAAGAATAGGTGATGTTTTTAAAACTTTTTATTCCATTTTATCCACACTCACGTGTGCACACAAACATATACACGTAAGTATACTGGGCCACAATATGAAATATATTTCTCATTGTGGATCACTGTCAGAGAAGCTTAAGAAAAACTTCACATATTCCTATGTAAAAGATTTAAACCTGTGATTTTGCATTTGTAGAAATTGAGTTTAAGGAGGGAGAAATCCAGCACATTGTTGAAATTGAAGTAATATTCGATGGGGTAAGAGAGATGAGAGAGGCCTTCACTGTCCACCTAAAACCCGATGAAAATATGATAGCAGAGACGCAGGTAAGTAATTTATGGATATAAATTTGTGGCCAGTATTTTATCATGGAAAATGCATGTAAGCATCACATAGTGTACAGTTAAGTAATCAACTTTATACAACCCTTGTATAAAGACAATGCCCATAATCTCTTTTCACCTCCTAAATAAATTTTGTTTCCATTCGAAAACAAGAATCAAGAAAGTCCTGGGGCTTCCCTGGTGGCACAATGGTTGAGAGTCCGCCTGCCGATGCAGGGGACGCGGGTTCGTGCCCTGGTCCGGGAAGATCCCACGTGCCGCGGAGCGGCTAGGCTCGTGAGCCATGGCCGCTGCGCCTGCGCGTCCGGAGTCTGTGCTCTGCAACGGGAGAGGCCACGGCAGTGAGAGGCCCGCGTACCGCAAAAAAAAAAAAAAAAAAAAGTCCTAAATTCCCTGGCGGTCCAATGGTCAGGACTCCATGCTTTCACTGCCGAGGGCATGCGTTCGATCCCTGGTCAAGGAACTAAGATCCTGCAAGACCCATGGTGCAGCCAAAATAAAAAATTCCTGTCTCTTTCTTGAAAAATCATGTTTGTAGAAACTCAAGGACTAGAGCCTCCGAGTCCCACGTCAGCCCAGTTACCCTTCCTATTTTAGTCAGTAACGACTGAATCTGGGGTTAACCTCCAGAGAGAAGGCATAGTCTCAGCACAAAGATGAGGCTATTAATTTAGTGCCACAACTCATTAAAACACACATTTCAACCCACAAAACAGTTTGCTAACCCTCAAAATTCCCACCTGCTCATCGTAACTTTATTAAATTGATGTCCAGAGCCTCAATGACCCAAATGTTACTGTCCTAGCACTTCTTTCCTGTGTTTATTTAATTTATATTATTTCATCAACCAGATATTCTTCAAGATAAATGTAATTTCCGTAGAATTTTGAGCTTTAAGCCTAATTTTTAAAGCTAAGTGATTTAACGAACACACCAATGTTTACAGTATCTGTGCTTACATTTACTCGATTTCTTTTATTATTTGTTTCACTATTAGCATGAGATCAAATTGGGGAGACTGTTTTTTCCCTTAAGTACAGGTATTTTTAATATTTTATAATTTTTACTACTTGATGGTATTTACAGTGCCTTGGGTTTTTTTTTTAAGTCATATTTAAAATGCAAGAAGTAGGGGCAGAAAATCTTTTTCAAATATATTTTTGTAAGTCTTGATCACATAAGAAGTGAGTCTTTAGTTTTTATGGAGCATCATATTAAACTCTTTTGAGTAAGAGGAACAGAGATTCACTCAAATCACTTCAAGTGATCAAAGCCCCTTTTAAGAAGACACACGTAAATATAGGCTTGGAAACTGCAGTGTATCGTTGGATATTAGAAGATGATTCGGGAGCAAAAGGCAAATGTGTCAGTGGGGTTTCCTTGTCATTCTACCCCCAGTAGATGTTCACAGGTTCCTCTTCTGTCTGTGACTCAGCTTCTCCCTCTGCCTGTGCTTCTGTCCTCTGCTCCTCTGAAGCTTCACTTTTCACCTGATTTCCACTTCAGCAGGGTCCATGCTGTCACATGACCTCTAGGATCTGCCTTCTCCCTGGTCTCTTTCAGCTTTCCTCCCACTATTAACTAATTGACTTTTTCATGGATCTTCCACTTTACCACCCCGAGACAGACTTAACTACTATCATCACAATTTGGAGAAAAAAATTCAAGCCCAAATACTTTGCAGGCCACTGGCCAACCCAGGACTCAGGTACCCTCCCCTGCACCATAAGATATGGCCCAGGTGCCAGGGTCATGAGGAACAAAGCACATAGAGCCTGTCACACTGCAGAGGCTCTGGGTGTGACAATTTTTACTATAATGAAGCCATGGACTTGCCAAGCATTGTGAGTATTGTTCTGCACAATAGAAGCAGCATGAGTCTAATATGTCAGTAATCATGGAGAATTATCTTTTCCTTCTAGGCCACCAAAGCCATTGTGTACATAGAAGAATTGAACAGCATGGCAGATGTCACTTTTCCTTCTGTCCCTCAAATTGTGTCCTTACTGATGTATGATGACACTTACAGAGCCAGAGAGAGTGCTGGACCTGTGTCTGGTTATCCTGTTGTCTGTATCACGGTGAGTAGGAAGTTGAGGAAAATTGTAAAATAGTTAAAATAATCATGAACATTAACCAATATAGTATGGGCTTTGTCATGATGAAATAAAAGTGGGGGAAAACTGCAGGATTTAATCTATGAACTTTTGAAAGGAAACTGTTGATCAAGTAAAGGTCCTATTTTTCTTCCTTCATCCAACAAAGGTTTACTAACTGATGTACACATAGTGTGTTATCTCATATTATCTCAGGGTTTGCCACTGAGAGAAAAATAAATAAGCTATGAACTCTACACTCAAGGAATTTAAACATAAGGGAGAGAAAAATATATAAGAATCAGTCACTCTACTATAAGGCATGATGTGATCATTACACAAACTAGGAGATAGAACAGCAGCTCCACCTGTGAGGGAAGGTTTGGGATCGTCCAATGAAAATGTCAATAGTTTAAGAGTCACATAAGGGGGAATCCCCATAAGGTTAACAGCTGATCTTTCAGCAGAAACTCTGCAAGCCAGAAGGGACTGGCAGGACATATTTAAAGTGATGAAGGAGAAAAACCTGCAACCAAGATTACTCTAACCAGCAAGGATCTCATTCAGATTTGATGGAGAAATTAAAACCTTTACAGACAAGCAAAAGCTGAGAGAGTTCAGCACCACCAAACCAGCTTTACAACAATTGCTAAAGGGACTTCTCTAGGCAAGAAACACAAGAGGAGGAAAAGACCTACAATAACGAACCCAAAAGTTAAGAAAATGGGAATAGGAACATACATATCGATAATTACCTTAAATGTAACTGGACTCAATGTTCCAACCAAAAGACACAGATTGGCTGAATGGATACAAAAACAAGACCCATATATTTGCTGTCTACAAGAGACCCACTTCAGACCTAGAGACACATACAGACTGAAAGTGAGGGGATGGAAAAAGATATTCCATGCAAATGGAAATCAAAAGAAAGCTGGAGTAGCAATTCTCACATCAGACAAAATAGACTTTAAAATAAAGACTATTACAAGAGACAAAGAAGGACACTACATAATGATCAAGGGATCGATCCAAGAAGAAGATATAACAATTGTAAATATTTATGCACCCAACATAGGAGCACCTCAGTACATAAGGCAAATGCTAGCAGCCATAAAAGGGGAAATGGACAGTAACACAATCATAGTAGGGGACTTTAACACCCCACTTTCACCAATGGACAGATCATCCAAAATGAAAATAAATAAGGAAACACAAGCTTTAAATGATACATTAAACAAGATGGACTTAATTGATATTTATAGGACACTCCATCCAAAAATAACAGAATACACATTTTTCTCAAGTGCTCCTGGAACATTTTCCAGGATAGATCATATCTTGGGTCACAAATCAAGCCTTGGTAAATTTAAGAAAATTGAAATCGTATCAAGTATCTTTTCCGACCACAACGCTATGAGACTAGATATCAATTACAGGAAAAGATCTGTAAAAAATGCAAACACATGGAGGCTAAACCATACACTACTTAATAATGAAGTGATCACTGAAGAAATCAAAGAGGAAATCAAAAAATACCTAGAAACAAATGACAGTGGAGACACAACGACCCAAAACCTATGGGATGCAGCAAAAGTAGTTCTAAGAGGGAAGTTTATAGCAATACAATCCTACCTTAAGAAACAGGAAACATCTCAAATAAACAACCTAACCTTGTACCTAAAGCAATTAGAGAAAGAAGAACAAAAAGCCCCAAAGTTAGCAGAAGGAAAGAAATCATAAAGATCAGATCCGAAATAAATGAAAGAGAAATGAAGGAAACGATAGCAAAGATCAATAAAGCTAAAAGCTGGTTCTTTGAGAAGATAAACAAAATTGATAAACCATTAGCCAGACTCATCAAGAAAAAAAGGGAGAAGACTCAAATCAATAGAATTAGAAATTGAAAAGTAGAAGTAACAACTGACACTGCAGAAATACATAGGATCATGAGAAATTACTACAAGCAGCTATATGCCAATAAAATGGACAACCTGGAAGAAATGGAAAATTCTCAGAAAAGCACAACCTTCTGAGACTGAACCAGGAAGAAATAGAAAATATAAACAGACCAATATCAAGCACTGAAATTAAGACTGAGACTGTGATTAAAAATCTTGCAACAAACCAAAGCCCAGGACCAGATGGCTTCACAGGTAAATTCTATCAAACATTTAGAGAAGAGCTAACACCTATCCTTCTCAAACTCTTCCAAAATATAACAGAGGGATGAACACTCCCAAACTCATTCTACGAGGCCACCATCACCCTGATATCAAAACCAGACAAAGATGTCACAAAGAAAGAAAACTATGGGCCAATATCACTGATGAACATAGATGCAAAAATCCTCAACAAAATACTAGCAAACAGAATCCAACAGCACATTAAAGGGATCACACACCATGATCAAGTGGGGTTTATTCCAGGAATGCAGGGATTCTTCAATACATGCAAATCAATCAATGTGATACACTATATTAACAAATTGAAGGAGAAAAATCATATGATCATCTCAATAGATGCAGAGAAAGCTTTCAGCAAAATTCAACACCATTTATGATAAAAACTCTGCAGAAAGTAGGCATAGAGGGAACTTTCCTCAACATAATAAAGGCCATATATGACAAACCCACAGCCAACATCATCCTCAATGGTGAGAAACTGAAACCATTTCCACTACAATCAGGAACAAGACAAGGTTGCCCACTCTCACCACTAAACATAGTTTTGGAAGTTTTAGCCACAGCAATCAGAGAAGAAAAGGAAATAAAAGGAATCCAAATTGGAAAAGAAGAAGTAAAGCTGTCACTGTTTGCAGATGACATGATACTATACATAGAGAATCCTAAAGATGCTACCAGAAAACGACTAGAGCTAATCAATGAATTTGATAAAGTAGCAAGATACAAAATTAATGCACAGAAATCTCTGGCATTCCTATACCTATAAAAAAATAAAGAATCACATAAGGAAACGTCATTCCTGTATGAAGTGGTTGCCTTACAAATGGCATAGTTACTTTTTCAATTGCCTTCTCTTACCTTTGAATTATAAGCTCCTTGTGAGCAAAAACTGGGACGCATTTATGCTTACTTTGCAATACCCCTGGTGTAATGACCTACATATAATAGGTATACAATAAATGTTTATTGGATTAGCAAGGCAGAAATAATAATGCGGTGCAAGTTACAGAGGTCTTGAAATGTTATATTAAGGAACGTGCACTTTATTTGTTGGGTAGCAGGGAGCTCTTGCACAGAAGAATGGCATGAGGAGAGGGGTTGTATTGGAGTGTTACCATGGCAACCGTGGTCACCTGACGAGAAAGGCCCTGAATTAGATAGAAAAGTGATGCTTGGAATGGGAAGGAAAAGACCAACTTAAGAGACATCCTACAAAAAGAATCAACCAAGTTCACTGACCCACTGGATGTTGGGGGCAAAATGAGAGAGAGAAGAGAGGGAGAGAGAAAAGAACGATTCGACAACTTTGAGGATTCGAGAGATGATGAAATGAGTATCACTTTTACTCGTATCAGGTTAAAGGTGGAAACGGCCAATAAGCTGTTTGAAATGCAAGATTAGAGTTCATAAAAGCTAGCATCGCGAGGACTAGGAATTTGAAAGTTGCATGAATAACATGTAGAAATGGAAAAAAAAGTAGCAGTGAAAACACTAAGGGAGAGAGAACTTAAGAGGAATAATTTCCACCTTGTTCTAAACTGCGGCCCTAACATAGTTATTTGTTTCCCATAGGCTTGCAACCCTAAATATCCAGACTATGACAAAACAGGATCCATTTGTGCAAGTGAGAACATCAATGACACTTTGACCCGGTACCGATGGCTGATCAGCGCACCCGCGGGCCCCGACGGAGTCACCAGCCCCATGAGAGAAGTGGACTTTGACACCTTTTTCACTTCATCCAAGAGGATCAGTTTAGACTCCATATACTTCCAGCCTGGCTCCAGGGTGCAGTGTGCGGCTCGGGCTGTGAATGCCGATGGCAATGAAGGCTTGGAGCTGATGAGCCCTACCGTAACCATCGGCAGAGAAGAAGGTAGTGCATGGCCGTTTTCACATGAAGGTCGCTGAAATACCATGGAATGTTATATATGTCTAATTTCCAGTTATTCATTCCTCCAAATGCCCCATGTATTCCGTAATACTCTATACGGTTTTTTTTTGTTTTTTTTTTTTGTTTTTTTTGCGGTACGCGGGCCTCTTACTGTTGTGGCCTCTCCCGTTGCGGAGCACAGGCTCCGGACGCGCAGGCTCAGCGGCCATGGTTCACGGGCCAGCCGCTCTGCGGCATGTGGGATCTTCCCGGACCGGGGCGCAAACCCGTGTCCCCTGCATCGGCAGGCAGACTCTCAACCCCTGCACCACCAGGGAAGCCCTCTATAAGTATTTTTAAATGATAATCTATTTTCGCAAAAATATTCATTAGAAAACAAATATTTATTCATTTTGCATTTTTCGATCACTGAGCATATGTCAGGCTTTTGGCTGTCATATGAAAAATAAGGCAGGATTCCTGCCTTCCAGGAGTCCATACTCAAACTGAAGACACAGACAAATTTTAGTCTGGACAGGACACAGAAATGCAAAAGTAGTAGTGATGGGTTCTAGCCTGAGTGGATCTGGAAAGGTTTCATCAAAGAGGAGATGCTTAAGCTGAGTCTTGAAAACAGTAGGGGAAAACAAGCATGAGCAATGACTCGTAGAAGCATGAAAAAACGTGGAGTATTCTGGGAACTACAAGCAGAGAAATGGGGCAGGATGAAAGGGAGAGGAAGGGAGATCAGGAGACGAAGCAGTTGGTACGCAAGGGTCGGATCTGGACAGGGCAGCTCATATGTGATGCCGTATCACTCCCAGCTGGTGGCTGGCTGAACAGGAGTTTGCTGGGGCAGGAGGGGAAGGACAGTCCAGGTAGAGAGGTGTGTACTAGTGTCCATACTTGGTTATTAGAGGGGAGGTTGAGGTCAGGGCTAGGGCCCGGACACAGTGGAGGCGGAAGATACATGTGGCCGGAGACAACACTGACGAGACAGGAAATCCACTTTATAAACTAATCCTTTACTCTGCAGAAGAATGTTTAAATCAGAGTTTTCAAATAACAGTCTTTTAATAAGATTCTATTTCTAAAAATTCCATTTGTGTACAACACTTCGGATGTACATATGTTGCAGCAAGAAAAGTTATATGTACCACCTCCCACCATTATATACTCAGGATCAATATTTATTGATAACACGTAGAGTAACCATGTTCTTTTATTAGGATTAGAATGTCTGGTTTTTAGATTTCTCTTAAAACCAAACTATTGTGTTGGTACCAGAACTAAATTAAACAATGCCTTAAAGTGAGTCACCCCCAATTAATAGAGCAGACCTCCCAGATGCTAGGGCCTGATTCTGATCTGTTTTCTACAGACAGAAAAGAAGTTATTTATTGCCTCGTTCTCTGGAAACTGTGATCCAGCATCGGGCGGTCTCTTCCATGGTATTAAAATGAAGACACTACAGTGCTTTCAAAGCAAACATACGAGGAAGTTTTTCATGTTAAAATTCTAGATAGATAGATAGATTAGACAATGAGTTATAATTTATAATACACATACTGTAAGAAATTACATATATAGAGAAAACTATATATTTTGCTCTCTGATTCTAAGAAGGCTAGTTTTTGTTTTTTAGAATGAGTGCATTTTTAGTTTTATTATAAATAATGTAAATTTTATGACTAGTCTTAAGGATTTAATTCTAAGGTAACAATCTCATTCATTTAATTAAGCTACACTTACTTTTTCCTGTTGTTTTTCAATCATTTTTACTATGCCTGTTTATACTTCATGTTAAGACGATTTTGTGAATATGACCATAACAGACGGTGTCCAGCACAAATTAAATCACATTGAACAATATTTATTTTTTCTTAAACTTTATAAAACACCCCAAATGTTAAGAAGAAGCCATTGAACTGTCTGCTGGGATTACTTTTCCCATGATGGTCTTTTGCTTCGTCATAATATCAACTCTCAGCAGTGCCTTAGTTCACAGAGAATTTTAAAGTACACAGAAAATTCATAGTGCCTATTTAAAAATATATACTTCCAGTGTTGTCTATTATCTTCTTTTAGCATAAATGTCTTCATTTTGCCTCGAGGTCTTTGTCAGCCCCGGGTGCCAGGGATAGTGGGAGCAGAGCCCTTCTCAGCTAAATTGCGCTACACGGGTCCCGAGGACCCAGAGTATACCAACCTCATCAGGCTCGCCGTCACCATGCCCCACATAGACGGTAGGTGACTTGGGAAAGCAAATCCATGGAGGTGGTTTGGGCTTCTCTTTACCTGCTTTATTTGACTGAACACAGGCAGACCTCATTTTATTGCACTTCCCAGATACTGCGTTTTTTTAAAAATGGAAGGTTGGTGGCAACCCCGCTTCCAGCAAGTCTGTCAGCGCCATTTTTCCAACACCACCTGCTCACTTCATGTCTCTGTCTCACATTTTGGTAATTCTCTCAATATTTCAAACCCTCCACCAGCAAAAAGATTAAGACTCCCTTGGGATAGTTAGCATTTTTTAGTAACAGAGTATTTTTTAATGAAGGTGTGTACCTTGCTTTTTAGACATACGCTATTGCACACTTTATAGCCTACAGTATGGTTTGTTTTTAATTTTTTTGTTGCAGTATAGTTGACTCACAATGTTGTGTTAGTTTCAGGTGTACAGGAAAGTGAATCAGTTATACATATGTATATATTTTCCATTCTTTTTCAGATTCTTCCCCATATAGGTTATTACAGAAAACTGAGTAGAGTCCCCTGTGCTATACAGTAGGTCCTTGTTAGTTATCTATTTTATACACAGTAGTGTGTATATGTCAATCCCAAGCCAGTCTCCTAATTGGTCACTTCCTCCCACGTTTCCCCTTTGGTAACCATAAATTTGATTTCGAGCTCTGTGAGTCTGATTCTGTTTTGTAAATAAATTCATTCATATCACTTTTTTATCAGATTCCACATATAAGTGATATTTGTCTTTGTCTGACTTACTTCACTTAGTATGGTAATCTCTAGGTCCATCCAAAGTTTCTGCAAATGGCATTATTTCATTCTTTTCATGGTTGAGTAATATTCCGTTGTGTATATGTACCACATCTTCTATATCCTAGTAAATTTTAACATAACTTTTATACGCACTGGGAAACAAAAAATTCATGTGACTCACTTGATTTCAATACTTGCCTCATTGCGTTGGTCTGGAACCAAACCTGCAATATCTCTGAGGTCTGCCTGTTTTCTGAATGACCAAGCATACAATAAATGCTCAGTTTGCAACTTAAGCTTCAAGTCCTGCTTCTTTTGAGTGTTTCTGTTTTCTTTCTGCCCGGTTTTTTTCTCAAGTCTGACAATTTTGACGTTCTTTAAAATTAGATAAATTTCACACATGTCACAACACAATGAAACAAAGCTTTGGTTAACGTGCTTGCTGTCTTTTATGACACGGCACAGTGTGCCTTCAAAACTCTTGAGCTTGGACTTACAGGAAAGCGATTTGGAATCTCAGTCCCTGCCTTCAACACCTGTTTGCTTTTCCATATCTGGAGTCTCATAGATCTTTCCCAGTATTTATTGCAACAACTAAGACATTTCCTAGGCATTAAAATAAGGTAAAAAAAAAAAAGCAATTAACAATGTTAAATTCTGTGTCCATTTTCTCTGGATAGGGAAGTGTGGGCAGAATTTCTGAGTCAGTAACTTTACCCACATTTTATGAACATTTCCTCAGGTACAGAAGACATTTTCAAGTTCTATTCCTCTTAATTCGCTTTATTCCTGAAGTATATTAATATTATTACTTAGTATGTTAGTTATATTTTAAGTACCTAAAGGACAGGAAGCATTAGGCAATATTAGGAACTACAAGGTAGAATTTACCTGCCTTATGGAAAGGACATAATTCTGCTTTGTCTGCTTATTACAAACCCAAATTTATGCTGGTGGGCACAGGTGCACAGAAATCTGCACCTCCTTACTTTACAGTGTAATGTTGGGTCCATGTTTGACCACCCTGCCTTTAGACCCATATGGGAGGTGTGATTCAGATGTGCAGAGGGCAGAAGGGACCATCAGGGAAGGGCAGACCTATAATAGTTCTTCCTAATAGAAAGATTGGTCCCTCGTGCTTCTCCTAGAGCTTGACTTAGCATTTTCTGAAACATTCGATAGCCGTAGCTCCGCAGAAGCTGACCAGTTCTTTTGCGGGGCCAGAGGATCTAAGAGGGAGAGGTGGAAAAGGTGTCAAGAGAAGACCCCTTTCACAGTCCTTTTTGCTGCATTGCTTATGCCAGGGCTCAACCAACTGTGTCCCATGGACTGGATCTAGCCTTCTACCTTTTTTTTTTATGGTCTGCAAGCTAAAAATGGTTTTCACATTTTTTAATGTTTGGAAGAAACCAAACCTTCTTCTTCTTTGAAAGTAGAATATTTCATGACACATGAAAATTATATAAAATTCTAATCCATTGGCCGTGATTAAGTCTTCTTGCACACAGTTATGTGAATTCCTTTACAAATCATCTATGGCAGCTCTGGCTCTGCAATGGCAGCTTTGAGCAGTTGCAACAGAGACCTTGTGGCCCACAAATCCTTACAATATTTACAGTTTGGCTCTTTACAGAAGAGGTTTGCCAACTCTTAGCCTATACCGTATAGTGGTAGTTTTCAAACTTTTTGGTCTGAGGACACCCTCAACATTATTTATGGCCACAAAGACCTTTTGTTTTGTGAGTTATAGCTATAAATATTTACTGGATTTAAAATTGAGGTATTGTTAAATATGTATTTATTCATTAATTTTTAAATAAGAATAAATCTATTACGTGTTAACACGAAAAACATACTTTTAAGAAAAAGAACTACAATTTATAAAGCAAAACAAAAGAGTGGCATAGTTTCACATTTTTGAAAATATCTTTAGTGTCTGGCTTAATAAAAGACAGCTGGATTCTTATGTCTGCTTCTGCATTCAATCTATTGCAATATATGATTTATTTTAGCCTCTGAGAAACTCCACTGTACACTACTGAGAAAATAAGCGTGGAAAAGTCCAATAATACCTTACAGTCGTGAAAATAGCTTTAATGTTATAGATCTCCTGAAATATTCTCGGGATCCTCCGGGGTCCTAAGATACCACTTTTATAATCACTGCTCTGCAGTATTTTATAACACTTGTCTTCTCCAGAGATAAAGAGATTATAAAGTGTTCAAAGGCCTTTGCTGTCGGTAAAAATGGTAACAGTGATTTACAAAAATCCCTTGTAGGCATGCTCCCCGTGATCTCCACCAAGGAGCTCTCCAACTTTGAGCTCACCCTCAGCCCTGATGGCACACGAGTTGGAAACCACAAATGCTCCAACCTCCTGGATTATACTGAAGTAAAGACCCACCACGGGTTCTTGACTGAGGCTACCAAAAATCCAGAAATAATTGGAGAGACGTATCCTTACCAGTACAGCTCATCTATCAGGGGTTCCAATACCTTGCGCTTCTACCGAAATCTGAACCTGGAAGCCTGCTTATGGGAGTTCGTTAGCTACTATGACATGTCAGAGCTGCTCACGGACTGTGGAGGCACCATTGGAACCGATGGACAGGTACGGATGTTTAGCATCTGCGCTTTGGTCACTGGACAGACCGGTTGCTTTTGTTCAGTTACGTAGACTTGGAGTAAATCTCAGCTCCAGTCTTCCATCCTGGTGATGTAGGTTATTAGGCAGAAGAAAGAGCAGGTAATTGGCATGAGTGGTATGGAAATCCATGTCTATTTCCAGAACAATGTGTCAAAATCCATGTATTTTTTAGCAATGGGTCAGTAACATTATCTTTGTATTGAAAGGACACCGTATAGATATGCTGTAAGCTCCAAATCTACTCTGATGTTAGAAAACTCCAAACACGAATTTCTCTTCGAAGTACACATTCTCATTTCTTGTGTTATGTACAGATGGCTGTGATGCGTCATGAACGACCTCAAATGAGGGTCCTCGGGGTCAGTCTAGTTTTTCTCCCTTCTTACTCTCTTTCTTCTTTCCCTGCCTTCTATCTTTCTCTCCTTCTACTCCCGTTTCCCCCCCTTTTTCTTTCTAGTCTTCTCCCCATTTCCTCCCTATCTGGTCCATTTCTCCATCGCTAACATAGTCAAAAGTATTTTCATTTAAAGCTTACTGTTATTTCTACTCTACAATTACTGATTCTTCTTCATACTACACAGGCAGATATTTACACATAAAATACACACACACACACACACACACACACACACACACACACACACAATCCCCCCCTATCACCACCATCATCATTGTTGTTAAAATGATGGTGAAGCAAGGTCTCCATTAGCAGTTACAGTAGAGAATCTAAAATATGTAGGGTGTAGCTTAGATTTGTGATGAGTATTTGAATTAAAAGCCACGCTTTGTCCAACTGGACTAAAACAAAGGGCTTATTTACGTAACTTATACATTAAGACGTTGAATGGTACCCAGAAGATGTCTTATCTTTCAAGATTTAGCTGAGGTGAGGCTGGATTTTTTTTCCGTGCTATATTCCTGTGATGTTAAACTATAAAACAAGTAGTAACAAGGGAAATGTAGACAGTAACTATCAGTTTAATTCCAGAGCAAAGCTGTAAATCTTGACCGGTTCTGCTGGCGTTGATGTCTAATGGCCACATGTTATGTCTGGGAACTGTTGGGCTCCAAGGTAGTGAGACTTTTATCTCTGTCTCCTCTAAAAGCAACAAAATATCCAGAAACTTGCATGAATTACTAAAAATCTCAAGCAAAAACACCAACAGGAAGACAGTGTAGAACAGTGGAAAGAGCCTGCATGTTGGAATCAAGGAAATGTGGACTTATGTCTGGCTCTGACATTCTCTAGCTACGTCTTCTTGGGCAGGTTACTTAAACCCTCATAAGTGTTACCTCTTCAAGTCCCTCTTTCCCACCCTGTCTTTGCTACCTGGAAGAAACGTGAAAGAAAAAAGGTCCTATTCTCAGAATAAAGACTCATATTAACACATCTACTTCAGCCTCTTCCTTTATAGGTCAAATATCTCCATTCCTTTGGCCGTTCCTCCCAGAGCCTGTTTTCAATCCATTATTAAATCATTCCTGTTTTCTTTCTGGATGCTCTTCTCTCAGGATCTTGCTGAAATCACAGGCTCTGTTGGCATAAGCGAAATGGGACATAGTAATAGGATTATATTGTAGTTCTGGGTCTTCTTTGTTAAAAAGCACTTCATCCCATGAAGCGTCTCTGTGGGTCTCGTCTAGTCTGTGGTCACTTTTTAGCCTCAAGAATGTTTTCTATCTTCTCTGCAAATGGCGGTAATTTTCTGTCTTTCATACGTGCAACCCAGACAGGCTTCCCTAGTGAAAACCCTGCACTTATCCTACTTAAGCTTTATCCTACTTAAGCCTATCTCTGCCCACTTTTCTGGTGTATCAAGGGCATTTTGAATGGAAATCCGTCTCTCCAGCCAATCCTCACTATAAAATGCTCAGCTAAATTGATTTTACTTCGCTGGAGTTTTAAAATCACTGTTCCTCTCTTTAGTTAAGTTCAGGTTTTTTTTCCCATTACAACTGCTAACTAGAAAAGTCATTACCCTGCTTCCGTAGCTGAGCTATCGACTGTTCTACTCCACTAGGTGAAAACTGGCAACTGCTGGGTTCAGTGAAGTTTTGCCTGCCTGAACACTTTATGTTACTTTCTACTTAGGGAGAAGAGACAGTGCAGTATAAGAATTATTGAACCATCCAGTTCCCAACTGGCTTGTGTTACCTTGAGGCGTAAGATGGCCAGCTGGTTATATGAGTTTCTTCTGAAAGGACTTTTCTGCTTTCGCATTGTTGAAAATAAACGTAGTAACATAAGCATGATGATCAACATAATAGACGTGACCAGATTCAGTGTAAATCATTGAAATTTCAGGTTCTTGTGACAAAATTCTTAAAGCCTCAGTGTAAATGGAATTGCAATAGCATCTAATAAAGTGAAGCTCAGAGATGGCTCTCTCGTTTTCCCCAACTTTCTTGGGTTTGAACTTCTACTTCTCTAGTTATTGAGATCTTCTCCTATATCCTCACCTTCCCTGACACATAACATTATTTAAATGTAGGTGAGGGAGAAGAAAATACATATTAAAGTAAAGGAAATAGAACTCTTTGAGATATTTTCTTAATTTTCCTCACAAGTTTTAGGTTCTAGAGAAGAGAAAATATCTAATAATATTACTACTACTACTAATAGTAATAGCTAACATTTATTTAATATTTACTATATGCCTGTCATCGTGTGTAAGTACTTTACATAGTTTCACTAATTCTGTGCTCAAAACAACACTGTGAGACAAATATGAATTTTGTCTCCATTTTTGGAGATGCTGAAGCAAAGAGACTTCAAATAACGTGTCCCAGTTCAATTCGTTTGTATGCCTGTGCTCTTAACCACATCATGATACTTATCTGGACATTTAATTGAGTGAATTAAATGTCATTTAATTGGGCGAATGTGAGGAATGGTTATGGTCACAGATGAAATTGCAAGAAAGGCAAAGAAACTTTATCCTCTGTTCTTTGTACAAGAACAGAAATAACCCCAGGTCTATTTGTCCTCTGCCAATTCCATACTGCCCTGGCCAAGCAGCTAATAGATGTGTCTTTCCCTCTTCTGGTCCTTTTCTAGACTTGCCACCTTAGATCAAGGTAATCACCATGCAAACAGATTTTACTAACTGGTAACTGCTTCTGCCGGGAACAACATGATACAAACCGATTTTTATCTTTAGTGTTCTTAGTAGCTAAAGCTGCTGCCTGGAAATATTGCCAGGGCCCTGCATTTTATTTTGTGATTAAAAAGAGGTTTCTAACACACTCTTAAAGATTTCTGCCTTCTCTAACCTCCCATATTCAAATTATTTCACTTGTAACAGAGAGTTACCAAACTGAGGGATCACCGGAAATATCCAAGATAGTTATCTGTTCACAGCAGATAAGTGAAGTTAATAAATGAAGTTTTATTAACTTTTATGCAGTTTGACTACAACTAGCTTTAGCTGATATTAAGACCAGTTCTGCTTTTTCCATCTCGTTTGTTGCCCATTCATTCATTAAAGAAATAATCGGTGAACACCTACTCTGTGCAAGGGATCAAATGGGTACCCGGTGAGGACACCAGACACAGACCTTAAACTCCTTCCAAGTCGAGTTATAGGAGTCGAATACTTGCTTTTATAAAAGTTAACAATTTTACTTGCCAAGAAGAAGAAACTTGGAATTTCTCTAATGATATTCACCACTAAAATCCCTCCTAATAGTTACTTTCTAAAATGTAAAAACAGATATAGCAGGAAAAGAAAAACAGAGATAAATAAAATAAATTATTCCGCTCCACCTTTTTGGGTGACCTGTATTTTATAAATAAAATTTTAACTTGTTTGGGTACACAATGAAAAACACTTGTGATGCAAAGTAGTCAGTAATGTTAAACTAAGTTTTTAAACTATTGGATATTTTTGATTAGTTTTTCTCTTGAAAACAACTTCTCTTAAAACGAAAGAACTTCAGTTCATTTCACCTTTCATCAGCCTGACTATTCATGTTAAAAAGTCAGAATCTTAACTCTCACCTTGTTAGGTAAACAGCAACTGATAACATCATTCAAGGAGCATGACTAAGTTACAAAAATTCAACTCCAATCATATGACATTGTAATTTACTCATGAGAAGACATAGCCTGATTTTGGGAAAGTATACGTATTTTTTCTGAGTTCCTTGGTTAATGGAATAATTTTCCTTTTTTAAAAAAACTATGTGTTTGATTTAGAAACATAGACCTTTGGGGCTAGAGTACACTTTAGAAGTCATCTCTTTCCATTCCATTATTTTCTACTTAGTACACTGGTTTAATCTTTTTTTTTTTTTAAAGATGTAAGCCACTCTAAATCATTCTGCAAGAAATGGCAAGAAGAATCCAAAATGTATAACTTTCATGAAGTATGTTGCTTCCTATTGTGTCAAATTTGTCAATTAATATTTTTAGTGGTGTAGGTTTTTTGGTTAATGGAAAGTAAAGATATTACCATGGAAAGCTGGGAAACTAAAAAGTATAAAAAGGAATTCACTCATTATCCCGCTATCACTGTACACAGACATATTTTCTAGTCTCTTTTCAATATACATACACATTTTTAATAGTAGCAGCATAATATTATCCATACCATTTTGTATACTGCTTTTTAACCTAACATATTGTGATTCTTTTCCCATGACAAGGAAAATTCTTCACATAAATGATTTTTGATTACGACATATTTCACCTTGTTGCTGTACCATCGTAATTATTTAAATATTCTTCTATTACTGGTCATTTAGATTATTTATAATCCTATACTGTAAATATCCCATAGAGTTGTCCTTAATCCTAAAGAATTTGTGGACCAGTATTGACCCTCCCTCATTCCAAGGTCCCTTGTGCATCTCTGATATCACAGCCCTTCAGAAAGGCTTGTAACTGGAAAGAAGCCAAAGTTTCCTTCCAGCCGTTCCTGGATGTGTAGACTGCTATTACGTAGAGACCTTGGCTAAGAATTCTAACTTGTTAAAACAATGTCTTCCACTGAGTCGCTAAGTACACACTTTACTGAGACTTCAAGCTATTGAGATCTATGAGCCTTCTTTACACATTCACAGACACCACCGTCTTGATGATATAGACATGCATCTGGCAACAAAAGCAGCAACAGAAAGAAATTCCAGCCAATGGGAAATCCCCACCAGTGGTTGTCCTCAGATAAGGTTCTAATGGGTCTGGCTCAGTTTTCAGTCTTTGAAGTAAGCACAAATCACTTGTCCTGCGTAAAGTAGGGTAGCCGCATGACTATCAAAGATTTTGAAATGATTGTTGTTTTCAATATATGTGGTCTAATTGAAAGACCTTGAGTAGAAGAGTCTAATCTGTGCTGTCCAATATGGTAGCCGTTAGCCATGTGTAGCCACTGAGCATTTAAAATGGGGCTGGTCCGAATTGGGATATGCTGTGCATGTTAAATACATACCAGATTTCAAAGACTTAGTACAGGGGCTTCCCTGGTGGTGCAGTGGTTGGGAGGCCGCCTGCCTATGCAGGGGACGTGGGTTCGTGCCCCGGTCCGGGAAGATCCCACATGCCATGGAGCAGCTGGGCCCGCCATGGCCGCTGAGCCTGTGCGTCCGGAGCCTGTGCTCCGCAACGGGAGAGGCCGCAACAGTGAGAGGCCCACGTACTGCAAAAAAAAAAAACAAAAAACACCACTTAGTACAAAAAAAAAAAAGAATGTAAAATATTACATTCTAGTTATTTTATATTGATGGCATATTAAAATGCAATATGTTTGACATATTAGGTTAAGTAAACTATTGTTAAAATTGGTTTCACATGCTTCTCTTTACTTTTTGAAATATGGCTACTGGAAGATTTAAAATTACATGTGTGGCTCACGTTACGATCCCATTGAACAGTGCTGGTCTAGATACTTGAGTATTAGTCCTGAATGTACTGAATAATCTTGGGCAAGCCAATTACCTTCTCTGTGGCTTAAGTTCAACACGTGTAAAATAGTGCCTTGCTCAAGTGAAAGCTGCAAAGGGGCAAAGTAAATCTGGATTACTTTTTATTAGTTACATACCTCTATTGCTTACTTCTATAAGAATTTTTAAATATCTATAAGATAATATGTAAATTGAATAGCTTCAGCTACAAGTCCAAAATAAGTGAGGAATTAAAACTACTTGCAGTTTGGGCTTCCCTGGTGGTGCAGTGGTTAAGAACCTGCCTGCCAATGCAAGGGACACGGGTTTGAGCCCTGGCCCGGGAGGATCCCACATGCCGCGGAGCAATGAAGCCCGTGCGCCACAACTAGTGCGCCTGCGCTCTAGAGCCCGCAAGCCACAGCTACTGAAGCCCGCGCCCCTAGACCCCGTGCTCCGCAACAAGAGAAGCCACCGCAATGAGAAGCCCGCACACCGCAACGAAGAGTAGCCCCAGCTCACCGCAACTAGAGAAAGCCCGGGCGCAGCAACGAAGACCCAAAAGCAGCCAAAAATAAAATTAAAACAAAAAACTACTGCAATTTTCCTCAACAATACTTTCCACCTTGGGCAGCACTGTGAATGTAATTTTTCTCTTGGGGTACTCTTCTTTCTTCCTATTCTTCCCCTTTTCTACCATCTAACACAGATCAGCAGACTTTCTCTTGTCCCTTCAACAGGCAATATCTCCCCAAATATAAACCTGCTGCCCATCATTAGTCACTTACTAGTAGTGATAGAAATTTATATCAGTATGGTACCTTTCACAAGTCATTTGCACTTTGCACTTTCCCTTTAAATATGGAATTTAAACTATTGTTTGCCTTTGTTGAAGAAACAAATCAGTAAGGATGTGTAAACTCACTCATCATGTCAGTTTCTTTAAGAGCAGTATACCAGATTTAACATACATTTCTTTCAGTATAAACAAATACTTTTAAAAGTCCTGTGGAATAGGCTGAAAGAAAATGAAGGGTTCATTAAGATGGCATCTAAAGCAGGGGTCCCCCACCGGTACCGTTAGGAACCCGGCCACACAGCAGGAGGTGATCGGCCGGGCAGGCGAGCGAGGCTTCATCTCCTCCCCACCGCTCGCATTACCGCCAGAGCCATCCCCCCGCGCCCCCCCTTCCCAGGAAAAATTGTCTTCCATGCAACCGGTCCCTGGTGCCAAAAAGGTTGGGGACCGCTGTAGAGGTTACATTGATTGCACTGTGTTCTTCAATTTTACAGGAACGAACAGGTAAGTGACCTGGGTGATCTGCCTAGTCCCATTTAGGCTCCAATTCCTTTAGACAGAGATTCTAAGCAGACAAAAAGACCTGGCTGTGGTGAACAAGAAAATGCAATAAGATGCCGATTCCATGTCCAGAAATGATCAAACTCTAGGTTACCAGGAGGATCAAATGGAATCACGTAAGAATTCGTCAGGGAGCCAAGTAACTTGTTCCTAGGATGTGCATGTTAATAGTTCTCTCCAAAATAGCACACTCAGTAACATCTGATGGATAGAATGTAATGTTGGCAAAATTATTTTTAGCACCTAGAAAGTTTAATTGGAAATCCATGTCTACAGCCTATTCTTTGATGAGTGTTTATTAAAATCACAGGATGAAATAGTCATCTTAATTACCAGTGGCATATGGATTGACAATTACTCTCCATTACACTGTCAGGGTGTCAAAACTGCACTTCAAGATCCCTTCCTCAATGACTGCAGGAATAGCTACCCTTAGAAACTGCTATCTCAGAGGACTTCAGTGCAAAGGCGCCTCTCCTGCCGACCACGTTAGGAGATGATGAGTGTTAGCTACTACACAGCTGAGAATCATAATTTGCTTGGTGGATGGTTTTCTTTCGATACATTTTTGTTGGTGATTCAGGTTGTCATTTTGGTGATTTGAGGAGTTTACTTTTAACCCCATGACAAAATGATAACTAAGAGCTATCATGTTTTAGATTATTCAGTAACTCACATGTATGATTCCTGTTGCCACCTCAGGGTGGAAGGAGAAATAGACCTATCAGAAAACCTGACTCAAACTTGTAAGCAGTATGATGTGACCTCAGCCCATTTCCTCTTGTGTAAAAGAAGATAGTTGTATTTTCTCTGCTATTCTGCCGCGCTATTCTGAGAATTAAGGATGATAACCTTTGTTAGGTGACCTTAAGACCACCCTCAGCTTGGTTTGGAATACGATAAAGTGTGAAAGGGTAGTAAAAGCATGGGCCAAAGGCTGGGGTCTATTATTGGCAGGGCTACAACAGAAGGAAGTGGGAAATTTGCTTTATTTCTTTGAGTCTTAACTTTCCTCTCTCTCTCTTTCTATCCTTCATCTCTCTATCCGTTCATTCAATCATCCACACATACATATAAATATAACTATGGGGAAGAATGAAAACATTGAGTAGCTTTATTTGTGAACTTAACACGATGTCTGAAAAGTGGTAGATGCTCAATAAATAATTATTAGCTTATCCTCCATGACCCCAGTCCACCTGCAAAATACAAAAGAAGAAAGTATAAATTGTAAGAAGACACTTCAACTAATTATTTTTGAGCCATCTTAAATATTACATGGAATCTTAAATGTTACATGTCACTACTAAATATGTTTGCTTTCAGGTCTTTGCTGCTTTATTTCCTCTTCCTCTATATAATAACTTAAAAGTAACTTAGAGCACTGTTATTCATAATAGGCAAAAGGTGGATATAACCCAAATGTTCATCAACTGATGAATGGATAAATAAAATGTGGTATATGCGTACAGTGGGATGCTATTCAGTAATAGAAGTATTGAAACATGCTACACTACGGATGAACCTTGAAAACATTATGCTAAATGAAGGAAGCCTGTCACAAAAGACCATATGTTGTGTGATTCCATTTATGTAAAATGTTCTGAATAGGCAAATGCCTAGAGACAGAAAGTAGGCTAGTGATTGCCAGGGACTGGGGAGGGAGGATGGAATAAGGGGATGACTGCTAATGGAGATGGAATTTCTCTTGGAAGTGATGAAAATGTCCTAAAACATTGCGGTGAAATGTTTGCGGTGATTGCGGTGAAAGTTACACAACTCCCTGAATATATTAAATAACATTGATTTGTCCACTTGAAATAGGTGAGTTACATGGTATATGAACTATATCTTAATAAAGCTGCTACAAAAAAAAAAAAGCACTGTTTTAGTATGCTCAAAATAATGTACTTTAGCTTAAAGATTTCTGCTGCCTATCCTTTGCTGCAAAGGAAAGTAGTAGAGTAATAACTATTTAATTACTCCCAAATTAAGTGAGCGGGACAGTAGTGTTATAAATGCTGTCATTTCCTTTCCTCAATGATTAACTCAAAACCTTCAGATAAGTGAAAGGAGAAAATGGCTTGCACAAAATTAAGCTGGTTTCATTAGCAACACTGACTCGTGTTGATAGATACAATTTTATTGTTTTAGGTCCTAAACCTAGTGCAGTCCTATGTGACTCTTCGAGTCCCTCTGTATGTTTCCTACGTGTTCCATTCCCCCGTTGGGGTAGGAGGCTGGCAGCATTTTGACTTGAAGTCAGAGCTTCGTCTGACTTTCGTGTATGACACTGCCATCTTGTGGACTGATGGAATTGTCAGCCCCCCAGAAGCTGAACTCCAAGGTGAGCTAACAGAGACTTGGAAAGCTAGTTTTCTTACCTATTTGAATGACTTAAGAGAAATTTTTACTGCAGCTAAAAATAATAGAAGCATCTTTCAATGTATTTTATTTTTATAGTCAATATTTTCAAATCATTTCTGTCATGGAAAAACTTCTTTAAATTATATCAATGCATCAAATTTTGCATGATACGTGACTGTTAAATATAATGTCCATTTTAGGCGATTAATCATTCATGTGTTACTCCACACAATCTCTCTCTCTCTAGATTTTAGAAAGTGGACAGGGAAAAGTTCCAACTGAAAGTAAGGAATGAACCCCAAAGAAAAAGTTACACATTTTTGTTTATGAAAATGGGAGATGCATTTTAAAGCCCAGTATAAACTGTGTCCTGGATTCTAGTTCTGGGTCTATAGCTAACTAACTGTGTGATCTCAAACATATTGCTTGACCTTTGGCAGTCAATTTCTTATGAAAGATAGACTAGACTTCTAATTTTCTTTCAGTTAAAAAATTCTATTATTCTATAATACTTTAGCTGAATGTCTTGGAACAGTGGTGGTGCGTGCCACTGCAATTTGGGCCCCCAAATCATCTGCATAACTTTGTTTCAGTCTTGATGTCAGAATCATAATTCAAAGTCCACAAGCATGAAGCTAATGAATCCATTAGTAGAATTAGTGCTGTTTCTTTTCAGGCACATACTGCTGTTCAGGCTCCACGCATGTCTAACCATCATTGCTTCTTACGAGCCAGAGGGAAAATTCGGTTGATAGGACATCTCAAAGTGTGTTGTCTTAAACAGATTAAAATTACCTTAAAGCTATGTGAAAGGTAATATGATCACTCACCCTAAGTGATCAGTCTAGACGGTTTCAAATGTTTTAATTCCATATCTTGCCTTAGGAAATGTATATTAAGTGAATCTTAATGCAGATCCATCCCTTGGTTCTCAACTTCTACATCAGGATCTCATGTTTCCTTATTCTATCTGTAGCCAACTTTGGTCACCTTGCTAAATTTCTTGGGGAAGTTTTGGAGTTTTCATTAAGCCATTAATGAAATTAATTTGGAATTTGGAATCAATTAATTTGGAATAATGAAATTACATTTGGAATTACTCTGGAGAGCACAAACCTGTTTCCACCTACATGTCCAAATCTTCAAAATTTGACCAGTTCCTCCTGTCTCTCAATTTACAGCTTAATTTCTATAGACTAAAGCTTTAAGAAATATCTTGGCCTATTGTAATCACTCTGTATATTTCATATGGACCTCATTCATGTGACCTTATTCTATTCTGCCTGCCTTCTAGACAGCTTTTCCTGTTAGAAAACAAAACAAAACAAAATAAGAATATTTCTGCCTCTCTGATCACTCCGAATTTTTCTGGTAATACCTTTTGGCTAGAATGCTTAAAGATGAGAGGAACCTGAATTTGGTTTTGGAAGAAACCCCAGACATTAGGAGTCCTTGGTCACCAATATTCCCACTCTTGTGTCCCATCCCATCATAGGTTCTCTCTACCCAACCAGCATGCGCATCGGTGAAGAGGGGCGTTTGGTCGTGAACTTCAAGACAGAGGCTCAGTTCCATGGCTTGTTTGTGCTGTCACATCCCGGTAAGCCCCATTACCCTTAAATAGCCGCTCCCCACACAACAAGGATATACTTGTTCCATATTTGCACACGTTCCAGCATGCTTCCTTATGAGCTTTGAAGCCCTTAATTTCAAACGAACCACGTATGTACAAATATCTACATGAGGGCTTGATCATTGCTCAGCTACGTCTTATAAGCTACAAAATCATCACTGTAGAATTTTAGAGAAAATACCAAATGGTTGAAGTAAATTTAAAAGAAAACTCTACTTGGAGTTCCCTGGTGGCCTAGTGGTTAGGATTCCACGCTTTCACTGCCGTGACCTGGGATCAGTCCCTGGTCGGACAACTCAGATCCTGCAAGCCGCGCAGCATGGCCAAAAAAATAAAGAAAGAAAAGAAAACTCTACTGAGTTAATTTTAAGAGTTTTCCTTTAGATTGAGAACATAGCCACAACATTCCCATTCTCTACTTCAAATGTGTTGTCCAAAAATTTGAATTTTAGGTCATTTGTTCAGTGAGCACAGCTCTTTTCTAGGTACTGTAAGAAAACTTTATGATGGAGACAGAAGTACCACTTCACTATTACACTTGTTTCAGACACGTTAGCTAATTATGTTAAGTGTTAGCCATGTAATTTTACTAATTGTGCTGTGAATGTCCATAATGTGGCAGTCACTCACGTCTAAGCTTTTATAAAAAGTTTCATTTCATTAGAAATAATTTTTTATTTGACTCCACATTACTAAACTGGTTTGCACATCTTCCTGGTGTGCCAACTCATGTCAGATTGGAAGAGGGAAGTAATTCACGCGCTGTCTTCTGTGTCCTTCTTTTTTCTGGGTCGGACGGAGAGAATAAGGCTGAAAATTCAGGAAGAGAAAGACAGTTTGCTGTATTTTTGTGAGTCTGAGCTCTGAAATACAGAACCAAAAAGAATCATTTTGCTTTATTGTAATTGACTGTTCCGGAAAATGAGGATTTCCTGGTCTTTACAGTTCTCTTCCACGTGTCTACCTTTCTGTGAGACTGAATCTTTGTTTAGATATGATTGAGGCAATCTAATTAAAATTAGCCTCCATGTATAAATTGGGTGTGCCTGGCTCTGTGGGAGCAAGTAGCCCGAGGTTCTGTTCATAGCTTCAGTGCATAGTGAGCCTTTATCGAACGGCTGTGCCTCCCTGGAAAGTAGCCCTGAACTATGTGAGCATTTCTGTACAATTAGTTTTTGGCAGCATTATATAGAGTGGAAAAAGCACTGCATTAGGAATCAAAGGCACACAGCCCAGCTGTGTGATCCCGGGAGAGTCACACAATCGCTCGCAGCCCAGTTTCTTTAACTGCAAAATGAGGATTATTATACCAACCCTGCTACTTTGCAGGCTTATGATAAGAATACATGCAAATAAGGGATCATAAGGCACTTTGAAAACTCCAAACCGTCATGCACTCTTTTAACCACTAGACCATTATTGTTCTTGGCATTTTTCTAGCGGCCTTCACCAGCTCCATGATCATGTCAGTTGATCACCCAGGTCTGATGTTTTCCCTGCGTCTCGTAAGGAGTGAACCAACCTATAACCAGCCAGTCCAGCAATGGAGCTTTGTGTCTGACTTTGCAGTAAGTGACTAAGGCTCTTAATTTTCCCTTGCTGCTGCCTTTGACTACATCTCAGCTTTTTAAATGAAAAACACGAATGTCGTCTCTGCTCCTTAAAGGTACGTGACTACTCGGGGACGTATACTGTAAAACTGCTGCCGTGCACCACTCCATCACACCAGGAGTACCGCCTGCCAGTCCACTGCAACCCCAGAGAGCCTATCACTTTTGACCTTGACATCCGATTCCAACAGGTGTGTCTCATAGAATCTTCTCCCACGTAGAAGCCCACTTGGTTAAAGTCATAGTTTACTTTCATCAGTAAAAAAGAAATTTTTTTCTCACCCAATGACTTCAATTCTTACATGCTGAGGAAAAAAAGGAAGTCAGGCAGGAAGGGAACAAGGGAGGAGGAAAGAAGAAAGAATTGCCCTTTATCCCTTGTGGGTTCGGTATATAAAATCCACAGGTTAAGAGTATGCAAGGGTTATTTTTTTTCTTACGGGATCTGATCTCCTCCTGGAGTTTGCTGCCTTGGAGATTTGAGAATTTTCCCCAGAGTTCTGTACTTCTTCATCTTGTCCTTGATCATCAAGGAGGATAAATATCCTGTAGCTCATGCCACCTCAGAGTGCCTAATCGCCAGTATGTATTAAAAGAAATGTGATGGCATCTTCTGCCCAAGAACTCTGACTAAATGTGGGCCTTCCGCTGTTTACAAGTCCCTTATACATTCCAGTAAACCAGTGGAAATGAGCTCAAGCCATGCTAGTTAGTCCCATTCGAAAAATGATGTAACCTTGACCGTTTTGTCTTCTTAAGAAGAACAAAGTCAGTGTTACAATTCCCTAAGAAGGTGGTTTGGCTGGACATGAACATTTCCGTGCAGTGTTTACCATTCTTTATGTCAGCGTACAATGCATGTGTGTATCTGCAAAGAATGTGCTTGTGCACCACCAGAACCATCAACAACACATAAACGGGCCTTTACGCTTGGTTTTAGGTCAGTGATCCAGTGGCAGCTGAGTTTAGCTTGAACACGCAAATGTACCTACTCTCCAAGAAGAGTCTCTGGTTGTCTGATGGATCCATGGGATTTGGACAGGAGAGTGATGTTGCCTTTGCAGAAGGTATCACTTTACACGTGAGACGCCTGCTCATCTGTTTGCCATTGTATCTGTCGTCCTTTATTGGGATCGTGTTTGAGGGGAACAATTATAACCTCCTTTATGGTCTTGAGATTGTAACTGGGTCTTTATCATTTTGGCAGGGAGGGGTCACTGAAATTGGATATATGTTACAGGATGGTTTTTATTCTGGGGAAGTTAACCTCTATTTCCCTTATCTAAATGACTTTTGAAACAAGTCTGGATTTTTTTCCTTGAATGTTTTTTTTTCAATTTGCATACACACCAATACTGCGGCTCCATGAGAATATATAGCTCATGGGCAAGGGTTGTGCCTGTCTTGTTTAGTGGTATAGTCCCAGAACCTAGCAAAATACCTAGTACACATGGTAGGTGTTCAGTAGTAGCTGTGAAAGAGATGATGAAATACCAGGGAATTTCCTTAAACCCTCTTTCAAAATCAAATAAAGCTGGGTTTGGGGAGGGAAGGATTAAGAGTTTGGGATTAGCAGATGCAAACTAGTATATACAGAATGGATAAACAACAAGGTCCTACTGTAGAGCACAGGGAACTATATTCAATATCCTGTGATAAACTATAATGGAACAGAATATGAAAAAGAATATATATATATATATATATATATATGTATAACTGAGTCACTTTGCTGTACAGCAGAAATTAACACAACATTGTAAATCAACTATACTTCAGTAAAATTTTTTTTAATTTAAAAATCAAAGCTAATTCAGCTTTTTATTGATGTTTTCTCTTTAGTGTTATTCTATAATGATTTGCCTATTTCTTGGCAACTACTATACTTATGTAAACTGGACTTTAACCACAATGGGATGTTATGAACGTTGAATTATAGGCCAATGGGAGGGAGACGCAAGAGGGAGGAGATATGGGGATATATGTATATGTATAGCTGACTCACTTTGTTATAAAGCAGAAAAAAGTTATGTCTGGAAAAAAAAAAAATGATAGGCCAAGCCTTGAGGTTATTCCCACTACAGGCTGCGCACGTGGAGGGTCAGTAAATCTCCAGTACCTGTGCTCGTCTGCAAAGTGGCCTCCTCTGAGGCCTGGGAGCGGACCAGATCCTGAAGCTAACGCAAAAAGAGAAGGAAATGCTTTCTAGTGTCATTATGGTCACAAACTGTTTGCAGTGTCACATAGACATACCTTATCACTTAACAGAAATAACATTTCCACGTCTCTGTTTCAGGCGATACGATTTATGGCCGGGTCATGGTGGATCCTGTCCAGAATCTGGGCGATTCCTTCTACTGCAGCATCGAGAAGGTGTTCCTGTGCACCGGGGCTGACGGCTACGTTCCCAAGTACAATCCACAGAACGCAGAATACGGCTGCTTGGCTGACTCTCCTTCACTCCTATATAGATTTAAAATTGTGGTAAGCGCTTTGGCCCAAACAGTGAACTGGCTAGATACTACTCAAAGCTAATGGTCTTTGTCTTCTGTTTTAAAACAACAGCATCTTTTTAAAGGAAACCAAACGGTGGCATTTTATGGTACAGTAAGTCCCCTACATATGAATGAGTTCTGTTCCAAAAGCGCATTCGTGAGGCCAATTTGTTCATAAGTCCAACAAAGTTAGCCTAGATGCCCAACTTACACAATCAGCTATACCGTAGCCGCTATGTCACTGCTGTTTTTACGCTTATTTCTGGACATCCTGGGCTTGAAATAAAGATACTGTACTACCGCACTCTATACAGTACTGTACGGTAAAGTACACAAAAGCACAACCACTTGTAGAGGATGCAAGCGCATGACAATGTACCCCAGAGACGTGAACTAATTTATGTGATTGGACACGCGAATGCAGGTTTGCATCTTTGAAAGTTCGCAACTTGAAAGTTCATGTGTAGGGGACTTACTGTAATTGGTACTTGCACAAAACTAATAGGAAAACCTTCTGCATTTGCAAAAGTTGGCATTATCTGCATCAGTCCTCATTTTCCTTATTGCCTAAAGGACAAAGCTCAGCCGGAGACACAAGCCACCAGTTTCGGAAATGTCCTGTTTAACGCCAAACTGGCAGTGGACGACCCTGAAGCTATCTTGTTAGTGAATCAGCCTGGATCCGATGGATTTAAAGTCGACTCAACACCACTCTTTCAGGTGGGCCAATAACAAGGTCACTTACAAGAGGTGTGTAACCACATGCAAGTTACTTAACATCTGAGCACCTCAGATGTCTCCCATGTAGAAGGCAGTAATTGTCATACTGCGTAGAGTTAATGTGAACTTTGAGTAAAATAACGCATGTAAACCACACCAGACCCTCCTGGGCTCCTAGTGAACATTCCATAAATGTTAGCTATTATTATGTTTATTAATGTATTCATGTTATTTTAAGTCTACATGTAATGAAGACCCTTATTCAGTCCAGAATATAAATCTAAATTTGATGGTTGGGAACTCTGCTCTTATTGTTCGAAACCTCCTCTCGGTTGACTTTTTATGGCCACCTTTATAAGGGTGATCTTGTGTGAACTGCTGGACTCAGAGAAACAACTGTGCACAGCCCAGGAATCTCTCTTCTTTTTTTTTTTTTAATATAAAGAAATTTATTTTGAAATAGAATAAAGTTTCAGGGGTACAACATAGTGTCACAATTTTAAAGGTTCTACTCCATTTATAGTTATTATAAAATATTGGCTGTATTCCCTGTGCTGTACAATATAGCCTTGTAGCTTACTTATTTTATACGTGGTAGTTTGTACCTCTTAATCCCCTACTCCTATCTTGTCCCTCCCCTACTTTCCTCTCCTCACTGGTAACCACTACTTTGTTCTCTGTATCTGTGAGTCTGTTTCTGTTTTCTTATATTCACCAGTTTGTTTTATTTTTTAGATTCCACATATAAGTGGTATTATACAGTAGTTGTCTTTCTCTGTCTGACTTATTTTACTGAGCATAATACCCTCCAAGTCCATCTGTGTTGTTACAAATGGCAAAATTTCAATCTTTTTCTGGACGAGTAGTATTCCATTGTACATATATATACCACATCTTCTTTATCCATTCATCTGTTGATGGACACTTAGGTTGTTTCCATATCTTGGCTATTGTAAATAGTGCTGCTATGAACATTGGGGTGCATATATCTTCTAGAATAAATATGTTTGTTTTCTTTAGGTATATACCCAAGAGTGGAATTGCTGGATCATATGGTAGTTCTATTTTTAGTTTTTTGAGGAACCTCCATACTGTTTTCCACAGTGGCTTCACCAAATTACATTCCCATCAAAAGTATACAATGGTTCCCTTTTCTTCACATCCTCACCAACACTTGTTATTTGTGTTCTTTTTCATGATAGCTATTCTGACCAGTGAGAGGTGACAGCTTATTGTGGTTTTGACTTGCATTTCTCTGATGATTAATGATGTTGAGCATCTTTTCGTGTGCCTTTTGGCCATCTGTATGTCTTCTTTGGGAAAATGTCTACTCAGGTCTTCTGCCTATTTTTTAAATCAGGTTGTATTTTTTTAACATCTTTATTGGAGTATGATTCCTTTACAATGGTGTGTTAGTTTCTGCTTTATAACAAAGTGAATCAGCTATACACATACATATATCCCTATATCCCTTCCCTCTTGCGTCTCCCTCCCACCCTCTGTCCCACCCCTCTAGGTGGTCACAAAGCACTGAGCTGATCTCCCTGTGCTATGCGGCTGCTTCCCACGAGCTATCTATTTTACATTTGGTCGTGTATATATGTCCATGCCACTCTCGCACTTCGTCCCAGCTTACCCGTCCCCCTCCCCGTGTCCTCAAGTCCATTCTCTATGTCTGTGTCTTTATTCCTGTCCTGCCCCTAGGTTCTTCAGAACTTTTCTTTCTTTTTTTAGATTCCACATATATGTGTTAGCATACGGTATTTATTTTTCTCTTTCTGACTTACTTAACTCTGTATGACAGACTGTAGGTCCATCCACCTCACTACAGATAACTCAACTTCATTTCTCTTTATGGCTGAGTAATGGAATCTCTATTCTTAAATACTTTATAAATGAAGATAGAAAGTTCTAACCTAGAGATAGAAGGTAAAAAGAGACCCAGGAGACCATAACACTGAGCAGACAAATGAGACAAATTAGAGATGTGTCCGCATTGTGAATCCTTGGGGGAGCAAGTGCATCTTTTAGGATGTTTACTGAAAATTGTCCAGACAGGATGGGCTGGAGAAATATGTTATCTTTATTCCTCGTAAAGAAGGATGCTTGAGAAAGCATGTCTGTTCTTCTGAATCTTTTCAAACAGGAAGTTAAGAAGTATGATTTGTTTTGTTTTGTTTTTGTTTTTAATGTTAACTCTGAAGGCACTTGACCTCTTCTAAATCCTGAAGGCTTCAAAGAGCCATCAGAAAATGCCTTCTTTTCACAAACCCTGAAAAGCAGAAAAACTGACCTTTTCTATGGCCTTATGTGTAAAATACACAGCAAGACATACTGGGAAAGAGTCTTGAGGTTCAGAAGGTCTGACTCTAGTCCTGCCTCTGATACTAACTAGTTCAGTGACCTTAGGCAAGTCACTTAACTGCTACATATTCTCATTTACTCATTTTTTACTATTTAATTTTTGTACAATTTTTAAAGGGTTACACTCCATTTACAGTTATTACAAAATATTGGCTGTATTCCCCATGTTGTACAATACATCCCTGGAACCTGCCTTACACCCAATAGTTTGTACTCCCACTCCTGTACCCTTATATTGCCCCCCCTCCCTTCCCACTGGTAACCACTGGTTTACGCTCTATATCTGTGTCATTCGCTCATGTTTTAAATGAGTAAGTTAGACTGTGTGATCCGGAGTTCTCTGCAGCTCTGACAAGTCATAGCTTACCAAATATTTACCACCACGTGCTCCCTTAAGAGCGGCACGGCATATTTTATAGAGCGCTTTACACAAAGCCTTGCGCATACTACACGTGTAAAAATATTACAGATGTGAGTTCTGCGGACTAAGTTAAATGATTATTATCTGTGCCATGAGTTTCTCTTGCAGAGTCGTGAATTTTTAGGTTGGCATAGGCTTTAATTTTCTGATGAATAGAGTCGTGTTTCCTAGGTCTCTCTGGGTCGAGAATGGTACATACACACCATCTACACAGTAAGATCCAAAGACAACGCCAATCGAGGCCTTGGCAAACGAAGCGTGGAGTACCAGTACCACTCTCTGGTGAGTAAAGGGAAGCCCCAGGCAACTTCCAAGAGCCGGAAGAAGAGGGAAATCAGGAGCACACCCCCGCTGGTGTGGGAAATCGGGGCTGAAAACAACCGAGGAACAAACATCCAGCACATCGCCCTGGACCGCAGCAGCAGGAAGCAGATCCCCCAGGGGAGGGTTCCTCCTGACGGCGTCCTCCCCCGGGAGCTCAACCGTCCCACCTCTGAGGTCAGCCTGGTCACGGTGGTGGGAGGTGTCGCGGTGGGACTCCTCGCACTCTGCCTCACTGCCATGGCGGTGATGATGCGCCAGGGCAAGAACGGCAGGAGAAAGGACACCCCCAAGGGCTCCGGCAGCACCGAGCCCATGATGCCCCCGCGGGGCCACCGCAGCGACAGCTCAGAGGTTTGACGGCCACAGGTGGAATTCAGCCTTTTCCTCAAGTGTGCAGGAAAAGACAATGGAAACCCAGTGCTTCTGTCAACAGCAGAGAATTGGGGACTTCTGTGACAAAGCTGCTCAGAGGACCTGACTGTACTAGTGAACTTTGATTTGCATGCTGTCCACTCGTTCAGGCATCAAAGGACAAATTCAGACCACAGACCACATCTTTCCTCTTGCCCAGAAGGCATCAAGTATGTATCCAGATGTACACAGAGCCATAGACGGACGGTGAGGAATGTACTTCTCACCTTAGGCATTTTCTCTACACAGTAGAGATGAACCTATTCAACGGTGCTAACAGACCCCTTCAGAAGTTTAAGAGGAGTCTATTGTTGCTATATTAGTATGTCTTGAAGGTGCAATTATCACATTGTTTATTCATTGTATAACAGTTTATTACTAAAAAGGTTTTAATTGGTAGTCTTGAAGAATGATGAATACACTGTTTATTGTGACAAGTTTTCTAATAGGCGAAGACAGCATGGAATTACGACCGAGGGTAGCTCAGCCCACAAATCACATTTTTTCCTACTGGAGAGAGAGTGGAAGGAAAGACAGAGGGACAGTAACCTACTCACTTCAATTAGGATTGCTTCTCATCTTCGTCGGACCCTTCTTGTTTCATTTGCTTATTTAATTTTAAATTAAACCAAAGAATATGTTAAGTCTGGAGAAGATTGCTGAAGAGTGACTGCTCTGTTCGGGTACCTGGTCAGAAGTAGAATTCTTGCATGATAATACGGTATTGGTGCTCATCGGAGAGGGTTGGTGACATTTTGATGATGAAGAAATGCCATAGAGTTAGATTCACATTTACAAGACAATGTTCTTTAAGAACTGAGCCTAGATGTTTGCAGTATTGAACCCATAAATGATCAGGACAAATATCATTCTGATGGTGAAGGGAGAAAGTGGTATTTATTAATATAATATGTTTAACCAAAGTGCCTCTTACCTATACTTTATAGAATAAAAGAACATTTTAACAACAACACATGAGTTTAACCCTCACAACAGCATCACACAGCGAGGTCCAAAACTCAAATTTTCCAGAAGACATTTTATTAGCTTTCTAATACACACCTGGTCCAAACGATGGAAATCCCTTCAACCGTCATTCCAGAGATGATCTTAGAGGTGGCCAGCGTCCCTGATCATATTCTTTTTTTTCTTTTTTTGGCCATGCCACGCAGCATGCAGGATCTTAGTTCTCCCACCATGAATCGAACCTGTGCCCCCTGCAGTGGAAGCGCAAAGTCCTATCCACTGGACCACCAGGGAAGTCCCGATCATATTCTTTGATCAAAGAAGAAAACTTCACTCTCTGGCATCTTCAGTTCAGTGAACTGATGCGTGTGGCCCATCTCAGTACCTAAAAATATAACTTGTCATACTGCTTGCAGTGTTCAAAACCAAGGACTTGAGTGAGCTTGCTCGGCAAGCTTCTCATCGTCTTTCTAAGAAATGTGCTTGCGTCAAATAGCAGAATTTTCGGTCGGAAAGGGAAAATATCAGTAGTTTAGTGACCCATCTTCCAAAAGCTAGTAAATGTATTTCAAACGACAGTACGGTCAGGAGAAAAAGAACCGACCTAAAGACTAACCCTCAAGTGCTGCCTGGGGTCCTCTTTCATTTCTAGTTATAACCTGGCCAAGCTGGACGTCCTGGTGGAATAGAGATGTTTAGAAGACTAACCTCTCCTCAGGTCATACAGTCATTTCCAGCTCGGTGTCTGTGAGTACCAACCATCTCTTGATTGAAAAAGGGAAGCGACACTGGTGCTGGGAGAGAGGCCAAATGTATCCAATACTAGCCTCTCTTTGGGGCAGCTCTGCACTTGACATTCAAAGTCTTTTAAAGGATAGAGTAGACCGTATTCTCCTTCCATTGGGGAATATACAAATGCCACCTACAATTCAAAGGTCTCCCAAAGGACTTATATAAAGAGAAAGTACTGTATAATCCAGATCACTTATCAAATAAACATTAATACTTTCTTAATGATCCCCTTTTCTTTTGCTTTGCCCTCTGGTAAGATGCTTAGCTACTTCTTTGGCTACCTCGTAACTTGTATAGGAATGAGCATGGCTTAAGCAACTTCAAATAGTGTGTGGACTTTTTACTACTTAACCATTGGATTCAGTGTGTGTAGACTGTTAGAACCTAAGTACTCTCAGTTGACTTTATGTTACGTTAGTAGTTAAGATGCTTCTGAGCCTGACTGTCATACAGCCTTAGGGGTCTCTGTGACTAAATATGTTATCAATGAAGCATCATTACAAGAAGTCTATTTTGAGCCTTTGAGCCAGGCTGGTTTTTTACCAAATTTCTCTCTACAGTGGGTTGTTCTAATGAGACGACTTTGGATGAATTGGAGTGCTTATACAGTACAGAACACATCCTTTCCTAACAAAGAAAAATCTCTCCCTCTCTGCCCATCTCCTTCTCTCTTTCTCTCCCTCTTCTCTTCTTCCTTCCTTTCCTCCCAGTGAAAAAAGAGAGTCTGTGGGAATTAAGCAGAGTTTCTTAAGTGTAAGCTTGGATTTCTGCATCATTTTCTTAATATTTATGTACTGAATATGTGACTTAATAGACATTTAATCAAAAACTTTTTAGTGGAAAAAAGACTCAAACACAATGCTTTGTTGTGCAGTAAAACAGATCCTTAGTTTCAATATTTTGTTTTTAGAGAATTATTCTGGTACAATCAGAATAAATACATAAAATAACTTCCATAGAGGACAGGATATAAGCAGTCATAGCTCCTTAGATACTCATAGCTTCTGACTCCAATGAAAACAAGGTCTTGTTGACATTATATAGTAAACACAAAACAATATTAAACTTTAGTGGCTCACCTGGTATATGAACCATGACACATGAAAACATCTAAGTGTGTTTTAACAATGGTTTTATTTATTTCAGTTAATTCCCTCAGTTAATGTTTACCAAACGCTCCCCTAGGATTAGCCACTTTGAGAGATTACTTGGAAACCAAGCTACTCTCCCTGCCTTCGGGCAGGTTGCCTCCAATGTGGCTCTTTCTTTGGACTAAAGGGATCAAGATTTGTATTGGTTTCTCTCCTGGACAAACAACACACCAGGCACACCTGTGAACTATAATTTAAAAATCTCTCTAGAGGACCAGCAGTAGAGTCTACTCTTCTCCATCTAAAGAACCCCACGTTATGGATCATTCTGAACACAACTCTAATACAAAAGATTTCAAATCAGTCATTTAATGGAATCATCCTTTGCAAACCCACTCAGAGAAAGTACATTGCAGAGATGTAGGTGGCCCTGCATATTCTTTTCCTCTTGATGGAAGACAGACCCCCTTTATTCTAAGAATGGGATATAAGACCTAAACTCTTCTTCTAGTTCTGTAACTCACCAGCACCTCCTGAAGTCCACTCTTTCACAAGCATCACAATGTGTGAACAACATGAGGACAGGTCAGCTGGAATTCTGCTGCCATACTTCTGCACAGCATTTGTGACAAGAGGACCAATTCTTATGAAGGGATTCAGCTCTGGAAGCAACAAAAGAGCCTCTTTATCAAGTCATCTTACCTCTAATTATTTTCCAAGGTACCAACTCCAAAGTCAATTTTTAAAATGAGAACAGAACTGTGTAAAACCCACGGAGAGCCTTTCCTCACACAAATCAGTGCTAAAGGCCAAAGCAGCCCCCAACTGAGAAATTAAATTAGAGTAACAACAGAGTGAAACGGATGGCATTTAGATTTTAAAAGTTGCAAATCTGATTTCAGCTGCTGCTTTGAAAATATCTATTTAGTGTCAACTTAAAAACCAACTTAGTCCTTTAATAGGAAAACAAAAATTTTTTTAAGATGCAAATGGTTTACAAATTAGAAATTGACATAATTGTATTAATTTGAAAACAAGCACATTATGGTTCTTTGAAACTTTCATTTTTTTTCTAGCCATGATAGCGATAATAAAAGGATGAAAACAGGTGTCTTCACTCACCATATGGCAAATGAATGGGACTCAAAGATTCCACATTCCAACTTGTCAAGGCTTAGAAATGTATCATTTGTCCAGAAACTATAAATACTACTGTTATCTCTCTCTCTCTCTCTCTCTCTCTCTCTCTCTCTCTCTCTCTCTCTCACACACACACACACACACACACACACACGTGCATAAAAAAACAGCCAAACAACTCATTTCTAGAAAACAACGACCCAAAAAACATAGTTCTACCCGAAAATGCCCATTTTGAAGATTTTCAAGGTCAACGCAATTGTCATTTGTAAAAACAGACTATAGTGGGACTTTCTGTGACATTAATTCAAAGGTTAATATGTTTCCTTAAGATTTTTCTCCTAGAATTGATCCCAGTATTACATGGTAATGACACAGGAATTCTTAGAAAATGTCTTCCATAGGTTCGAAATATTCCTCACTGTTTATTTCTGTTTCCATATCCTTGGATGTTAAGAACATAATACTTTGAGATTTTGGTAGTTATTTTTATTTTGATAAGAGATTTTAAAACAGAAGTACATGGTATTTTCCTACAGTTTTTACTAGAAAGATTACACAGAAACATTTTAAATAGGGAAAGAAAGCCGATTCTGTCTTTAGAAATAAAGTTGATAAAACAAAATAGACTAATGTGAGACTCTTTTAATTTTATTGGGAGAAAAGTGAGAATGTTGACTTTACAAACTTTTAAACAGTTTTGCTTTCTTCCCGATCTTTCAAGTGCATTTATTTTCTTTCCCCTGACATTTGTGTGCATTTTCTTCAGTATTGTGTTTTGCTAAAGAACAAATACAACAACATCAAAAACAACTGCTGTAGCAACAACACCTACTTTTACTTTGTTTTCTTTCCTTTTTCCTGCCTTTCTTGCTTTCTTTTCTTCTTTCTTTCATGGGCTTTGTTTTCTTCTCTCTCTGAGATTTGTCATTCTTCCAGTAATGTTTCCCTTTTAGTTTTGAAACCATTACCATTTTCACTAAATCATTAGCATTCTCATTCATCTGAAAGCTGGCAAGTGAGCACAGGGTTTTCGCAGTAGCCCTTCTTTAGAAAATGTTCAGGCTTTTGGATGAAGGGAAAAAAAGAACTTCCTGCAAAAGATCAAAAGCATCATGTTGAATAATGTGATGACAATCTGTGCCTTGCTTTTCTCTCAGTGGAGGTTCAACATTGACATTTAAGATGTAAAAAAGAAAAATCCCTGTAAGACTTTAATTGAGTAAGAATAAAAGGTCAAAGATCACGCAGATGAAGTTGTTTTGGATGACTGAATACTTTGCGATGAAATAAATGGCAAAAAAATTATTAAAATCTTAACAGCGTTGAAGTATTGATATTTAAAATTATAATCATCAGATGCACAAGACTTCTACTACTACCCAGACGTGGCCTCCGCTGATTACATGATTCCTTAAACACTCTAAGTGAATTTCTACTACAGATATTTATTTTTTCTGATGTTTGGCCCTGTAACATAGGAAATGTCAGGATTGTACCTTAAAAAAGAAGAAAGAAAAGAGAAATGTAAACTTTAAAAACTAACATTAAAAATCAAGTCCATTATAATAAAAATCACTTAAAATACAGAAAGGCAATTACTGGAAGACTAAGAAAATTTGTGTAGGGGCTCACATTAAGCAGATCCCTAAAAGTACAAAGCAGAATCTTTCTCAGTGGCCTCAGGAATTCAAGCTTTTGGCAAGGTATTTTAAGCCCATTTGTCTATACAAAAAATCTTTATCCTGGACAAGGAATTGTATGTTTTATAATCATTTTAAGTGCCTGCTTCTGTACCAAGCGCCCTCAAAAACACTCAGCAAATTTATATTTATCTAGCCACTGAGTGACATAACTGTGTAATAGAATTATTCACAGAACTTAATAGCCTTTGTGATTTTCCCACGGGAATTCTTCGAAAACATTCAGAGTCTAGTGGTTTTTTTCATCTGTTTACTAGGGTGCTGCGTATTTGTACGATATTGAAGCTTATCCCTGGGAATTCAATTATGCAAAGAATTTGGAGCCATTCAGTCTTAAATCCATGTCTAAAATAATTCTTGCTACCACTTGCACCTGTTTTCCTTCAAAATACATCACATGTTGAATATAAATAAAGCCCATATAAATATAAAAGTGTTAAAATGGCCAAGTTATAGTGGTACATTTTATAACTTTCATTCACACTAAAATCACAGAATCCCCGTGGTCTGCAATGAGTGGCAGTTATTCCCATTCTGGTTCTAGAGACTCGGTTCCAGGCTTTCACCCTGGGATCTGTGCTCCCCTACCTCCTAACGTTGCGCTCCTCTGGGTCCTAGTGTCTGCCTACCCATTGTAGACAGGGGCAATGTAGAGTTAGAGGCAACAACATACTTAGGTGACTAACATTTTGTCCCGGGGAGCAGGGTGATAAGACCTTGCTAAGCTCTGAAACTCTGCCCGGCTACACTGGTGAGGATGAATCAACTGATCTGATCTATTGCCGGGTGTCTTTACTGCCAAGGAGACTAGTCACTTTTATGCAAAGTTAACCTAACTCAATCATTACTTGATTTATTTTTAATATCATTTGATTAATTTTAAATTAATCATTTATTACTTTTAAATTAATTCGTATTTTAATTTAACACCAGAAGGAAATGCAAAGACAGCCCCTTATAACTGTTGAAGACAAATCCCCCCAAAGGGGCAAAATACACAAAAGAAGGCGGAGTCGGGAGAGGGGGCGGGGGGAAGAAATCCTGTCAAAGCTCTTCCGGCACTTCCAAGGCTCAGGGGAGAAATGGTCATGTTTTAGCAAAAATGTTGCGATCAGCAACAGAAATGTGTGGCTCAATCAGTCCTCACCATAGGAGAAAAAGAAGGTGTGTGTGGTAGGGAAATTTCCAAGCTGCGTGGGACAAAGCCTGACCTCCAGGATGTTAGGGAAGGGAACCAAGGAAAGGAAGATTCATGATCCAGCCCCACCACAGTATTGACGGTGGAAGGTAGGATCTCCCTGCCAGAAAGTCACAACCAGCACACAGGCACCCAATTTAAAGGAAAAGCCCCCAAACCAGATTTAGTCAAAGTGGACCTGACTAGAAAAAAAGTCACCAGGAGCAGTCAGGCTCTGCTGAGACTACCCTCTACTGATTCCTCCCTAACCGCCCCCCAAGCCAGGAAACTGCCCCAGAGGAAGTTTGATAGGAAGCTTTGAAAATCCTATTCCCAACAGCTCCCAAAGCATTTCAGGATGTTAAGATCTCATCCTAGAAATTTAAATGTGACTAATTGCAAAGTGACAAAAGGTAGTAGAGAAGGTTACTGGACAGAATAACATTATATCCAAAGGAAATTGGGGCAGGTCAGAGATGCATGCAGGGTACTCACCAGGGGAAGAATATTTGGAGAAGGGTATAGGCAAAAAAGGTCAGAACATTTCCCCAGACCTTCCTCAGAGTTGAAACCGTTCAGAAGACAAAGAGTCAGAAACACAGAGGCTGCATTAGAACACGAGAGCTGAGGCCTGACGTCGTTCTGCCACTTCTGATGAGGACCCCCCTCCCTTTCCACAGCACTGCCACCATTTGGCTTGAATTCTGGAGAGACCGCTAAATCAAGAGGCACTGCTGATACCCAAGTGGCAGAAGAGAAGGCCTCAAAGGCAGTGGCCTGAATCAAAGAAGCTTTGTTTATAATTTACAGATGGATGATTTTCTGTTGGAACGACCTACACAGCATATTCCTTCCAGGGCATTTCCTGTACATTAAAACGGGTCTGCTCTGTGTGGATGAATTCTCTAATTCATCTCCTTGGAGATGAGCCCTCCTTCTATGGAGATGAGGACCCCAGGCTCATGACTTGGTGTTTTTAAACCTAAGTTTTATTATAATTCAGGTACGACACGGTCAACAGGTCAAGAGACAACTGCCATTGAAAAGATAGCTTAGTTATACTCACAGATCCCAAGAGGAGCTGGCACACTGCATGCACCACCAGGGCACTAGGGGAGCAACAGTGTACATCAGGAGGCAAGGGACTTCCCTGGTGGCGCAGTGGTTGGGAATCTGCCTGCCAGTGCAGTGAGAAGACCGCACACCGCAGCGAGAGATGGCCCCCGCTCGCGCAGCAACAGAGACCCAACACAGCCAAAAATAAATAAATTAATTTAAAAAAAATCAGGAGGCAAAAGGAACAAAGGCAAAGTGCAGGCAAGAGCCTTTATCATGGTTTTCATGGGAAGGAATGGGTGAGGCAGGTAAGCGGTTTAGGATTTGCTAGTTTGAATCATTTTGCTGGGCCCTGGGACACTGAGCTGTCCCTAATTATCTGGTACCTGGCACTAGGGTGATGAGGGCAGATGGTATGGCCCAGGGTGTGAGGGCCAGATAAAGGAGGCGGTGGGGTTAGGAGCTCTGAATTGTTTGGTTTGCATATGAAAGGCATAAATGGCTAGGAATTGATTAGTCCTCTTTGAGTCTGTGGTAAGGGCAGAGTTAAGTAGATTCTAGAAGAAGAACTAGGATCTTTTCATCTCAACTCCCAAGATATTTAATTATACTCCAAATGACAGCAATAAGCACAAAGACCTTCAAAACCAAACATAAAAATTTTAGACTATTTCTTTCCTCCTCGCAAACAGCACTCAAATCCCTCAGCAAAAGGTAAAAGAAGGAAAAGCAAAGTTTGTGAGAAGCAATGAGGAGTCTTCTGTCCCAGTTGTGTCCAGTCCCCCAGGCCCTCAGTCCAGCCACTGGAAGTTCCTAGGAGTTGTGAGCAGAGAAACAAGACGTGGGGTTGGGGGGGCGGCGGAGGGCGGGGGTAGCAGGTGGCTGGATGGGCCTTTTTTAATGTTTCAGAGGAAATCTGAAATGAGTGAATTTTTGGCCAGTGAACAGGGGAGGCCCTTTTGCCAAACTTACTAATTAATAAATCAGTTGTTTTTATAAGGCAATGAATACAATGTCCAAATAGCCAAGAAACAGTCATAGGGGATTTTCAATTCAGCTTGAATTTCTACCCAAAGTAACATTAATTACTGATCATATTTCCTGGAATTGCTGTTTTCCCCACAATCTGCTAGTGAATTGACTTTCTTCTTTAACTTAAAGGTCAAAAAAAAAAAAAAAAACAAATTGGAGATAAGCCCCATCCTGCCCCTGCCACTACATGGAGGGACAGACAAATATTAACACGGAGTCAAGCTCCTCAAATGGACTGTGGCCTGTGCTGCTCTCCCTAAAGGTGTCTTGCCTCCCTCTTTCATACCTAAGATAATTGACAGGGATGTCCTCCAATTCACATTTTTCTTTTGTGATTTGGAGCACGGAGGAGGGATTTCTCTCTTTTCTAACAGATACTACAAAATTACAAGCAAGCAAAAATTATGTTGACAGAGGAATTTCTATCTTGTCTGATTAAAAAAAAAAGATGAAACAACTTTTGGAAATATTTAATAGTTGTGTTCTCTCTCCTGGACTGTTTTGAGTGCCCGGCCTTTCTGCGGCGGATTAACAAGCCCGTAGGTTCAGAGACAAAGGCTGAGGTAGGCTAGGGTTCCACCCCTGCAGGAAGGAGGGCGAGTTTATGATTCTCTGTAACACCAGTTAATGGAGCCTCTGGAGTCTTAGCTCATGTTTTCCCAGATTCCAGGTTTCCCAACATCAGTCAAGCAGTCCTGACTTTTATTGAAGAGACAATCTATCTAGAGATATTACTGTTTCCTTAAGCAACTCAATAAAAAGACAAAGAAAAAGCCACAGGGTTAGTTCAACTATTCTGTAAGCTGACTTCAGAAAGAAAATTTTTATTCTATTTCTTAGGTATATCACACATATTTCAAAGAGGGGATAAATGGCATTATATGATATTTGATCAGAAAATGGCTTCCATTTTGACAGAATCCTAGAGAACACCAAGACATTCCGGCCTATAGAAATTTACCATAATTTTATTGACTGCATAAGATCCAGGGATGTACACTGGGATCTATGTGGACTCTGGATTAGTCTGGATTCAAAGAAATAAATTTTCACAAAAATTCTCCTGATGAAACACTACATTATCTTCAAATCTCCACTCAATTACATTTCTTCCTATTACTCATTAAGAAGAAAAGGCTGTGAGGGGTTCCTTCCATTGTCTGCCTTCCCTTCTGATATTTCGTGTTATTTATCAGCACCATTTGGATCCCACATGTTGGCAACCTACCATATGGATTCTATACCGAATTAGAAGATTCATGTGATCTAAATTTTACATATCAGGGAGGGATATGTTATTGCTAAATGAGTAAGACTGAGTCCACTAAGAGGCCTCAAGGAGCTTAGGGTCCAGTTGAGGAAGCCAGACTTAGCATATGATGAGCATCAGTTAAATACATCGGTGTGAGATGTCAGTAAATAACCAGGACATGTGTGTGCCACGGAAGACAGGGAAGGGGTCTGCAGGTGTACCGAGGAAGACTTCAAGGGAGAATTGAGACTAATGGATGGGTTGGGTTTGGACTAAGAGAACCCAGAGGCAGGCTGAATTTATAAGCTGTCTGATGAGTTTTGAGCAACGTATCAATTAGATGTTTAATTAGAGACAAGGGATGAGACAGATAGGAAGTTTGTGGCTAGACTATGAAGAACTTTGAGGGCACAGGTTAAAACTAAGGAGTAAGGTCAATATAAAAAATTGGTTTTTGTACTTAATAGTGACCAGGCATATGGTAGATTCTCAAGTTTTTGTTGAATAACCATATAGTTAATGAAAGAAGTTTCTCCTTTATAAGAGACTTTCAGGAGAAGATCTGAGAAAGATTGAATTAGAAAAAATACCATTTGCAACTCAATGAGAATACTGTAACTGGGCAAAATAGATGCTAAAAATGTTATGAGAAATATTGATTGGGGGCTTCCCTGGTGGCACAGTGGTTAAGAATCCGCCTGCCAATGCAGGGGACATGGGTTCGATTCCTGGTCCGGAAGATGCCACATGCTGCGGAGCAACTAAGCCTGTGCACCACATCTACTGAGCCTGCGCTCTAGAGCCCGCCAGCCACGAGCCACAACTACTGAGCCCGTGTACCACAATTACTTAAGCCTGCGTGCCTAGAGCCCACGCTCCGCAATAAGAGAAGCCACCTCAATGAGAAGCCCACGCACTACAACGAAGAGTGGCCCCCGCCCGCCGCAACTAGAGAAAAGCCAGCGCGCAGCAACGGAGACCCAACGCAGCCAAAAATAAAATTAAATTAAAGAAAAAAAAAACAAGAAATATCGATGGGGAACTGAACAGCTGGTGACTCAGTCAGCATCACCAAGTGAGACAGCCAGACGCTGAGTGTGCCCTGATGGGATCCAGGAGGACATGCTGGGCTACACATGCTCTTGCCAAAAACTGGTCCTGAATGGAATCACGCTTCCAGATCTAATTAACCAGTTTACTGGAAACGATGCTAAACAACATGAACAAAATTCAGAAAGGGGAAATTCTAGAGGACAAACAACCCAGTTTCTCCAACAAACAAAGCGCACAGAAAGAAACAGGGGATGTGAACATGTAGATTAAGTGAAATTAAGAGGCCAATGAAACACAGAAAGAAACAGGGGCTGTGAACGTGTAGATTAAGTGAAATAGGCCAATGAAACAAAAGCCCTCTCTGTGAGAACTTAGGATTCTTAACTCAAGCAACCTACAGGTAAAAAGATATTTTTAAGAAGATTGGAGACATTTTAACATGAACTGAGTATTAGACGATATTCTATAACACATAGTCCTTGCTGATTAGTTACATACTGGTTTACATGACATAGTGTCTGAAAATCTCCAGAGATGAAGAAGTGACCACCAAAATTACCGGCTGCAGAACCACGCTGTGCTGCTAGATCCTCACCAGCAAAATGCGTGTCACGTGCCCCTGCCTCTCTCCCATTTAATTCTGTTCCAAACTCAGGCCACACACCTGTGCATTTCATTGGCTAAATCTAATAAACATCTGTAATGGTAGCTTTATTTCACCCTTTAGGACATTAAAGGCCAGGCTTCGCTGGCTAGATCACAGAGTTTTGTGTAAGAGACATCCAGACAGGAAGAGAAAGGGGTGGGAACTTACCCTGTTCTAGTAACAGAGGACAGTGGGAAAAGGGGGTTAAGAGAGAGAGAGACAGAGAGATGGTGGAGGGGAAGGAGGGAGTGATTAGGTAAGTGAGGATCACAGAAAGAGCAAGTGGGAGCTTGCCACCCCCTACCATTTCCCATTTAAGACTCTGGAAAGAGATCACCTCTCCAGGGGTCCCTGTTCCAAGGTTGCACACAGCCAAATACACTAGTGAACAGTACCTGCGATGTCCACAGCCACTAGAAATTGTATTGGCCCAGCAACTAAGGGGCAATGCCTGGGGCAACAAAGGGGGACTTCAGACTCTGCCTCAGCAGTATGGTTAGTGTCACGCCTTGCCTGTCGTTAAAACAGGAAAACCACCGGAAGGGGGTCCTCTGCACTGGCTTAAATGGGGTGGTGCTGGGACTGCATCTCAAGAAGATTAGACACTTCCTTCTCTCCAAAGACGTTGTCAATTATTTCTCCCTCCTAACTCCACCCTCCCTTCCAGCTTCCCTCACCAGAAGAAAAACACTTGAGCCTTATTCTGGGGGCAAGTGTGACTGTATTTTGAATATCATCCTTGACACTCACATTCCAGGAGGGCTCTGACCTTTCCTGATTCTTCTACAGTCCTTTGCCCTCAGATATGCTTACTTTCTAAGGAGCCCTCTTTAATCAGCCTTTAGTAACTAATATAGTAGATGACCTACGGTAATGCTAAGGAATTAAGGAAGCTGAATGCTGGAAGGCGGAGAGCAATTTGAATCTTCTGGCGAGTTTTCAAACCACACCTGCCGTGGCCGGAGATTCTGCTAGAGCTCTCACACCCCCATTCCTACCCCATGGTACGTGAGCAGGCTGTTTGTTTTGATAAAGAACTTCCAGTGAGTGAGAGAATGATGACCTTCAGGGAGAGCCGCTAGTTTAGAGTTTGCTGTATGCTGGCAGGAAAGATTTGCATTTTCAGTGCCATCACAGAGACCCAAAGAAGGGATAACTGAAGACTGCTGGAACTGGCTAGGAAAAGATTTGGGCAGCAAAATGTCCTTGTATAAGCAGGGCCCCCTGCTCAGGTGTTCCTCAGTGCCACAGCTGCCCTGGCCTGTGCTGAGTCTCTGCACCACTGTCCATGAGACGTAGGGTCACTGGTGAAGTGTCTACCTGGTGTGACTTCCTGGACCCAGATACTGGCTGGCGTGGAGGAACTATGCTACATTTTTGTCTGTTAAAGTGCAAATATTTGCCCTGTAAGAAAAAAATCTGAACGTCAGTGAGTTTAAAAATGAGTACTAGAGGGCTTCCCTGGTGGCGCAGTGGTTGAGAGTCCGCCTGCCGATGCAGGGGACACGGGTTCGTGCCCCGGTCCGGGAGGATCCCACATGCCGCGGAGCTGCTGGGCCCGTGAGCCATGGCTGCTGAGCCTGTGCGTCCGGAGCCTGTGCTCCGCAACGGGAGAGGCCACAACAGCGAGAGGCCCGCGTACCGCAAAAAAAAAAAAAAAAAAAAATGAGTACTAGCGTCAGTAGAATCTACTGAAAAATTCATAAGCCGTGAATTGAACAAAAATCCTATCAAGTATGATATGATTTCATGGGAAGAATAGGTTACAAAACCAAAGTTGGAGTGGGATCCCCATTTTGCATTTATATGAAGATAGTACCTGTCTGTTGAGGGAAGCACGTGGAGGGGATGTGAGTGGAGACGGGGGTAGATGGAGGGGGTGGGATGTGAGGGTAGGGGTGATGCCAGGAGTGTGGGGGTGTGTGGAAGGGAGTGTGTGTTGGGGTTCGTGTGCACACGTGTGTGCATGCTCTCACAGGCCTAAACACAGCAAAAACTATAGTGGGCACCCAGACTTCTAAAACCTTGAAGGTTGGTATTGAAGGCAAAAAGGTGGTGCAAGGGTTCTGTCACTCCTCCACCCCGTTCCCCCAGTAAAACTCAATGATGTTTAAGAGCAAGAACTTTGGAGTCAGACCTGGTTTTCAATCCTAACCCAACGTTCACTAGCCGAGGGACCCTGGACAAGTTATTCAGCCTCTTGACATCATTCTCTCATCTGTAACACAAGGATATTTCTTAGCACCCATATGGGACTGAGCACAGTGTCACACATGGCAGACAGTCAATAACGGGTAACTTTTAAAAATTCTAGCCCATTGCTCAAAATGGATCCCGAAAGAAAACTGCACCATGGCAACAAAATAATCTCCACGAGAGCAATTTTGCAAATATGTGCACATTCTATGGCTTCTTTATTTTTAAGAGGTTTTTTGTTTTTTTGGTTTTTAGAGAGGAAGAATAGAGTTTGCAAACTATTCTTGATGACTTGGGGCTCTTGGGACTAATGATAGAGTGAAAACATGAAGTCCACAGGCTAATGTTCCCCAGGGATTTCTACCAACCAAACCTTTTACAAGCGTTCTCACTTGTAAGCAAATAAACTGACTGGACCTTGCAGCCTCCTTATGCCTTGTCTCACCCTGTGACAAAGGTGCTGGGAGGCTGAGATTGGCCACCAGTCCCAGCAGGATGACACACAACCAGAGAGCTGAATACAATCTGCCTAGAGGAGGTGGTGATAAATTTGCAGCCGTTAGTCTTTTGTTTTTTCTTCAGGTGGAATAATCTTTACTTTTACTAAATGATTAGTCTTCCAAATAATTAGAAAGCTTCTATAAAATTAGTATTTCTAGGTGATTTCTGAATTATATATTACTTCTATTTTTCTCTTTTTTTTTTTTTACTGGAGTATAATTGCTTTACAATGTTGTGTTAGTTTCTGCTGTACAACGAAGTGCATCAGCTATGTGTATACATATATCCCCTCCCTCCTGGACCTCCCTCCTACCCATCCCACCCATCTAGGTCATCACAGAGCACCGAGCTGAGCCCCCCATGCTATACCGCAGGTTCCCACTAGCTATCTATTTTACACATGATAGTGTGTTTAACATCAAAATCAATCACAATTTTAAGCATTGTGGGGTTTTGCTGTAACGATTGGAAATTTAGCCAATAATAAATTTAGCCAACTTTGGAATTAGGAAGCAAATAACTAAATATTGGAAATTTAGCACAATAATCACTTTGGAATTATACAGCAAATAGCTAGTGGAAATACGTGTTACTTTGCAGATTATCCAGAGTGCTTCTTAAACCCATTAAAAAGTAATTCTGGGGCTTTCTTGGTGGTGCAGTGGTTAAGAATTCGCCTGCCAATGCAGGGGACACGGGTTCAAGCCCTGGTCTGGGAAGATCCCACATGCCATGGAGCAACGAAGCCCGTGCACCACAACTACTGAGCCTGCGCTCTAGAGCCCGCAAGATGCAACTACTGAGCCCCCGTGCCACAACTACTGAAGCCCATGCACCTAGAGCCCGTGCTCCGCAACAAGAGAAGCCACCACAATGAGAAGCCTGCACACCACAATGAAGAGTAGCCCGGCTCGCCACAACTAGAAAAAGCCCGCGCGCAGCAACGAAGACCCAATGCGGCCAAAAATAAATAAATTAAATAAATAAATAACTTTTTTAAAAAGTAATTTCCCCCAGCTACTACAAGAAAGTTCCTGCTCTAAGTCAGGGACACCTACTCACTGATTCTCATAAGAATAATGCAAAGTACTTTTATGTTCTTAAAAATAAAAGTAGTATATGGTCCTTCTTTTTTCTTTTTCTTTTTCTTTTTTTATAGCCTCTATAGCATCTCCCTGCTAATGCTGTTCCAGCTGTAGAGTTACTGGGCCTAAATAGTGTTGAAATTCTCAACACTTCTAACTGCTGGTCTCCATAGGAACAGATATGCCTCCCTAAGCAATGGCTGGCCGCAGCAGGAGGGTCTCAGGTTCTGTTAGGGACCTTCTTGTGGTTATTGTAGCTGATGCCACCAATGCCCTCTAGTACATTCATGGGCAGAGGAAACAATGGTGGAATTCTTGTCTGTGGTGACAGTGGTTAAGGTCTGCAGGTAACGCAGCTGGAGGGCGATGGGGGACTCAGCCAGCACCATGGAGGCTGACTTCAGGGCTTTAGAAGCATTCATTTCTCCTTCTGCTGCAAGGACCTAAATCGACAGAAATAAAAGCCTTTAGACAGCTTACAGCTGTCACTAGTGCTTTCTTTTCCTGGGTCTGCACTGATACTTCTCTCCCAGCCCCTACTTGGCCACCCATGTTTCATCTGCTTACTTCTTTGGCAAGGATTAGAGTTTCACATCCTAATGTGATGAGAGAAATTGGAGAAGGTTGCAGGAAGCAGGGAGATAGCTTACAAATTATGAGTCCTTAGATTTCATTCTCGAACAAAATAAAAGCGCTGCCTTTAACCCGAACAAATACAGGTCCATCTACCCTGGTGATGCTCTTGAGTCACCATGGAGCCTCACCACTGGCTGCTTTCGTTTTCAGAGAAGTCTGAAATTCAAGGCCTCCAACTGGCTTCTTTTCTGTCCTTTTTACTTATCATAGATTTTTATTTTAGATTTCATTCGGTTGCCAATTTTGTCTCATCCTTACAATGTAAGGATTGTTTCAAGCTCTCCCCACTCTTGATGCAAGCAGCAGCAAGTGCCGGGCTGCAAACCCTCACTGGGACTCTCCTAAGTGCCCTGTTCCTCCTCTGGTCCTCAGACTGCCCAGGAATGACTGGAGCTCAGCTGCCCCTCTGTGCGCACTCACTGCCCACGTGCAAAAGCGACTCCCGGGCTTCCCTGGTGGCGCAGTGGCTGAGAATCTGCCTGCTAATGCAGGGGACACGGGTTCGAGCCCTGGTCTGGGAGGATCCCGCATGCCGCGGAGCAGCTGGGCCCGTGAGCGACAACTACTGAGCCTGCGCGTCTGGAGCCTGTGCTCTGCAACAAGAGAGGCCGCGACAGTGAGAGGCCCGCGCACCACGATGAAGAGCGGCCCCCGCTCGCTGCAACTAGAGAAAGCCCTCGCACAGAAACGAAGACCTAACACAGGCATAAATAAATTAATTAATTAATGTAGGGGCTTCCCTGGTGGCGCAGTGGTTGAGAATCTGCCTGCTAATGCAGGGACCACGAGTTCGAGTCCCGGTCTGGGAGGATCCCACATGCCGCGGAGCGACTGGGCCCGTGAGCCGTGGCCGCTGAGCCGGCGCGTCTGGAGCCTGTGCTTCGCAACAAGAGAGGCCGCGATAGTGAGAGGCCCGCGCACCGCGATGAAGAGTGGCCCCCTCTTGCCACAGCTGGAGAAAGTCCTCGCACAGAAACGAAGACCCAACACAGCAAAAATAAATTAATTAATAAACTCCTACCCCCAACATCTTCTTTAAATAATAATAATTAATTAATTAATTAATGTAAAAGAAAAAAAAAGCGACTCCCAAGTCAACTGCTTAGAAGCTGCTGGAGCTTAGCAGAGAAACCAGAGATAAAGTAGAGGGAAACCTCCCTCGAGTCCCAAGTATGATTCCAAAGTACTGGAGGCTTCTAATCTAATTGGCTTCTGATACTTCAGGAAACCCGTCCACACAGATATGAGGGCTATGGATCCAACAGACTCACGGACACGCCAGACCAAGCTGCACTCACATTTTGTACTTCTAACCTGCATTGTAGTCACCCCCTCCTCTTAGTTCAGTTCACTTAACACACCAGAAGGAAGATGCTCCAAAGACAGGCACCAAGTTGCCACCTCAGAATCATCAGCTTTATAAACGTGCAGGTTCCTGGGCCCACCAGAGACTCTACTTCACTGAGTGTGAGGTGAGGCCTGGGAACCGGTGTTTGCTTTGCTCATTTCTCTCTAGGAGGCTCTGCTGTGTGGCCAGAGTGGGGACCCCCCTGGCTCAGTCACTGAGTATGCTGCCGAGCACCCTTGACCCAAGACCTAACACCAAGCTTCCTCAAGGTGCATTAAGCTGCCTATGAGCTTTCAACTCAAGGGGAAATTCTCAGTAAAAACTGTGAGAAAGAAACCCTCTTCTTATTGAAACCGTTGAGGGGACCTGAGCTTCCTTTCAAGCTCCATCCTTGTTGGCTCCAAGGCTGGGAAGCTCGCCCTCCAGTGCAGATGGAGTCGCCCTTACCCTGGCCCTGGCCTCCCGGGTGGCCTCGGCCTCAGCAGCCATGGACCTCTGCAACTGCCCGGGAATCCGGCCGTCTTTGATTTCCACTTGGGCCACCTGGATCCCCCGCAGCTTGGTGGCGTCATCAAGTAAAGTCTGTTTCCAAGTCAAAAGAAAGGTCGTTGATCAGAAGACAGGTATGTAATCGAAGTTCCTGCTATATGTTATATACGCAAGAAAAGTCCTCTTCTTTCCCTCCTTCTGTATTTACAGCATTTGGAGTGAGACAGTTTGGAAAGGGGATAGGAGTTCTTACCGCCCACTTCCTGGCATTGAAGTGAATCCTGGGAAGGATTCAGAAACAAAACTTGATAGGTCTTTTAATAGGTGGTCTCTCAGCAGGTCCACCCCAAACCATTCCTAATGAAGTGTATACTATCCATCTAGATGTGAGCAAATAGCCCACATTTTCTTGTCACTGACACCAAACTGGCAGCAACGGACTTTGTCCTGCTTCTGCCATTTGCAGCTGTGAATCATTGGGCCCGTGACTTAACCTTTCGGATTCTCAGTTTTCATACTATAAAAGGTTTTCTTTCAGGATTGTCATGAGTTTTGGAGATAACACATGTTAAACTATGTATCGGTGCCCAGCAATAACTCAGTACATATTATCACTGGGTACTTTGTGAGATATTATTTGTCTTGCTCTGTTTAACCCCTGACCTGTGGCTCAGTTTTAAACAGGTAGCAAGGCTATATATATATATATATTTAAGGCATATATTTTTTAGAGCAGAAGAAGCCTAAAATCAAAGACATCCTCATCTTTTGTTAAAGCTTAAGACCACTGAAGATATCTTGCTGGTTATCCTGGAGGGGAAGGGATGAGAAAGAATGCCTTGAGAAATAATGAGACCAGATGGGTAGTTCCCTCAAAGGGGAAAGGGCAGAGATCTATGTGATACCAAATAGCAAGTGAGCCCTAGCTTTTCCGTGATCCCTGCAGAGAGCTGGGAGATGGGGAGACCTCACAAGCAGCCAGTGACCTGACTGTGATGGGGAAACAGCTGAGTCGTTGAACTCGTGTGGCTCTTAAAATGACGTGGAGAGTTATCATGCAGAACTGATATTACCTTATAAAACCTCGGGGACTTTGCACTACCTTAGGGGCTGGAGGAGATGCCAAGAAGGGCCAAAGTTGAATTTCCCTCTTAACGTACAGAAGGCAGGCTCAGAATCAAAATGTTAATTGATTCAAGAAAACACAGAAATGTGATCGTCTCTAATCTAGGGTGTACGGGAGGTGAGATGGATACCTGTTACATCCTTATCAATATTATAATTATGACTGCTATTCATATCATTATTGATATTAGTACATGAAGTCGGATTTCCCAGGGATAGCAGTCCTGTGCTGTCTCAACCAAACCTCCTTCTAACGTTCACATTCCACTGAACTGCCTGAGAAAGGGCAGCCCTTCCTCTGGAGTAATCTAAACTAAAAATAACTCTGATCTCTAAGCTCTGCAAAAAAGGCTAAAGTGTACAATGGTAATTCATAATTTTGAATTCCACACACACTCCAACAGCTCCCCGCTCCCACTCAGATTTTTAAATCTGGACCTCATGATTATATAAAAAAAAAAAGTGAAATCCCAAACTGAAGCCCATCTGTTTAGAGCAGTTGTGTGTGTGTGTGTGTGTGTGTGTGTGTGTGTGTGTGTGTGTGTGTGTGTCTGTGTGTGTGTGTGTGTCTGTGTCTGTGTGTGTCTGTGTGTCTGTGTGTGCGCGCGCGCGCACACATGGGGAGGGGTGCTTTGAACTGCTGATACTTGATCATCACTGTCAATTAAAACGAGTGAATTAAAGATGTAGGCTATTGGTCCTTGACGTCTTTACCTGGATGCTATGGGCCATCTCTTCTCGGCCAGCTAAGATCTGGGACAAGGTCTGTGTCCCTAAGACATTTCTCAGAGTGGTCTGAGCCAGCAGAAATGTGGCCTGCTGGACATCGCTGACATTAGCCACTGCCGAGACGGCACTGTAGATTCTGTAATAGACCACTCCATCCACTTGAGTGGTCACAGAGTCTCTGGTGAGGATCTGTAGAGCAGGAACACAGAAAATCACATGCTTATGACTTTCACAATGATTGATCCACAGAGGGTCAGCCAGTCCCAGAGCCCTCTCCGCAGGAGGAGAGCTTTAGTGACAACTCATGCCAGCATCACCAAAAATCTGTCCTGGCTTGAATGTACTATCATCCTTGTTGATAGCAAAATTCCTACACAGATGTGATCTGTACCTATCCCTGTAACTTCATCTTAGAGAAGTCAGAGTGAAACAGGTATTTCCACTTTAAAATGTGGTAGTAGAACCTGCTGGAATTCTACCATCTAAGTGGTGGTAGAACACCTGTCTCCCTGATACCTGAATCTTTTTGGTTCTCAGTTTCATCAGGCTTGATGAATAGCAGTGCTTTTTAGAAAACAGGTGGCACCAGAGACCATGTTCTGTATTCAAATAAAGAAAAATCCATTTATAGAGGCTCTGCATTAATTGTTCTGAATTAACATGACAAGGTACTTTGGAGCAAATGAGCTTTCTGTGGGTACCACGAACGCAGGACCTAGAACTCCCTTCTCCCATCTAGAACTGTTTACTATGGAGCCAGAAAAGGCCCATGAGAGCCCCTAAACATCCTAAGCTCTCTTATGATTAGGGCTGAATTCCAAAGTAAGGACTCTGCAGTTCCCACCAATGGCATGAAGACATCATTGTTGAGTCTCGATTGAGTTTTCTGGACCAGAGAGAGGAAGATTAACATTTCCTCGTAAGTGTTGATTTTCTCACTTCTCATCCCCTTTGCCCTCCCACACATTTTCTTTTCTCTTCCTGGATCATTGTGTTTATCATTGTGTGTAATCAAACTGGCATGATTATTAGCAATTCTGTTTCTCTTCCTTATCACCCACTTACTGGGTCTGGTCATTTAGTTGCTGTACTTTAAGAATTGAAAAGAACTATCTGAAATCCAGTTACAGGTGAGCCCTGTACAGTGTCTGCTCCTTTCCCATGCACACCCCACTTTGTTGCATCCAAACACTCAAAAATTTAGTACAGTACACACGGTTATATTTAAAATGGATAACCAACAAGGACCTACTGTATAGCACAGGGAACTCTGCTCAGTATTCTGTAACAACCTAAATGGGAAAAGAATTCAAAAAAGAATAGATATATGTATACGTATAACTGAATCACTTTGCTATACACCTGAAAGTAACACAACATTGTTAATCAACTATGCTCCAATATAAAATAAAAAGTTAAAAAAATGTAATGCAGAGGTGAGTTATATTGCTATTACTAAAACATTTCCGGAGATGGTGATGGAAAGGATAACGTCCTGAGCAGCCACCAATAGTTTCAGCCCCCAGTACAATGACTTATCAGACTCCTCCAGGGGTCGGCTTGTCATTCTCCACCCACTTTCTCTGCCATCTGTATCCCTTCTCTCTCTTCTCTCAGACTTTCTCCCACCCAGCCATTGCAGGTCTTCTAGCAATTCAGCCCTTGCTCTCGGCTTCATTCTCATTTGGCGAGACAAAGCCCCGTCGTCTCAGGAGCCACCTCCCCAAGCAGATCTCTAAGAATTCAGTTCATCCTCCCCTTTATAGTTTGAAAACATATGATACAGTCTCAATGGTCCCTGTAACAGGGAAGGTATTGGTTTTATTTCTAGAAACATAGCTTTAATCAGCATTACCTCCTGTGGAGGGATGTTGCACGTAATGGTCCGGAGATCAACTTTGACAAACACGTCTATGCAAGGCAGGACCAGGATCAAACCTATGCAAAAGAAAATATGGTTTAGAATTTCACCCAACTGAAAATAACTGCAACAAATTGTCTGCTAGCTATACAGTACATTATTTGCATGGGACTATAAATGCTTCTCAGATGATCTTCCATACGTACACCTATACCTTTGGGGAAATTATTTCCTGCTATAAGTCAATGACTAAAGAAAAGTGATTCCCTAGAAATTAAAATCTTTTGGTAAAAAGCTGAAGATCCTTGACAATTAATTTTTAGATTTTCTTTTGTAAAACATTCAACTTACTTCTATCCAAGTGTTGAGTGTGACATTTATTTAAAAGGATATTTTGGAAACTGGTTTCTTTATGTTAAAGGTATCTGTATAAAAGATTCAATTAATAGACTTTAGACCTTGAATATCAGTGACTGTCAACATTCTCATTTATCTTCATTAGTACTGAAGGAATGTTAAAATTGAAATCTTCCCAGGATTTCAGTGTCCCCAAAACCAATGTATTACAAGATTTGTAGTTTCTCTGTAGCTGTGTTCTAGTTTATATACAATGACATTCCTCGGTTGTAAATACTTTTACTTATCTCTTGTGAAGATTTGGATTGAGGTAGGGATAGGGCTAAGGAAACTCATTTGAGGATTCTATGACTCCTTAACACTGCCCTGGGGAAGGTTCTCTACAGCAAGCGCTATAAAGATTAGAACCACAAGGAATGTCAGCAAGATGGGGACACCAATCCATTTTCATTTACCAGAAAGATTCTGTGCTATTGTTTTTGTTTTCAAAGAAGAAACAACTTTCTACACTGAGTATCATGAAAAGGACAGGTAGCATCAACAGAAAACACTGCTAAGGTGCTTTCTTTCTTTGGGTGTCTAAACCTTTCTGGGGTAAGGATTACTTCCTAATTTACTTCTTTTTTCCGGTGCTAAGTAACCAGTTAAGATCATGGCCCTTAGAACTAGAGAGAGTTAAGTTCCAGCCCTACCACTTACCAGCTGTGACCTGGGAACATTTATCTAATTTTTCTGAGCTTCAGTCACCTAATATCTATAAGATGGCAGTGAAGATTAAGCAGGTGTCAGCATGATAATGAAATAAAATACTAAACATAGTGCCAGGCATGTATTCAGTGCTGAAAAGTAGCAGCTCCTGTTATGAACACTTTTATTATTAAAGCATAATTTACTATTTACAAAAGTGGAGATGTTTTCCATTAGCAATTTGGCCTGTTTTCCTCCGGCTCTTATGACATTTTGAGGTAACTTCTCTTAGCCCCAGAGACATGTATGACGAGATTAGTTATCCTGGGAGATTTAGTGGTGAACACTTCCGGGAAAATTCATTTAAAAGAGACTTTTCTCTAGAGTCCTGCAAGTTATAGCTATTTGACCTCTCTCAAATCCAATTTTATTCTAATTTATAATCTTGGCTTCACCACGTGAAACATGACCAGGAAGGGGTTAACTTTGCTCTGGTATTTCTCACTTGGATAATTCTAACACCTCTATTTGGACAAACTCATAAAAATATCCATAATAAGCAATTTTTGCCCTCTTTCTTTTAGGTTCCTTATTAGACAAGTAGGATTGTATCAATACTACTTGAAATGGCCAAGTCTCCGTAACAAGCTTCCCCTTTGGAAGTTTCTCATATGTTTAAAAATGTAACAGATACCTGAATGCCTACCATAGTACATGGCCAAGTCCAAAGCGCACAGAGTGAATAAGGAAGTTCCTGCCCCCCCAGAGATCCTACAGTGCAGTTGAAGGGAGAATGATTTTACTTAAATACATCACATTAGGGGGAAGAAAGCAAATGTTATTAGAGAAGTATAGCAAATAACCATTCTCTTCCATGTGCCTTCCAAGATGCTGTTTGGAGAGCCTCCCCTGTCAAGAATATTAGAATCTATCATATGAAATTGCCATTTTGGTGGATCGAAACCAAACATTAGCAATTTCATAGGGTTCAACACAATATACACAAGAGAAGTTATGAGTATTAAATCAGTGTCTTACTCCTGAGGACTTTTAGTATCGATACTCCTGGCTCCCACAAAAGAAAATCCCATCCTTTTATGATATGAACAGTTTGGGACATTTTTTATTCTGAGGCTGTAGAGAAAGGATGGAAATAAAGACCACATTTGACAAAAGGAATTGTCAAATGGCTTCCAGCTCTATGTTGCTCTTAATCCACTTGTCAAGAGAGGACATTACCTTTGACTTTTCCATTGGCTCTTTCAGAGTGAGAATCAAACACCAGCTCCCAGAATACTCTCCCTGAGTAGCTTAATTGTCTCCCTTGGCCATTTACTCCCTCCCTTCATTCTTCTTTCATTCTCTTAGTGGCCCTGGTAATAAGGGACACCCAGCCAATGTAACCGGAGCCACTCTTTGTTCACATTCACTGAAACTCTCAGAGGGAGTGTTAGAACACTGATCCAGATTCCAAAGCTCTCCAGCTAATGGTCTAGTGATCGCTTCTGTTAACTCAAGTAAGAGGACAAGATCCTTCAATTGTACAGAAAGGCAAGGGCTCCAGCTTCCGGTTAATTTTTTTTTCAATAAATGTTTCCAGAGAACATTTTTGGTGGCACTAGTAGCAGTAACAGGTGCCCGTGATCCTTATCACGAGCAGCTGCAGTGTCATACCTGGCCCTTTGGCTTTGTCAGCTTGGATGCGTCCCGGTCGGAATACAACAGCGTTCGTACTCCTTAATAATCTAAGAGATTAAGGGAGAGTATTTAGTCTTAATGATTCATCAGCTCATGGAGAGAGCCCAGTTTATTTCCCAGGGTATTACCTTCAAGCACATCCATATGGAGATAGGGAAGGTAATGACCATCGACAGGAAAGAAAACAAAAACAGGATCCAGCCACATACACCAAGCCCTTTACTCTTGATGCCTAGGAGATGAGGAGGCAGTTCTGTAGCTGACATGGTTCTTAGGAAAGCGATTCAGCTGCGTGGGTGAGGAAACCGTCCAGAGGGCTGGCCAAGCCAGAATGGGGCTGAGGAAGTGACCTGAATCCACACACACGCACGATTGCAGGAAACACCACACACACGCATGCACGCACACACACACACACACACGGAAAATGTTCCTTCAGGTTTTTAGATGAAAAGTGACCTGTCCCTTCCAAGAAAAGTCTCATAGCAATCAATAACAGTAATCACCGTTACATTTACTTAGGGCTGCCATGGTCTATTATTCTCAAAATGCATAAAACTACCCGCCTCAGGATCATCGGGTGTCATTTTAAAAGACAGATTTCTGGGCCCCCAGAATTCTCCAGGGGAAGTCTAGGCAACCTCTGGGGCAGATAGGTAGGTACTCTTATCCCCAAACAAGTCAACAGAGCACAAGGAAAAACATCTTCCAGAGTGCTTACGTTTGAGGTTCTATGAGAGGCTTTAACTTACCAGTGTGGTGGCCTCAGGAAAGCCACTCGACCTTTCTGAGCCTCCATTTCTTCATCTGTAGGATGGGGATAGACATTACCTACCTTGAAGGATGTGATGAGGATTAAATGAGATTATTTATATAGGCACCTAGCCCAGACATTAATGCCTACCTTAGTAGATGTATATTACTACACTTATTCCCATCTTACAGATTGATAAATACTTCAGAAGTCTTTATATTCACTATTTCACCTTGTTTTAAATCCTTGCTGCTTCTTGGTTCTCTTCTCCTTGACAACGAGCCCCACCCTCAACCCTCCACTTCCTCCAATTGATTTCACATTCTCCACACAAGCACTAGAACTAATCATATTTGCTAGATAACTCTACTCAGATAATCCACAAACACCTTATGTTATTAGGCCTCGATCTCAGTTAATGTCTTAACCATCCGTACTTAACCATCCGCATTATTGTCCAGGTTAGAGACACAGGGTCATCACTGCCTCTTCCCTATCCAACTACAGAAGTCACTGAGCCTCATTGGTACCACCTCAAATTCAGCCTCACGTATCCATTTTACTACAACGGGTTCATTGGCGAACATAAATTTACGAATATTTACAAAGGTTCTAGGGTTTTGCTCTTACAGATAATGCTGTGATGAGTCCTTTTTTTTTTTTTTTTTGCGGTACGCGGGCCTCTCACTGTTGTGGCCTCTCCCCATTGCAGAGCACAGGCTCCGGACGCGCAGGCTCAGCGGCCATGGCTCAAGGGCCCAGCCGCTCCGCGGCATGTGGGATCTTCCCGGACCGGGGCACGAACCCGTGTCCCCTGCATCGGCAGGCGGACTCTCAACCACTGCGCCACCAGGGAAGCCCAAGTTTCTACTTTTTTAAACTGAATATGTTTGGGAGATGTTTCCATGTCATTACATCTGGACCCACCTCATTCTTCTTCATTGTTGCCTCCTATTCTAAATTTGTGACTCAGTTATTTAGCCATTCTCCTATTGACGGATATTATGGTTACTTGCAATTTTGCCTTTACAAACAAGGCTGCAATAACTGTGCTTGTACACGCCTCTCCCAGACGATTTGCATCTTGAGGAAAGCATTGAGAAGGCAGCACAGCCCTTGCGCCCTCTGGTGTGTTCCCTCCCTGCTGACACTGCCGTATTTGGTGTTCAGGAACTTTGGGGTGTTGGGGGCTGTGACATTAGCAGTGCTGCACACACAGGCAGCTGGGACTCCAAGGACATCAGCTATGCTTTATGCCCTGAGCAAGCCCTAGCCATGTCCAGACTAGCTACAGCCTTAACACCAAGCTGCAAAAGCAAGTGCTTGTCACAGAGAAAACTGCCCTGGCCTCCGGGAGCTCCTCTGCAGTCCCACCCAGCCCTATAGCATCATTACCTGAGGCTCTGTTAAGTACTAAATGTGCAGAGAGAGACCAGGGATGAAGACACGATTAATCTTCCAAGATTTACACCTGAGCGTTAGAATTACCCAGGTCTCTGCTGCTGGGAGGATTGGTGGAGCCTGGGGGTGTCATTAGCTGCCAGTGAAAGTGGGACTGTCGGCTTCCCCCGCAGGGCTGGGCAGCTCTGCCTTGTGAGCAGTAGCTGGGCGAGCACAAAGTGCTGCTTTTGCAGCTTCCTGCAGAGCAGATATTTCAGCCAGCCTTGCCCCTCCCCACCTCTCCCGCAGTTAAAACTGTGGATGCTGTGCTGAGAACTGGATTTGAGGATTCTAATTCCAGTTCAAAGGAAGTACTGGGACTGTATGACAAAGGCTCTTCAGAAATCTCCCTTTACCTCAACCTACACAAGGATTCTTCCAGCGCCTTCCCTGAGCCATTCCCTTGAGGGGACGATGGAAAGAAAATGGGCCACACACCCTCTCTGTTAGCCATGAAGCCCTGAGCTCATCTGATCATCTCTTGCTTTATCCAAATCCATGGATGGGTGTTTTCTATGGGTAATTGTCACCATACCATAAAGCCATCATCATATTACTTCCTGGTAGAGAACTGGACTTTGTCACCCCCGGAAAATTGCCCTCCGGTTTCTCATTCATCAATTTAACAAATATTTTACCAGTTATATGCCAGGCACACTGTGCTAGAGCTGCAGATACAAAAGAGAATAAGATGGGGAACTTTCCAACAGGAGTTGGAACAGGGCTTCCCTGGTGGTGCAGTGGCTGAGAGTCTGCCTGCTAACACAGAGGACACGGGCTCGAGCCCTGGTCTGGGAGGATCCCACATGCCGTGGAGCAACTGGGCCCGTGAGCCACAACTACTGAGCCTGCGTGTCTGGAGCTTGTGCTCCGCAACAAGAGAGGCCGCGACGGTGAGAGGCCCGCGCACCGCGATGAAGAGTGGCCCCCGCTCGCTGCAACTAGAGAAAGCCCTCGCACAGAAACGAAGACCCAACAAACAAACAAATAAATAAATAAATAAATAAATAAATAAGAGTTGGAACATCTTTCCCTCAATCTGCAAAATGAAAGGTGAGCCATAATGCACAGAACCTGAGGCCCAGCGCTGCTGACACTGGGGAGGACTCCGGGACTTCAGTTGGAAGGACTTTAAAGATAACTGAGGCCAACCCTGCACTTTGCAGCCAGAAAACCTCCTGGTTAGTGTTGTCACCATCATGTCAATCTCTTTAGGTAAAGTGGTACCCACAAGTTCCACAATCTTAGGCAGCGAGGCAAAACTAAGCTTCATTTGTCGAGGCACGCCTCTGGGGCTTTGTTCCTGGAGCTTAGATGCAGCCCGCAGCACCAGAGGGGACTTAAATACCCTCTAGGACTAGGGATAAACACTCAAGGCAAGATTTGTAACTCATGTGAGGCTAGGAAATAAGGAAGAATATTCTAGATCACTAACTGCACTTAGATAGCTTTAGAAGTGGAAATGAATTTCAGGAAATAAAACAGACTAGGTGACTTGGTGGCTTATTTCCCAACTTTGGCTTGATCAACAGTATTTAAATATTAGATCAATTCTATATGCAATCCATGCCCACAGATCTGTGTTACTGTAAATAGCCATTTCCTCTTGAAGCAGAAATAGCCATTTAGGTAACAGGACAGCGTTTAAAATACCAAAACCGAAGGATGTACATTACACATCAGGGAAATGAAAACGAAAACCACAATGAGATAAAAATACACAGCTTCCAGAATGGCAAATGCTAAAGACTGACGATGCCACATTTTAGCAAGGGTGTGGAGCAATGGGAATTCTCATGTTCGCGAATTAATACAATTATCTTGAAAAACTATTTGGAAGTATCTGTTAAAGCCAAACACACACTTTATGACTCAGTATTCAACTTCTAAGTAATATCTCAGAGAAGTGAGTGCTGATTACAGTGAAAAACATACTCAGGAATGTTTATTGCAATTTTATTCGTAATATCCAAGAAATGAAGAACCACCCAAACCCACCAACAGTAGAATGAATAAATAAAGTCGTGGTATGTTCACATAAAAGATTACTCAGGAAGAAAAAAGACAAGGTTACTGCTATACAGTATTCAAAATATGGATGAATCTCATAGACAAAATATTGGGCAAAATAAGCCAGACACAATAGACACACTTTGTGATTCCACGTATAAGAAAGAGTACATACTGTACGACCTCGTATTGTATCATTTCGTCCAGGAAGAGGCAAAATTAATCTATTATGTTTAAAGTCAGAGTAGTACTGTCTCTAGGTAGTGAGTGGAGTTTTGTCAGTTGGGTATTATCTGGGAAGAGATAAGGAAGCTTTTTAGGGGGATGGAAATGTTCCATGTCTTGATCTGGGTGGTGATTGCATAGACTTCCACATATTGAGCCTGTGGAAATAAACAAAGACCAGCCAGCTAGAAAAGCAAAGGGTATTTATTCAGGCTCTCACAAAAGAGTCAGCCTCTATCACTTGTGTTTTGGCAGAGACTCAAAGGCAGGCAGAGGAGTGGGAAAGCTTTATGGTGGAAAAAGGGGGTATGCCCTGATTGGAGGCTGTTGGCCTAGGGAAGCTGTAGGTGGACAAAATAGAAGCAGAGCATCCTACGTGATTGGTGTAGGGGTACCTGCTTGGTTTTCTTTTGCTGGACCTAAATTGGAATCGGGGACAAAAAGCAGGGGAGCTGTCAGTTATTAATCAAGTCCTGGCCATTTGGGGCTGAATGTTACAGAAGTAATTATGTAGCTTCCAATAACAATGTGGTTTCCTGAGAATCTGACATCAAGCAGGCTGGCTTCCTGGGCTGATTATTTTAGATAAAAGGTTGGTTTTCTGGGCTGGTTGCTGCAGGTTGGTGGTCAGAATTCTATTTTTAGATATGGTCCAGCCTTTGTCTGTTGTGTATTCAGTCTGTCAGGCCAAGCACTTAAGACTTGCGCACTTTATTGTATGTATCTCATACCTCAATAAATGATTCACACAGAGACCAGAGGATTCCTACGGGCAGGCTAGCATTGAAGATCGGAAACTAACTGCTTGTTCTGAATTCTCAGAAAGAAGAGGACAGAGAGGCGGGAAGAGCTTTAGCACAGCCAGCCTAGGGACAGACAGGCGACAATGCCTCACAGGGATGGAAAGTGCAGGTCCTTGGTCGGGGGACCCTGCGTTCAAATTGAGACGCCGCCATTTGAAAGCTAGATGACATCTCATGAGTCACTCAACCTGCTGAGGTCTTACTTTCCTTCTGTTAACCCAACAATAACTAGTTGTGAGAGTTAAATAAATTACATGTAAAGGAATTATTAGCCATATCAGGAGGCCTTCTAGTCGGCCAGGCCACTGACTAGGATTTTCCTAGAAGTCTTAACATTTCCTTTGGCTTGCCTCGCCATTAAAGAGATTTCCGTTTCCCTTGAGCATTTCCTTTAGAACGCTTAACTTTGTAAATCCTTTCTCTGCCCCTTTGAGATGTAAGTCTTTTTAAAAGCCTCTTGCCAGTTTTACAATCTGGGACTATCTTTCTCAAGGACCTGGGAGCCATTCTCTTGAAATGTAATCATCAGGTAGATAGCATCCCTAGCTCCCAGTCTCTGTGGGCCAGTAGGAGCCTAACTTCAGTGGGTACCATGCTCCCAGTTGTAAAAACACACCCTGTCATAAAGATGTGAGAATTTTATTAGCAAACCAAACCCAGACAGCCTATAAGCACCGCGCAAAGCCCTTCATGCTTTCTCACTAGCGCACTCCAGTCTTTAAAAATCCCACATCCTGGGGAATCCCTGGCGGTCCAGTGGTTAGGACTCAGTGATTTCTCCGCTGGGGCCCGGGTTTAATCCCTGGTCGAGGAACTAAGATCCCGAAAGCTTTGTGACGTGGCCAGAAACAACAACAACAATAACAAAAACCCCCAAAACTCCACACCCCTTTGTTTCAGTGGTGTTGGTTCAGATTGAGGTTTGGCTTCTCTCCTATGGCAGTAAGCTTGTCTAAGGTTTTGCTTTCTTGCCTGTTTAATTTTGTCTGGTTCAATTTTGCTTTGACAACTGAATATTTTTTAAATTTTCCTTTATTGATTTATTTTTCCAGATGGAATTCTGAATATCACTTGTGGATGTTCTGTTCCATCCAGATGATGACTCCTCTCTATGCGCAAGAACTGGATTTGCAAGGAGAACACGCAATAAAACCCTAACCCCTGCAGGTTTCTACCTCCTAAAGCGATCTGGTCACTGACTGTATAAGTTCTTTCAGATAACTTTTAGAACCTTAAAAAAGATAGAGGGAGAGAGGGAGAGAGAGAGACACAAGATTTTTGGTGCAGAACTACCAAATCAGAGCTAGATGATGATTTTATCATCCTTGTACTCCTAGGACTACAAAATTCCATAATCCCAAGAGTCTTCTAAACTGTCAGATTTACATCTCAACTACAGAAGGATGATCTGAGCTTAGTAGTTACATGAACTTCAGACACTGTTATACCAAGTTTCTTTTTTACCATTTGGTCTTTTTAAGAAAGAGTTAAAATATATTTTGAAATGGAATGTTCAAAAGGTGTAAAATTAATGTTTTTCATACCTTATATACCCCCTTTCAGCTAAAGAATTTAAGCATTGCCAACACAATTAAAGCCCCCTCGTGCGCCCCGCTTCGTGACCTCCCCCTCCGCCAGAGGCAGCTTGCCCGGCAACTTCCTCATGGTAAATCCAGTGGGGCTCCATCCCACCAGTCAAATGCAGCAGCAACTCCCAAACCTGCCGTTCAAAGACCAGGCTTGACACAGGGGTTCTTAGCTTACCCGTAGTTGAGCTTTTCAAGTGGCAGTGCTGTGCTCTCTCACTTCTGGGTCTAGGTGACTAGGGCACATGCCAACAGCACATAAACATCCCCTGCGGTAGAGAAAGCACCAAAGTCCTCACATACTTTTTGCCTCGCATGGGCCTTTGTGTCCCCCAGACCCCCATTCACATCCCACATTCTCCTTTCTTGCACCTTCTTTTCTAGGAAGATTTTCCAATCTTACCTTCACCTTTGGGAGCTCCTCTACTGAGTTTCTAAAACACCCTCTATCATCACTTTTCATAGTACACTGTAATTTTTAGTTAACTTTCCTGTAGATTTTTAGTGCTTTGGGAGTAGGTGTTTTATTTTTACATCTCTGTCTCCTGATACACAGTAGATTCTGGATTCATTCACTGAATGAATGACGCGGGCGGCACCCTCGATGCTTTGAACTATCAAGAATGATGCCCAGCAACAAGATAGACTTATTGATCTGTTTGAAGCTTCTTGTTTGGAAATAACGATCCATCAGAGGAGATTCTGTTTGCTTTCAAGAGAGTCAGTTAACCTGAGAACCACACGTACATCTTCGCATTTTCTCCTTCATACGTACTATCTTACACCCTCAGCCCCCCACACCGGTATAAGAAGAAAATAGAGAGAAAATGTTTTCCTTGCATCATTCTCCTCTCTCGCCAGCCCCCCTTCCTGTCTGAAATAACTACCAATAGCAACAAGTGCAAATACTTTGTCCTGAAGATTTATGCCCATTCTCACGATAGTGTTATTTATAAGAGTGGTAAATCAAAAACACCCTGAAAGTACAATGGAGGGATAATTAAGCAAATCATGATACAGCTACACAATATCATATTATAAAATTTTTTAAGGTACAAAAACATGAGAAAATTGCTATGGTATATTGTTAGAAGAAAGAAGTAGTAGGATGCAAAATTATACAGACGGTATGATCTCTCTTAGCAAAAACAATATGCTTAGAAAAAATATTGGATAAAAATTAACCAAAATATTAACAGGGATTAATTCTGAGTGATGGAAGTATGACTGGTTTATACTTCTCAGAGTTTTCTTATTTTTTGCTACCTTTATAATTTTAAAAAGCAATTTTAAAATGAAAACTAATCATGTCAAGTGAAAAAAAAAAGTACTCTGTGTTTTCAGAGCAGAAAAGACCAGGTGCTTCTCAGGGGAAAAATGAAAGGTGTGCGCAATAAGAACAGGCACCCTCCCTGGACCTGGGGAGATCGATAGTATTACAAATTCTTCCCTCTTTTCTGTTCACTTCCGATCCTGTGGAGATACAGTCAGTAAAATAGTCTCAGCAACTTCCCGGCTCTTTCTCCAGCGAATCAAGGATTTTAAGCACCGAACATAAAATCTAAAGTGAAACCCAACGGGTAAACACTATCTTTTCATCACCTGTAAATTATCTGTCCTCCTGCCTTTTTCTCTGAAAATGCACACAGCTTGCGTCAAGAACTTTTTTTAGGAAAAATGCAGAATTGCTGAAAAGAAATACCGTGCGACTCAAAGTGTGGTCTCAGTCTGGCAACCTCATGAACTTAGGAATTTACTTGGAGGCAAACTCTCAAGTCCATCCCAGACCTAAGGAGGAGAACTTCTGGAGGTGAGGACTGCTCTGAGCTTTAAAAAACTCTCCAGGAAAATTCCTTTGCACATTGACATTGAGAAGATTTCTAAGACTGAGATGATCAAGATTCCAATTAACTTCACTTTAACTCTTAAAGAAAAAAAAGAAAGAAAAAAAGAAAGGGGTAGGACTTTATGGCCGAGGCTAGTGAGTAGTGGTGTACTAATAACAGTGAGGACGCTGGGGGAAAAGCCCTAACTTATAGCGTTCTGTACATTCTGATCTACCCTTGTGACATCACCGAACTTGGAGTCAGGAAGAGATGCACCCTAATGGCTTTCGAAAGCTAGGACAAACTTGGGGGTGATAACTAAGACTCATTTATTCATTTAATTCTCGCAACATTATGAGTGGAAATTTCTGTACAGCTTGAAGAACCAAATGATGTTGTCTTGTTAATGTGTCCAAGAAGGAGGAGGGCAAGGGCAAACTTATCCCACAAATCTCAGAGAAGGACTGATATTGCATCTCACAAACTGCCTAAAACATATGAAATAGAAGTTGTAACATAATAAGCCCCATTTCGGTTTGATCTGTGATAGGGCGGGTTTGTCATTATAGTCAAAAACCAGCACCAAGTAAACCCATGAGCACTTTAAAATATTTCGCTGGTGATACAGCTTCAATCGTGCCATTTATCCAGTTGATGTCTCAACCTGTTAAACGGAAACTAAAATGTCTCATGAAACTTCTTGTTTAAAAAGATAATCAAGGGTACCCTCGAAGAGACCCCCCCACTTGCACCTTCCAAATGATGTTCACTGCCTCCAGTATACCCACGTTGCTAGGTCAACTTCACAAGAAAAGTTTCTTTTTCAATCCAGGTATATACCTCTAAATGTATACTTTCTTTTACAAGCTAATAATGACAAATGCGTTCTCTATTTCTAACCTGCACCATGACTTCTTTAGCAACATAAAGTATAGAGCACGGGTTAGGACACACACACCCCACCACCACCACCACCATCATCATCACTTTCTGGACCTTCAACAAGTTTTTAAACTCTCCAAGACTCAATTTTCTCCACCATAAAATAAGGTTATAAAAAAATCTACCTCAGAATTATTGCAGCATTTAAAAATATAACGTGAGGGCTTCCCTGGTGGCGCAGTGGTTGAGAGTCCGCCTGGCGATGCAGGGGACACGGGTTCGTGCCCCGGTCCGGGAAGATTCCACATGCCGCAGAGCGGCTGGGCCCATGAGCCATGGCCACTGAGCCTGTGCGTCCAGAGCCTGTGCTCCGCAACGGGAGAGGCCACAGCAGTGAGAGGCCCGCGTACCGCAAAAAAAAAAATATATATATATATATATATATATATAAAACATGAGAAAAATGCTTTACAATACAGAAGAGCCATTAACATTCACGGAGGCAGTTGGTAATTACAGGCTAAGTTTTATCTTCTTCAACTTCTCTCCGTGTATCAAACATGGTGTACCTCAAACCAACTTTTCTATTTAATCAAAGCATCATCAGATGATATTTGAAACTGGGTAAATTTTAGCTTGTTCAATATGTCTTTGCTAGTTAATGCAAAAAATATGAATACAAAGATAAACACAAATTCTATCTAACACTTAAGAAAAAGGGCATGTCATAGACTGCTCTTCAAGAAGCAAATAAAACCATGATAAGCAATGAATCCAAAATCCTGGGCTCTAAATGAAATTGAAGCCAATCTCAATAATGTATTAACCTACCTCGTGCTCGCTCGCTCTCTATGACGATACAACTCTCACTTTGCTTAATATACATAAAACAAACTTAAGGCAGGAAAAAAGGAACTTACCCACTAAATTCTCTTTATCCTGTTTCTCTGGGGAGGATGCCCCAGGATCCATCTCATTCTTGAGAAGCTTTTATACTTGGCAAATATTCATAGGTTTGGAGCCAGACCTGGGCTCCAGGCAGCACCCAGGTGTGCTTCAGAGAAGGCAGAGCAGAGAGACGGAATGAGAGTGAGAGAAGTTCCTCCTCTTCCGTGAGCACCCTGAGGAGTAGGTACCCTGGTGAAGGAAGCCTGTTAACATAAACAAAATGACCTCTTTCATGAGTTCAGGCTGCCATTGTTCATAGAGAGAACTCAAAACTACGTATATGAACTTCTGACTGTGTTGCTTCTTGTAAAACATTACTATGTAGTTTTCTATATAATTTATATTTTATAAAACACTTCTATGCAATGTGTGCAACTTGTTTATCATTATGAACTGTCCGATACACATGGCACGTATCTCCATCCTCATGTTTCAGATGAGAAAATTTCATCCAATGCATTTTACACACTGCAGTGAGTGATTTTTTTGTGTGTGCGTGAGTGATCTTTTGAAACTCAAATCTGATCATATCTCCATCCTGCTTAAAATAATCCAATGACTGCCAATTATTAACATGTAAAGATGAGAATCCTAAGTATCCTAAAGGACCTGCTAGTCTGTCTCTCCTTCCCTTTCCAGCCTCACTCACATGATACTCCCCTCACGCACTTAGCAAGAGCCCCATTGGCCTTCTGTCAATCCCACTAACCTATATGTGTCTTCTGTGCCACAGGGCCTTTGCACGTTACCATATGCATAATTCTTTGGTTCATGTTTGTTTCTTCCTCTAGACCAGGGGTTGGGTAACTATAGCCTGCTGGGCAAATTTGCTCTACCACCAATTTTTGTAAATAAAACGTTATTGGAACACGGCCACGTCTGTTTGTTTCTATATTGTCTTTGGTCACTTTTGCACTAAACCTACCTATTGAGTAGTTGCTATAGAGACTGTATAGCCTGCAAAACCTAACATATTTACTATCTTTCCCTTTACAGAAAATGTTTGCTGACTCCTACGCTACATTATAACTTCCATGAGGGGAGTGGCTGGCTGGGTCTGTTATTTAACACAGCACCTGCAGCATTTAGAACAATGCAGGCACATAACTGTCATCCAACAGTCACTTGCTGAATGCATGAATAAGTAATTTATCAAAGATAACAGCTCACAAATGGCAAAGTTCTTTCTCGAATCCAGATCCCTGGGCTCCTGTCCCAGGAGTCTTTACTTCATCATATTACTCAGAAACAAGGGCAATATTGCACTCATTCCAATACCGAAAGCACCAATCTTCTAATTTTCTAATGTTCATCTTTCTCATATCAATATTCCAAATAATATTTTGTTTGTGGAAACAAAACAACACAAAACAACCTCTGATATTTCCCAGCTTACCTTTTCTAGTCTTTTCTTTTCTCCCAACCATGTAGTTATTTTCTTCTTAGCAACTTCATCTGAAAAAACCTCCCAGATTGTGGGTTACTTTTGCCAACTACTTGATTCATAACTGCCTTCTCCACAAACTCAAATTACGGTAATAACCAGGCAGGGCTGTCATGCACAGTTGGTAATTATAAGCATTAGTATGGAATATCAGAACTTGGGGAAAGGAGGCTGGGGACCAGAAACAGATCAAAACAGACACACATGCATGCACAGAGTCAGAGACTTTCAGCTTTCGAATACTTTCCTCTGCTTTCTCCTCATACGTCCTTGGTTATGGCTTGATGTGGAAATGATACTACAGGCATAGTGGTTAAGAAGTAGACTCTGGGCTCACGCTGCCTGGATTTAAAGAAATCCTGGCTCTACCATGAACTAGCTGTGTGACACTGGGTAACTTAACCCCTTCATGTTTCATTTTTTTCTTTTCATCTGTAAAATGGGCATGCTGGTGGTCTTTACCAGGGTTGTCTGTGTGACAAATATGTGAAACAGTGCATGTAAAATACTCAGAATAGGGACTTCCCTGGCGGTCCAGTGGTTAAGACTCCACAGTTCTACTGCAGTGGGCACGGATTCAATCCCTGGTTGGGGAGCTAAGATCCCACATGCCACCCGGCACCGCCAAAAAAAAAAACACTCAGAATAATGACTGGCATTAATACATCACAACTATTATCCCAGGAATGGGAGCTGAGCTGTATTTCTCAGGACTCAGCTGTCTTCTTTCTAAAAATGGGAATGCTGGGTTAATTTTCACAATATCGTCTTTTCCCCTTGTTGCAGCTGAGTAGAAGATTGCTTAGTGATTGGATGTGTTCAAACATTCATCACGTCCCTTCTCTCCCTTGTCTAACGCTTCTCCAGTTTGCTGCAAATTTGAAAACTCGAGGTCCGTTCCTGGTTCTGTGCTGTCAATCCATAGACTCCACTGCTTCCTCCTGGCCTCTGCTTGATCACCATGTCACCTTCACTTTGGGACTAACCTCTAATGGAAAGAGCAACATGAAAACTTCCTGTTTCCATCATTTCTTGAGAATAGATCATAGACAGTCTTTCCCTGGAACAGGAAGCTGCTTTCCCTCCGAAACAGATGACCCTCCAAAGTCATGAAAACAACGTGTTTTGGAAGTGCCGGTTTAGTTAATTTCTAAATCCATTTCCCCTTAATATTGGCTAGATACCACTTACGCCAGCACCACCAGTCACTGAGGTGCAAGGTTCAAAACAACAGTAACAATAATTGTTCCCTGGTGGTGGCTGGAAAGTCTCCAGAGCACTTACAACAAACACATCCCCTTGGAAGATGACTAAACAACTGTTTTTCTTCTTCCTGCAAAATGTTCCAAATATCTCAGCCTAGAAAGCAAGAATGATTTCAACAACTAAGGAACATCTAGGACATGCTGAGTCCCTAGCCAGGAGCCTCACGAAATGAATGAAACATAAACCTATTTGCAATGTTTCCTCTTCCTTTGCTAATGATATTAAACCATACATGGGCCAGTTAATGGAATTTTCTCCCCTTTGTCAAGGGGGAGTGGGAGGTAGGGATAAATCAGATTGAGAATTGCCAGAATGCACTTCTGATGAAGATTTTTCTGTGTGTTTCTAAACCTTCATTCTTTCAGTTCCTCAACTAGGCAAAGTCCTGAAATGAGAACAGCTATTTTTTCTAATTTAAATTTTTTTAATTTTTAAAGGTTACTTTCCATTTACAGTTATTTCAAAATATTGGCAATATTCCCAGAGTAGGACAGCTATGTTTTTAAAAGCCTTAATTCTGTTCCTACTCTTGACAGGCAGGATGCCATCCCCAAAGATGTACATTTTATTTTCCCTGAACGTTCATCTTCGAGCACAAAGGGATCTTGAAACCATCCACTCTAGCCACAGGCCTCTCTCCTTTCTGAAGCTTCTGGTTTCAGGAACACTCTTCCACCAGATGCACCCACCACCATCTCTTAAGATGCACACATCTGTTCCAGGACTTTTGATGGTCCCTTAGGAAAGTGTTCCTTGTTCTTTAAATGATGAAGTTCTCTGATTTCATTAACTTTTCATCAATATACATCATCCATTCTGTCTTATTCATTCTCATTCATCCAATACTTTTTTTTTTTTTTTTTTTTTTTTGCGGTATGCGGGCCTCTCACTGTTGTGGCCTCTCCCGTTGCGGAGCACAGGCTCCGGACGCGCAGGCTCCGCGGCATGTGGGATCCTCCCGGACCAGGGCACGAACCCGTATCCCCTGCCGGTCGGTACGCGGACTCTCAACCACTGCGCCAGCAGGGAAGCCCAACACTGATGACTTTTAACTCTTACCATAAACTTTATTGGGCATAAATTAAATTTTAAATTGAAATTGAAAACTTATCATAATGCCCCTCCTGAGTACTAGGACCTTGGGGAGATGTTAATTTTGATCATTCTCCCCAACTTACCTGCTGATATTGGCCAATACTTCATCTTTTAGCTGAACCAAATTAGACATTGTTTACTACTATTGTGTCACCTTTAAAAACAACAAAGGCTCATTAAATCTGATGTGGTGTAAAGTCTTTTCTAAAATTCGGTGACAGTAACTGTATTTTATAAATGCACAGACTAGACCCATCTAGCAAATCAAGTGGTGAAGCTTAAAATTAAGGTTAATCAATTACATGAATTGACTGTGTTTCCAAATTCTATGAAGACTACAGGCCTTTATGGAAAGAGGCCAGAGAGGTCCACTTCTATTGCCTTTTCATAATGGCAGTCCTCCCTGTCTGCATATTGGAATCTCTGCAGTAACAATACAGTTTACTATCTCTAATCCAACCTGCATGCTGCAGCCTGATGTTTGCAAAGTGCTTTCTAATAAATTTCCAAGCTGTTGACCATAGAGCAAACGCCCTGCTCCTCAGCATGGCTTTCAAGGTCATTGACCATGAGGTCCCTCCCTTGCTTTTTAGATTCATTCAAACTACAAACCTCATTCAACTCTATCCAGTAGTATGATTATCTTACTTCAATAGTCTGTCACACTTTGTGCCTTTATAAAGTACGTTCATTCTTATTCACCCTTTAAGACTTGAATGTCACTGAGAAATCTTTCTAGATTCCCTCAGGCGGTAAGGTCATCTCCCTCCTATGTATGTTCACAGCACTTGGTAGTACAAGTGGCCTGGTATTGGTGGTAAATGCTTGGTTCAAATTTACCCTTTACTCAGTGTGACTTACATCTTGGCTTCTTTATCTGGTTGGTTAGGTTGCTGGTCCTTACCTCATAGGGTGTGAGACACATAAAACCAGGCCCCAGTAATGACTGCAAGTGCTCCAAAAATGCTCTCTTCATTTTTCAGTGCTGAATATGTGGAAGATGCCAGGAATACATCTACAAGACGAGCAGGATGTCATTCCTTTGCTATGATGAGAAGGGGCTTATAGAACAGTAGAAATAAACCTTGTAGTAGCAGCACCATAGAAAGATTACCCATTCAGTAACTTTTTTCTAAAGGAACGGTCAACATATATAAGCAATGTATGTACAATATACAATATAATCTTTAAAATGTTTTATGAATGTAGACTAAAAAAGAACAAATGACAACTTTTAAGAAGTGGCATAAAATTAACTATGAGGTTATATTCTGTGTTCAAAGATAATTAAAGGCATAAATAGTCTGTGTCAAGTGTTGGTTATAAGTTTCACGTGAGATATTATTTAAAGGAATGAGCATCAGTAGTAGATACTGACTTTCAACTAAATTCAGACAAAAATGTTCTATATATTAGCTCCAGCACAAAAACTTAAAACACTTACCCAAGCATTGAATAAAACACGTAAAGTATGTCGTATCCATAAGGTTTATTTTAAAAAATTGTTAAAAACTAACCATACAGGAATATTAATATACTTAAAAAGTTTTTTCCCCAGGTTGAAGGAAAATACATTAGCAACATCTTCTAGACACCATCTTTATAAAAGTAAAACTTCTAGATGATGAAATGTACTACAGTAGATTCTATGGTTTATACTTTTAATCACAGGATTGGAAATCATTCTCCCTACGCCCTGTCCCCCAAATGCGGCAGCTGTTACACTTAATGACATTCAATCGTGTTATACTAGCACAGAACCTTAAATAGAGTACACACTGCATATTTACTAACAGAGCAAGTCTTTCTATCTGTTGTCACATAATTATTCTAGGTAAGCATGTGATTCTAAGTACAAATAGAAATACTACATCCCATGATTGTAAACATTCACCAAGAGCTTCCAGAGTACAATGAGTAATAGAGGTGGCCCAAGGGTCAGTCAAATGTTCCTCACTCATTTGGATACTGCTGAGATTAAGAAATAAGTTTTGAAGGCAAATTATCACAAGCCTTACTTGTATTTCTGTAAGAAAGTAGTTCTGGATATATGTTTTTAGTTGAAAACACCTGAAAGTCATTCTAAAGACTATATTAAGCACCATTTTCACTTACCTGAAATACACTGAGTTAAATTCAGCAGTACACATATGATCATTAATGTCAGAAGTTAAAAATAACGGTGGGTCTCAAGTTCCCTTTTGTGGATACACATGGAGTACGGATACTGAGTTCCAGTGATGCTAATAGGAAGCACTCTTGCATACCAAGGGTAGTAACTCCCCCAAGGCCACATGCAACCCGTTAAGTCTGAGGCACGACTATTACTTCTGTCAGTGGATGCTGTACAAGCAGATTTAAGGCTGTATTCGGCTATAAAGAGTTCAACCTCTTTAGTATTCTTCTTACATAGATCATATACATGATTCAAAATTTCATAGGGTGGGAGGTGAAAAGTCCCCAAATACTTTTTTGTTTGTTTTTGCGGTACGCGGACCTCTCACTGTTGTGGCCTCTCCCGTTGCGGAGCACAGACTCCGGACGCGCAGGCTCAGCAGCCATGGCTCGCAGGCCCAGCCGCTCTGCAGCATGTGGGATCTTCCCGGACCGGGGCACGAACCCGTGTCCCCTGCATCGGCAGGCGGACTCTCAACCACTGCGCCACCAGGGAAGCCCCCCAAACACTTTTAAAAATACTATTCTCCATACAATTTATTGTCAGCATATTTACATAGGGGAATGTCCATACTTAAAACCATTTTTAAAAAATGTAACGACGTTTTTTAAGCTCTTATCCCAATTTCCCCAGGATTATCCTCATCCTCATTTCCTGACTTTTGGCCAACTGCACATTTGTGTGTCCAATTTTTCACTGCAGTCCTCAGGCGATTCTGATGTTGCCCTGGAGGAGAATATGCATTTAAATGTATTCACTGCCACCCACTCTGGGACAGGCCTGGTTGCAAAGAAAACGGTGTTCCTGGTGTTGAAGGATAACTAGGAAACCCATCCGGCTGAGCTGGGTAGCTTTCCAGAGCTGAAGCTGAGTGGACCTGATGGAGAGATGAACACACAGGTTAGCAGAGGTCCAAATTCAACCAGGCCTGTACTTGCTTTGGCCTGTCCCACACTACAGATATTTAAACCAGGAAAGAAAGAAAAAATGTTGGGGCAAGGGAAGTCTGTTCAGTTTCCTGAAATTTGTAAGAAACGTTCAAACTTCTTCAGATGTAGAGGTGCATAGAAATGTCTTTAAAATGTTTAATATCCTTTAAAAAAAAATCAGCAGGTTTTCTAGAGAAAATTCGCCTTAATGGTCCATTATTTTAGCTTAAACTGTAGAAGACCAGCTAAAATTTCACTGCCCCATCTAAAGATTCCATCTGTAAAATCTCCAAACTGAGATTTAAAAGTCTGTAAGCAGGAAAAACAATTCTTACAGATGAAGATACTCTACCACCTTTGTTACCCTTCTGAAGGAAAACAAGAATAATTTGCAGATTCTGGGAGAATTAATCATCAAATCTCCAGATGTTCTGCTAAGAGCCATTTTTTTGGCCAGTGCCGAAATATCACTATTTATCTGTATTGCAAGGTTATCACTACAGAAGCTACGTTACACGTTACCGTTCTATTTCCACCAGGCATTGCCTACTTACCTGCTGTAACAATGCTGACTGTGCGGCTGCATTATGCTGTAATTCCTGCAAGGATGATTGTGAAGGATTCTGGGAAAACCCAGGGATACCAGGGAGGGACAAGAGGCCTGGAAAAACAGAACTGCCTGCAGCTTGAAGTCCAGATGATAAGCTAAAACGATAGAAGAACAGGTCAAAACGCAAATAAGGGGACTTCCCTGGTGGCACAGTGGTTAAGAATCCACCTGCCAATACAGGGCACAGGGGTTCAAGCCCTGGTCCAGGATGATCCCACACGCCTCAGAGCAACTAAGCCCGTGAGCAACAGCTGCTGGGCCTGCACTCTAGAGCCCGCGAGCCACAACTACTGAAGCCTGTGCGCCTAGAGCCCGTGCTCCTCAACGAGAGAAGCCACCGCAATGAGAAGCCCGCGCACCGCAAGGAAGAGCAGTCCCTGCTCACCAGAATTAAAGAAAGCCCGCGTGTAGCAACAAAGACCCAATACAGTCAAATAAATAAATAAATAAATTTAAGAAAAAATGCAGATAAGACATAAAAGCTAGTGCTTCTATATTTGTCAAATACTATCTTAAAATGTTAAAAAAAAAAATCTGTTCCCTGTTGGAACCATAAAACTCAGCCACTCACTGATATAAAACTTTCCGTTATAAAGTGTATTATTTTGAATTCAGTGAGTTTATGTTTGCTGTTTTAAAATCAAGATAAATTACCAAATACAAATCCTAAAATTATCTGAGCAGGCATTGTTATTTTATATATTTATCTTAACATAAAACATTTTTCGAGCACCTAAGTGCCGACCCAGAAAAACAGAATTTTGCGCCACCAAACAACTGGATGCCGATTTTCATCTGAATGACTTCAAAACAAGAGCATGAACGAGTTAGGTGAAGGATGCTTTCCCCTCCAGACCATCCACCTACCCGGCTTGCGCAACCAGAGCGGAGTTGAAACTGGAACTAAAGGCGGAGGCGAACCCGGGGAGGACGGGAGCGGGCGACGGGGCGGTAGCGGCGCCGGTGGCGGGCGGCTGCAGCCCCGGGAACGAGGGCAGCGCGGGGGGCGCGCCGGAGACGGAGAAGCCGGGGTAGGAGGGAGCCGAGGCCGGCAGAGGTCCCTGCGCCACGGAGAAGAGCGAGGGCACGGCGGCGGGCAGGCTGAGTGGGAAGGCCGCCGCCGAGGCGGGCGCCGAGGGGCCGGGGGCGCAGGTGGGGGCGGACGAGGCGGGGGCGCCGAGGGGCGGGTGGGCAGCCTGGGCGAAGCCGCTGCTCAGCGAAGTGAAAGGGGGCAAGGCGCTGAAGACAGGGGCGATGGGCGCGGAGGAGCCATGCGCAGGCAGCGGGAGGGAGGGCAGGGGGCTCGAGCCGCTCGGGGTCGCGCTCAGGCCCGGGAGGCCCGGCAGCGCAGGAGCGAGGCAGGACGGTAAACTGACGGGCACCGAAGCCGCCGCGTACGCCCGCCCCAACGCCCCTGGCAGGCCCAGCGCGCCCGGAGCGGGGGTGGGGGGCGGCGGGGGCGCCGGGCCCCTGAAGGCAGAAGGAGTGGGGCTCGCGGGCTCGGTCTTGATCACCACGGGCAGGCTGGTGGCGGCGGGCGTCGACGAACCGGGCGCGTCTGCGTGACTCGCGAGCGGGCCGTGCAGCAGGGTGGCCGAGGAGCCGCAGCCGGCAGGCCCCGAGGAGGCAGCGGCGGCGGGCGCAGGCAGAGCCGGGGGCGTGGAAGCCGCGTTGGCCGCCGGCGAGGGCAGGCCCGGGAACAGGGCCAGTCCCGGCGTGGACGCCCGCTGCGGGCCGTAGCCCTTGTTAAGGGCGGCCGCCGCAGAGTCGGAGCTCTGGTTAGTGAGGGAGGCGAGGGAAGCCAGCCCACTAGTAACGGCGCAGGGTAACGTGGAAGAGTTGATGAGGTTGGTGTCATTTGATGTCAGAAAGCCTTTTAAAGCAGACAGAAGGGGATTATTTACACCCAGTGGACAGGCAACAGTGGGAGCAGAACCGCAGGCGATTACAGAAGGAGTCGGGTTGGACACACCTTGGGAGGTCGGTGTTAAGGTCAAGGGGAGACCAGCAAAAACCGATGCCAGTGAGGAGGAATCGAGGTTGTTGGTAGAAGCGGCAGTAGAGGTGGCGGCAAAGGGGAGGCTAGTGAAAGGGGCAGAAGTAGAAGCAAATGTTTCACTGGAAGCAGGGGTGGCCCGAGGTGTAGATGCGGCCTGAGGTGCTGGGGTAGGGGTGGCAGAAGGACCTGGCAGTGGAACGTGGCCAGAAAAAACAGAAGGAACGGGAGCAGATGTGGTGCTGTGAACAGAAGTCACCGGTGCAGCCAGCAAGGAAAGGGTTCTGATAACTGTTGGATTGGGCGTCGTTGGCTGAGGTGCATGAACAGCTGAGACCTGACCCGGGAGCACAGGAAGGACGGTGTTCAGCAGGTTCATCCCAGGGAGGGCGGCAGTGGCTGATGCCGCTGGATGATTTACTGCCTTGACCGGGGAAGCAGCAGGAACAGGAGTTGCCGCAGGCGTCGAAGGGTTAGAGCCACGAGGAGAAAAGAGCTGACTTGCTGGGGCAGAAAACGCTGTGGCGGGAGAAAGAGAGGCAAGATTTTACCATCACGCTGAAATGTCAACTTTTAACTCAAAAGAAATGAATGAAAATTTTTGTAATATTTAACAAATGTCAGAGAAAATCAATGACAGGTATACTAGGCTATTGCAATGTCTACATTGCTAGATTCCATCACCCTGATTTTCACCAGGGAGCCTCAGTTAGATCCAGCTGAGTTCTAGACTCTGCTCAGAATAGCCTTCCAATTCACAGTGAGGAAGCCTTGACAAGTGAGCAAATAAACTTTCCTTTCATAGTTTCCCATTTTTTCTTTAAAAAATTCAAAGAATTTACTTTAATTGTGATTAGCATTGGTGTACTTTTAATTCTCTCAAACCACTTGTCTAGAGTAATAATACAAGTCATTTCCCCTCTTAAGAGCTTTCAGGACATCATTTCATCATTTTTAGAGGCATACAAGGCCATCTAGGATTCAGGCCATCTCTCCAGTATGCCTGGTTGCCACTCTGTGAGTTGAATTTAATATTCCAGATGATCAATCTATCCAGTTTTTCCCCCAGGCATTCTCTCATATTGACTCCTCTACATATCTTAACCTCTAACTTTACTTGGCTGGTCCTAGGAGCTCCTTTAGCAACAAAGGCCTTGACTAATTCATCTTTAGAGTCTTCACGCCTAGCCCAGTGCATGGCATCTGTGTGTTTAATAAGTGTTTGCTGCACTAGATATATCATGATTACCTCAACTGCAAGTCCTCAAACCCACCCAAAGACTTATTCTCAAGACTTCTAGAGTTTGCTACAATACTTTCATTCTGACAAACTCTACAAATCATACAAGCATTTTGGGGATGATCTGGGTTTCCTCCCTGAATCAGTTTAATGAAAGCGTTGGCCTCTGATGATCTTGCTGGTGCCAAATGGAATGCTATACTGCTATACTCACATCGGAGTCTGTTCAGCTGTAAACAGAGAATATTCCTTTTGCAGGGATAATCAACCGAAAGACATTTTCATGGACTAAGACTTAAATTTTTAAATCTATGCAAAATAAAGACTCTGGACATAAGGAAGCTCACATGGTCAATGAAGTAGTGCACTGTGTTAATCGTGGGTGGAGAAGGGACCATAGGAAAAGAACAGAGGAAACCCACCTCTACATAATTCATTTGTACTAAGTGATGGCCAAAGGGTGCCGCCTTGGGCTCAACAAATTTTACAGCTGTTTTAGAAAATAAATATGATAGGAGAATTGACAAATAGTAATATATAAATATATAAACGTCAAACTCAAAAGATCTGTAGTTCATACCACAGTCATGTCATAAGCAGTTAATTTAGTATCAAGGCAGATAGCTATCAATTTAAATTTAGAGTATATATGAAAATGGACTTGTATCTTTGTTTGTATTCAATTTGTTTTACAAGAATTAGAAGCACAAGGAATATATGCCCAGTTTTGTGTGTGTAAATAATGTATCAAAAAATTATTTAGGTTAACATTGGTTGGGAAACATTCGGTTGGGAAACATTTGAGAATTCACTGTCTTATTTAACTTCATGCTGAGGACCATGTAGTTAATGACAGATGGCAAGGTAAAACCAAGCTGTCCCACAGTGTTCTTTATAGTGGCCTCTGTTGGAGATCTTTTCATATAATAACACAAAAGCGATGTACTATTAATCACAGTGCCTGCAATTACAATGGAACACAACAAAAATGAATTCCTGAAAACCATACCAGGAGAAATATCACTTTCCTGTCATCTAATTTGGTTGTTAACCATAAAACACTACGTGTTAGGTCCTGTGCTAAGTACTTTACACCTGTCATTTCATTTGTCCTCACATAACCCCCGCCCCCCGAGATAGGCACTAACACCCCTATTTTATAGATGGGCAATCTCAGCCCTGATGTGATTAAGCAACCTGTTAAAAGATCACGCAGCTATTAAGTGGTGTTCAAAGGATATAAAGTTTCAGTTATGCAAGATGAATAAGTTCTAGAGATCAGCTATACAACATTGTGCCTACAGTTAACAATACCGTATTATGTACATAACAATTTGTTAAGAGGGTAGATCTCATTAAGTGAGACCTTATCACAGTAATAATGATGATGATGATGATGATGATAAAAAGGTCATGCAGCTATGAAGTGGTAGAACCAAGATTTGAACCCAGGTCTATGAGACCCTCGCACTTAAGCATTATACTAGTTTGTATTTATTTTTGTTTCTTAATATGGTTCAAAAAGGAAAAAAGAAATCTTAATCATGCTAACGTAACAGCAAAGGAAAACAAATTGTGCTATTCCTAACAAAGGAATGACAAAGGAATAACTTATGACACTTAATCTGCTGCTTCTCCTCAGAAACAAATCTTTTTTTTTTCCCGGTACCCGGGCCTCTCACTGTTGTGGCCTCTCCCGTTGCGGAGCACAGGCTCCGGACGCGCAGGCTTAGCGGCCATGGCTCACGGGCCCAGCTGCTCCGTGGCATGTGGGATCTTCCCGGACTGGGGCAAGAACCCGCGTCCCCTGCATCGGCAGGCGGACTCTCAACCACTGTGCCACCAGGGAAGCCCAGAAACAAATCTTTTAATGAAGCTGATCGTAAAGGCTGAAGTTTCCTTAATCTCTTTTTCATAGACACTACATAAGCTGCTCAAGGTTACAAAGCTGGGTGGTGCCAGAGCCAGGATCAAAAACTATATGTCCTGACATCTCGGTGTCCTTGCCACCCTGCTATGCTACCTCCTTAGAATCTACCAGCTAAAAAGCACTGTTTCGGCACATTCTTAGGGAATGGACTTCTCCCACCGAGACTCCTAACCATGCACCATAACGATCAGATTCATGTGCTACTTTGCTACACAAGAACTGGTGCAGGTTTTGTCTCACAGCAGAAAGCACCTCTTTCCTGACCACGCGTATCTTCTACTAGGGGGAGAATAAACTGATACAGTGCTGCTGCCACCTGCAGGCACCAGGGGCCACGTCTCACCTTCCTCTTCCAACTCCACTTTCTGCTCTGGTGCCCTGTCTTCTTTTCTTAAATTAAATTCTTTCTTCTTTTCTTATATTAAATTACACTACCCCAAATACTTATTGAAATAATCAAGTCTAAAAGGTATATCTGACATAACATTTGTCAAAAAGGGTTTTTATCAAAAAGAAATTGTTCATATATTTAAAAAAATGAGGCTTCAAATATCAGATAATATAAAGTGAATGCAGATATAATGCCACCTAGCACTTTGATTGCTTGGAAGTTTCACAAACAGGATGCAAAGGCATATGGTTATTTTTAAACCCAGTGAGGATGTGCATTTCATGTTGTGTGTATAAAATGTACTGCCATTAAGCCACTTTCAGCAAGTATCAATTAGTTAAATTTTTAACCAGGAACTTTCCCTAAAGCATAAAGATTACAAATACACTCAACTCAAACTGATCTCAGTGAATAACAGAGCAGGCAGCCAGGACAGACATCAGTTATCTCTGGATCAAATTTGGTACTTACCTGGATTCTGTGTAGGTTTTGACTGATTGGAAAGGTCTTCATTCTCTATGTGAAAATAAATAAATAAATAAAAGTTGATTTCAAGCTTTAAACAAATTATTCACCATCATAATAATCAGAGACTGGGGTCAAAAAAAGAAAAATCCAGGATATGTATGTATACTGTGTTAGGAAAACAACATATGCCTATAGAAAAAGAAAGAAAATAAACAAAAATCATAGTAACTATATGAAGATTGCTAGGATGATGAGCAACTGATTCCCACCATTCCTCCTTAACTTAGCAGGCTTTAAGCAAACACTGTTACTTTACAGATACATTTACGAAAACTTTGGGGAAAGATGATGGCCTGAGTGTGCCATCTAGGAGAAAGTGCAGCAAGAGGGCAGTGACGAGCCACTGTCACTGGCTAGGCCGACAGTCACTGCTGGGCACCAGTGCCTACAACAGGGAGGAGGCCTGCAAGTGGAAGGTGGATGCTGAGGGCAGAATCTACTGCCGTCGGAGGAGCCCGAATCACGAGCCATGTGGATCACAAAGCAAACTGAAGGAAAGTGGCTCTGCCTACCTGCTGTACTCAGTTCTGGAAAAGACCCTACGCTAGGAGGTGTCAGGGAGAACTACCCTAGTTGAGGCTGGCTTGAATCCTGTGAGACCGAAAACCTAAAGCACACTCCTCCCCACCCCCATGGGAAAGGACCTGTCTAACCAAACAGGTCAAAGATGCCAATGGAAAAAAATGACCTCGCATGGCTTGACAATAACTGCCCGAGAAACCAACAGTGTGACAGCCATAAGGTGCAAAGGGAACCCCCAAGCCCTGACATGGTGAGCAAAAATGATCACAGCTTGTTTAAGGGACTTAGTATAAATAAACGACTGAACAGATGGTGTCTATCAACAGAGAGTCCATGAAAGAAAGAAAAAGAACTTTAAAATCCTGTAATGCAGATTAAGAACATATATATACAAAATACTGCAAGAAAAAACTGCAAGCAGAGAAGATGAAGACTTTAGATATAAAAATCTAACTCCAAATTAATAAATGCAAAGAATGATGAAGATTAGAAATAACATTGCTGAAAGCTAAATTACTTAGTTGAAAATAAACAAAAATTCCATTTAAAATGGCAAAAATACAAAAAAAAAAGTATCATAAATGAATAGCTGAGAGACTTAAAATAAATACAGTACAAAAGAAGAGTATTAGGAGAAAAAAACAGATGAAAAAGCATTAATTAAAGAAATATAAGAACAAAATTTTCCTAAGCTTTAAAGACTTGAGTTTTCATATCCACAGGGCTTAAAAAGTTCCAGGAAAGATCAACGATAAGATCCACACCTAGATATCCTGGCAAAATATCTGAACACCAAGATTAAAGACATTTATGAACTCTGAAGATAAGGAATATTTTCTTTGTAAGCTTATAGAAAGAGACTACAGTTCTAATAAAGAAAAGAAAACGGGAATTGGGTTTCTCATCTACAACCCTACACATGCACCCTTTTTGAAAAAGCTACTTAGAGAAATTTTCTACTAGATGAAAATTAGAATGAGTATATGAGGACAGGGCATCATAGAAGAAACAGTTAAGCCATGAGTTCAGAGGCACAGAAAGAAAAATGTATAGTAGTCCATCAAAATACACAAATTGATGAAAAAAGAGAGGGAGTAAGGAAGCCAATCGTGGAACGTAGGACAGCTGTTTTTAATTTCTGTACACTGACAACCATTAAGAATATGAAGGCAGTCACTAGTGATATTAAAGACAGAAATTCTAAGCTTGGGTAGGGGCAAGGAAACAAAAGTTGTTAAAAAATTAAAAAGCAATTTAATCCAAGTAAACAAAAATAAAGAAAATTAAAAACTAGGATAAAAGAATAATAATGAGTACAAAAATAAAATGGAAGGACTAAGAACAAATATGTAATTTTTATGATTATCAGAAATTCCTATTAAGTCTCTTCCCCACTGGTTTAAAAACTCAGATTCCAGCTATATATAATTTACAAAACAACTAAACAAACAAAGCCAAATGAACAAAACCCTAAAAAAAAGAAATTTGAAAATATACAGGCAAAACACTTTTGAAAAATGAAAACGAAAAGGAGTGAGGACCCAATAAGGGTCAATACCCAATAAGGCCAGAGGGAAAGAAGTTATAGTAAAGTGTAAGTCAGCTGACATTTTATATCCAGAAAATTCAAGAGACTTTCTAGAAAAAAAAAGTATAATAGGGAATCAGTAGTAAGTACCTAGAAATGAAATATCCATTTATAACTGTAACAAAAACAAACAAACAAAAACAAACCCTCTAAAATCCTGAGACACAAACCTAAGGCAAAGAACCTGTATGAAGAAAACAAAATCTTCTTGAAAGAAGCAGAAATTAACACAACATTGTAAATCAACTATAACTCAATTAAAAAGCAAAAACAAAAAAAACTTCTTACAAGGCCTGGGGGAAAAACACTACCATTTGACAGGATTTAAAGCCATACATATGATTGAATGGTAAAACTTAATATCGTAAAAATGTCAAGTATCCCCAGATTACTATGTAACTATAAATTCAACTCTTTTTTTTTTTTTTTGCGGTACGCGGTCCTTTCACTGCTGTGGCCTCTCCCGTTGTGGAGCACAGGCTCCGGATGCGCAGGCTCAGCGGCCATGGCTCACGGGCCCAGCCGCTCCGCGGCATGTGGGATCTTCCCAGACCGGCACACGAACCTGCGTCCCCTGCATCGGCAGGCGGACTCCTAACCACTGCGCCACCAGGGAAGCCCTCAACTCTTTTTAACTGCATAAAATGACCTTAAAGTTCAGATGGAAGAACCAATTTCCAAAAATGGATAAGAAAAGTATGAAAATATAGTGAGAGAAAGCTAGCCTTATCAGATGTTAGAATATACTATAAATCTGCTAATCTAATCAATATGGTATCATCACAACATAAAGTCACTAGATTGGAACAGAATACAGAACCCAAATAGGGCTTCCCTGGTGGCGCAGCGGTTGAGAGTCTGCCTGCTGATGCAGGGGACACGGGTTCGTGTCCCGGTCCGAGAGGATCCCACATGCCGCGGAGCGGCTGGGCCCGGAAGCCATGGCCGCTGAGCCTGCGCATCCGGAGCCTGTGCTCCGCAATGGGAGAGGCCACAGCAGTGAGAGGCCCACGTACTGCAAAAAAAAAAAAAACATCCCAGAACAGAGCCATGTGTGTAAATGAAAACTTAAGATAAATGTATTATTTCAAATCACCAGGGAAAACAGATTAGTTAATAAAGACTGCTGGCATGAATGGACTGACTACCATCTGCAAAAAAAATTAAGATGAACCTCTATTTCACCCCTATGTGAAAATAAATTCTAGAGGGAGTAGGAATCTTACAAGGCCTAAATTATCTGGACTACCTAGGGTTAAGAATTTCTAAACTAAGGTAACTTGGTTCCAGCTTTTCTTTCACAGCCTCTATCTGTCTATGCAAAAATGTAAAACTCTAAGGGCAAGAGGTACCATAAACAAGGGCAAGAAATAAAATGACAAATTTTGGAAAATATGTTTTGCAACTTTAGTCAGAGTACTCAGCTGCAAACAACGGAGCCACTCTGGCTAGAAAAAAAGAATTTATTAAACACTAGAAAGTAACTTTGAGTCTCTGGGAAGGGCAGAATTAAATTAACACAGAACTTACTTTAAGTTCTATCCCTACCCTACACATATACAGAAATAAATGGCAAGTGAATGAAAAGCTCTACATTTAAAAAGAATCACTACAATAGTAATTAGAGAATGTAGATGTCACAATGTTGAAATGGGAAAGGGTTTCCTAAACAAGACATAAAATTCAGGAGAGTCAAATAAACAATAACTGATCGAAATAAAAATTAAACTTTTGTAAAAGACAGACAAAAGGAGAAAGCAGCTAAATCAGCCTTATCAGATTGGCAAGAGTAAAAAAGAAAAAAAAAAGCCCCAAACTGATAATATCCCATTTTGCAAGGGGGTGAAGAAACCCTACGCTCACATACCTTCACTGGTAGGTATAAACAGGTGCAGTCTTTTTGGAAAACAATTTGACAAGATAGAGAAAAATATTTACACTTCGTATCTCGTATTCCCAATGGGCCCAAAGAAAAAGGCTGAACTGGAATATGCTGGGGAGGTTCAGCCCTCCTGAGCACCTTCTTACAAGCCTTTCCTTCCCACGGCAGACAGAATGTGCCCAAATGGCGACACGCATTAAGTCGGTGATGCTTTTCCACAGCCTGTCAGTTTCCTGCTCATGAAGAATGGTTCTTGTTTCTACAACCTGCTCGTGTTCACACATGTGGGCCGAGGCTGCTTTAGTGGAACCTGTACGTTGCACTCAGATCCATCATCATGCTCCGGGGCTGTGCTCCCTGTTAGGACACCACCACATCCCACAGCTGCCCCCTCCAAGTGTACCATGTACAAGTTATTGACTTTTAATACCCCGTAACGACATGATTTTACCTGCTGCTACTGGATTAGGAGTATATGGAGGTGGCGGGGGCACACCTGGAGCTATGACATTGGCTAATGGTACCAGACCTGCATTGTTATAAGCACCTAAAATAAAAAGATAATAGAAAAAAATATATAAAATTTAGCATCATTCTGAGTTCAAACTGTATTGACGCAGCTATCTAATTTATTTCTAAAACTGTTATATAGTACAGTTGCATTTTACACAGAGGTTTGGGTCTATGGTTGAGTGAAAAGTGAGATCAAATGAGACAACCAGAGACTTCTATTTCCCACTGCAGGCTCACTCCAGACATAACTCACTGCAGGGCATGGTGGGCAGAACCGGCCAGATTTCAATTATCTGCCTTTTCTGTCAAGCAGACACACTCGGCCTTTTTAAGTTAAATGCATTAATGATGCCTCTGAATACCAACTATCAAAAAGGGATTCAAGATGATTTACCCATAAGCAAAAACCCATAAAAATAATTAATGATGAGAAGTAATATACAATTAATTTATCAAAAGGAAAATATCCTAAATAAACTCTGTCTTCTCCATTGTTGCAGACCAAGACACATGGCAAAATAAAGTTCATGACAGCATATTTCATAAGTGCTCCAGATTTCCAAAGTACATATATCAACATTTACTTTCAACTTAATAAAGAGCAAAAAGAAAAAAAAGTAAAGTCTGAAAGAGCGCCTTACTTGGTGCAATAGTTGCATGTGGCCGGCATGGAGGTATCGGATAAGGAACGGGTTTATGTGGATTGTATGTTGAAGGAGGCTAAATGAGGGGGAAAATACAGCAGTTAGGAGAAAATCAAGTAAGCCGTCTCCTGGCAAAACAAACTACAACTTGTCTTTCAAAACATTTAGGCCTAAGAGGCCAAAAATGCCCCAGCATATCAAATGCCACTGCACTAATACATGGTACAAATGAGGAAAATGGCTTTAATAAATGTGGTTCCTATTAAATTCCAAAGACAGATCCTGCCAAAGACTGCTTGTGGAGGTATTTATTTTTTAATTTCAGTTGTAAATCATCTCCAGCGAAGGGCCAAATCTTACCCTAAACAGCAGATTCTTCTCTGACCCAGTCTATATTAATCCAAGAATTCCTATCTCCTCCTATGGAACAGCTTACTCAAGAACTTCCAACATCCTCCTGAGAATTCATCTTATCATTCTTACCCTCTTTTCTCCTTTTGGAAGAAAAAAGCACTATTTCCTTTAGCATCTGGCGTTCTGACAACTCTAGTAGAACGTAGACTGGAATTATGAATTCAGTAACTTAGTCTTTTTGCCTTTTGAAATCCACAAATCTTTCATTTTAGAGTTGATAGAACTTATGTAAGTAACAAGGAACATTCAAAGGGTTGATCTCCAGAGAACCGGAGGTATCCAAAGATAGGCCACATGCTGTACTTTTAACTACAGAGAGAGAGAGAGAGAAAGACAGAGACAGAGAGAGAGGATGCTAGAGCACGCACACCCACTCGAGGCGGCTGGCACTCACGCTCCTGCAGCAGAGGGGATCCACTGGTGGTTAGGGACCCAGACTCTCTCTAGTGCTCATAACGGCAGCCCTGGATGAGGTACTAGTCCTGCGTGAGGGCTATGATCTGTGACTACCTTGCTATAAACAACTGCCACTGGAGTTCTTGGCAGGTGGGCAGGCGGGACTGCAGAGTGGCTGTGTGGAGGCCTCCAGTACGTCAACTCCAACAATCCTTCAACCCACGGGCTTCTCTTCTCCTGTTCAGTTCATATTCCAATCAATCATTCTAACCACTCCCTTGAAAATACTCTCCGCCTCCTAGCTCCATTCTTACTTCACTAACACTAATGCTAATTCAGCCACTAAACCACAACCTTCGTTAAAGTGAACTCTCCGCACTCCACATCTCCAAGCAAACAGCTGAATGTGGCTGCAGCAAAAAGTAAAAACAGTTCATCTGGTCTACCTTTAAAATAAGCTATTAAACCTCAATAGGGCCCTTAACACTGTTAAACAAGTTTACTATATTTCCCTAGGCCATTCCCTTTCCTAGAGTTTCTAGTATACTTTAAGCTTCACAACACAAAAATGAAACTTATGCCTTGAATAGACAGAAAACTAAATGTAAGAGTTAAGACTTGTTCCATCATTTATTTTCTAAACATACTGGTTTGGACGGTCCGAGAATCCGTGCAGCTATTCCTTTGCCTTCGTTGGTACACTCTTCACCATCTTTCTTCAAAGGGGTTCCCTATTAAAAAAAAGAAAAAGGAAAGATAATTGAGACTTAAAAAAACCCAAACAAACCCAAAAGCAAAAACAGAACAAAACAAGACATCCACTGTATTACACAGAAAAGGATGTAACTTGGCAGGAGATTAAGGACTTGGATTGCAAACCCAATCCTGCCCCGGCTGCCTGATGCTGACAAAGTCCTCGGCCCTCCTCTGCCACAGAACCCTCATAACATGTACAGAGGTAGAAGGAAACACACAGTACACATGGAGATGACAGAAGAGGATAAAGTATGTTCTAATTTTTTTGGGCTTCCCTGGTGGTGCAGTGGTTAAGAATCTGCCTGCCAATGCAGGGGACACGGGTTGGAGCCCTGGTCCGGGAAGATCCCACGTACTGCGGAGCAACTAAGCCCATGAGCCACAACTACTGAGCCTGCGCTCTAGAGCCCACGAGCCACAACTACTGAGCTCGCATGCCACAACTACTGAAGCCCGCGCACCTAGAGCCTGTGCTCCGTAGCAAAGAGAAGCCACCACAATGAGACGCCTGTGCACCGCAATGAAGGGTAGCCCCCGCTCGCCACAACTAGAGAAAGCCCGCATGCAGCAATGAAGACCCAACACAGCCAAAAATAAAAATAAATAAAAATAAATAATTTCATTAAAAAGAAAAAAAAGTACATTCTAATTTTTTCTCTGTGCAACAGGAACAGCCAGAGACAGACCTCCAGTGTTACAGTGTGTAACGCTCAAAGAATCAAAAAGAGTTCTTGTATTACAGTTGAAAATAAGTAATAAAAAATGGTGTTTTCTATAAGCAGTAAGTGTGATAGCTTATACTGACCTCATTCAAGTCTGCTGTAATTAACAGATCAAAATAAGTTGACACCCTATTACAACGTGTCCCCCCGATAGCATGTATTTTAAATGGTACATACTAGTATGGAAGCCAGCTTCCAAGGTGGCCCCCAGCGACCCTCAGCTCCTACTGCCCTTGTGCAGCCCTCCAGTCCTTTTATACAGAACTGACCTGTATAAAAAATAGGATATTCCAGAAATGATGGCCGTTGACTCCCAAGTCTGAGTGATAAGAGAAAACACAGCTTCCGCTGGCCTTCTCCGGGGCTATCTGCTCTGGTGGAAGTCGGCTGCCATGTCAGGAGGTACTCAAGCAGCACTAAGGAAAAGTCCTTATGGCAAGGAACAAAGACCCCCTGCCAACAACAGCACTAATTTGCCAGGCATGTGAGTGAGCCACCTCGGAAGCTAGGCTTGTGTTTCAATCAAGCCATCAGATGACTACAGCCTCATGAGAAACCCTGAGCCAGAACCAAGCTAAGCCTTTCCTAGATTCCTGATACATAGAAACTGTATGAGATACTAAATGTTTACTGTTTCAGTCCACTAAGTTCTAAGGTTATTTGTCACACTGCAATAAAAATATACCATTCTATGAAAAAATTATTTCACGAAGAATTCTGAGGAACACTGGGTGATACAAAAACAAGTGTATTTCTTACGGGACTTCTCAGAGCCTTTATTATGCAACATGATTCTCCAGGAAGGAGACGCTGCATTCAGAGTTTCCCAAACACACTTAACTGTGAAACTGTCTGCAGAATACCGAGAATTTGAGAAATACTCCTTTACTACATGTAAATCAGTGCTTCTAAAATACTTGGAAAAATAAAACCAAATCATCCTCTTTTCCATTTGGCTTGTTCTTCTCTACATTTTACGCAAATAGTTTAATACAGCTTATGTATGAACTTTCATTCAGTAGCGAATCTATGAATTACGTTGCTGACATAGCAAAATCCCTTTCCTTTGTAGACACATCATCAACTGGCATTTTCTTTAAATATCATTAACTATGCTCAACTTCATATGAAGAGGTTTTGTATACAGCCACAAAAGTATACTTACTGGGAAAATTCCATTTATGCGACTAGGTTTTCCTTTGGGATATGGATTTCCTGGGATTGTTCCACAAGAAGATATCATAGCATGAGGAGCTTTGCAGCCTGCCTTGAAAGCCTGTAAAATAACAAAGAAGAGGGTGGTTAAAAAAAAAAAAAAAAATCAAATCAACTCACAAATGAAGTATTCTGGATGTTGGGAAGCCCTGCTAAATAACATGAATTAAGGAACAGCATCACATTCAATCTGTTCATACATCAATCAGCACTTCCACTGGTGAACATGACCAAAATTAATAAGTAAAATCACTTCATTTAATGGAATTATTTAAATGGTATTAATGTTTTTAATGTCACAGATAAGACTCCTATACAAAGATACCGTCACAATGGATTTTGTAAATTGTGTGCAAAGAAGTCCATTTACTATTTGATATGTCTCATTTCTCCAACGACCAAGAAATAACACTGTCCAACTCAATAAACACCAAGCTCACATTACAGGTAAGGCAAAGAGAGCACAGCCATGAAAGAGACATGCTCCACTCTGAAGAAGTTTACATAACTTAGTGGATAAGACACAAACAACAACATGGGACACTGGGTGTCCAAAGAGCTATACTGATGAAAAAGTAAGAGTTCTCTGGGTACCAGTGTTCAACATAATGTTACATAATTATGAGATATACTGAAGGATGAGATCTTGGTCTAGCTTATTTATTATTGTGTCCCCAGCTTCTGAAATGGTGCCTAACACATACTGAATTAGTGCTCAATAAATATTTATTAAAGGAATGAAAAGCACTGTAATAGGTGACATATATTCTAATGGATCTATACTGTATAAGAATATCAAGTTAAATATATATATGCTGTATTTTATAGGTACATATGATATTATTAGCTATATAATCCACCCCTGTACTAAACATGCCAACCCTAAAAATCATCTCAATTTTTGGCTATTATAAATACCAGGGTGAGTGCCCTTATATATGAATGTGTATGTTTCTATTTATTTCCTTAGTATAAATTCCTAGAAATAGAATTTTTGGGTCAAAAGGTACGAACATTTTAAAGGCTCTGCAAGTTTGCCTTTCAGAAAAGTTGTACTAATTTACATTGATTAAAGGACCTATTCCACAGAAGACTCAGGCCCAGATTATTTCTGAGATGGGAAAGTCACATGATCAGAATGCTTCATAAGGAAGAAAACTACAGTAGTAAATGCTTAATGCCTTAAAGAATTTAGTCAAAAAACTCGATGAAGTTATTAAAGTAAAGAAACGTGGGCTCAGATCTTGCTTTTGCTACAATAACTTATGACTAAGGCAAGTTCTCCACTCTCCTGCGCTTCGTGGAGGGCGTGAGGATTAAATACGATTGAGCTGCAGCTCCTAGGGGAGCAGTCCATGCCTTCCTCAAGCAGGTTTCTAATCACTAATTCAGTTTCCAACCATCACAATCCTAAGAAATAACTACCTTAAATGACGAATCAAGTTTTCTAGGCTTGGACAAGTACTACTTCCCCCACTCTTACAGATTTTAAATTAAAAAACTGCAGTCTTGCTCTGTGACTCATCTTTTATGAATTTGATGAAAATAAGCCCGATGACAAAGCAAATTTAAACAGTCAAGTTCCTAAATACATAAAATGAAAGACAAAAGCTTGGAGCCATGGCAGAGCTACCAAGGGACCGAGAATAAACACCCCATGAGGCTCACGCTGAGGGCTGGCTTCTCACTCTCAAGCCGTCTCTTCATTCACCAGTGTCCCCCCGCCGGCCCCAAAGACTGCTGGGGTGTCATTCTTAACCCATCACATAACAGCACTCAGGTTATTCAACAAAGTTAACATAGGAATAAGACTGTACTGTTTTCTTCATCAGCATTCAGAAAAACCAACATACCATTTATAGAGCAATCTTGAGGAAATTACCTGTTCAAGCACTCTCTTGCACCGTTTCTTCTCAGACATATTTATCCTGAACAGATCTTCAATGGGACGAGAATTCTGTGCATCAACAATGTTTCTACCAAGCAAATACAATTTAGCTTTTCATTTAAGAAGCTGGACACACAAATTTAATACATAGATATATCTGAGTAAGCTTTTCCCCATGACATAATGAGGAAAGTATGATTATTTAGTTTTAATTGGTGAATGTAAATAACATGTTTATATGAAGATGGTAAATATAATAACTGAACTGACATTTATCTGGCTACCTGAAAGTAACAAAGTAATATTTCAAATAAAAATCACTGTTTTGAGATTCTTGCAAATATACCCTCTCAATGAGTGTCAGGAGAGCTACTGGCAACAGAACAAACCCACGTGCTAAATGCCTAAAAATCATGGTTGATCTAAAAATGAAGTTTAACCTTATGCTTCATTTTAATTTTGTGCTTTTTGTGGTCATTTACAAATATATAAGGGACTTAAAAATGCATATGCTGTAAATAAACAGCAACTTCTAGACTCTTACATTATAGGAGAGTAGGTTCCTTTTCTCTTACATTCATCACAATCCTTTCTCAAATGTCGTGCTGGGTGCTTTCACACATCTTACAGTGTGTAAAGTTCACATCCCTACTAAGTAGATGAGATCCTTATTCTCACAAATGAGGAAAATAAGATCCAGAAAGAGTAAGTATATATTAAGTCAAAAAAATACACGTTGTCAGAACGTGGAAGAACCCATCCAACTATAAGTCCTCTGGCTTTGTCACCAAGCCTTTCACGTTATTCAGAGTGGGAATGCAAAGCAAGTCACCGAAATGCAGACAAACTGAAATAATTAAACTCGATAAGCCCCACTATTTTATAAGTTATAACCATGTGTAATAAGCACACTAGATACTTAGGTATAAGAATTCAGCTCTATGCTTGCATAGTTTTATTAGAGTTCCATTTACTAACATAATTCTGATACATTAACATACACTAATGAGTTAAAAAGCGTTTAAAAAGTCTTCCAAATTTTTCTCCAATGAAGTAAAAAGAAAGAAATACTTACGAAGCTAGCAGTTCAAGAGCAACTAGTTTGTCTTTACTGAAGGTGAAACAGTTGAGTATATTGACCACTTCTGCTGGGTGAACAGCCACCATTTTCTATTAATACAAAAAATAATGAGAAATTTTTTCAACATGAGAAATTTTCATGCAAGAAACTGCCTTTTGGGGGGAGTGTAATTAAATGTTCTTAATATAAATACTTGAGATGAAAACTGCTTAATCAAAAGTAAGTCCTAACAACTGTGTGAATTAAAATTAGGCTTTTCAACATAACTACTTTAATTGAAGAGCTAAGTTCTCCTATGTGCTCCTTCTTATCCACATTTCTCAATATGTTCATCTATGGAAAAAAAATTTAGATGTTCTACTTTCCTCAGAAAGGCTATATAAAAAGGGATATTTACAAATATGAGAGACATGCTGCTTGAGAAGTTAGAAAAAAATTATATTCCTCAGTTAGAGTGCTAGGTACACCACAAGCAGAACTACCTAGTGAAGTCCATGGCACTGAATAGTGTTATTAAAGAAAGGTACTCCAATCACATCATTAGAGGAAAGATGGGTTAAACAGGTTTCTTTACTGAACTTTCTTAAGAGCCTTGTTAACGTGCACTGTGACAATCCAAGATTGTGTGGACTGTTACATAATTTATTTGCCTAGGATACCTATATCTTTGAAAAGCAGGTCAATTTATAAATGTATGTTAACAGTGCAGGAAATTCAAAAGCAAAATCAGGATAAGGAGACCAGTTAGAATTAACTGATCAACAAAAGTGGTTTTCAAACACTTTAACTCCTGTACCACCAAAAGAACTGGTAAAGCCATATACCCCATTGCGTGTTTTTAAATTGACATCTAAAAATTTTACCGGAAGTTTTACGTACCTGCAAAAGATAGATTTCCTTATATGTAAGTTTATTACATATTTCTGAAAACCTTGGAACTACTGATCTAGTTCATTTACTTTATGAAAATGTCCATAACAGAACCTGTCAGTCAGTCTTCAGTAGGAAAACAGTCAAATCAGACTTACTCTGTCTATAAGTGCACTATGGTGTGCCTGTGCAGCCTTCTCACCTCTGATTTTTAATTCTAAGGTAGGTGGATAGGCAAGCCAGCCTAAGAGCTTTGTCATGAGTTTGCTGTCCTGATAAAATAAGGCAAGGTCCCCATCAGTATTTCTTACGGAAGCTCTGTTTTGCTCTCCCTCTCAGGATAGTGCATTGTCTCTTTGGTCCTTAGAGAAAGATTTTCACCCCTAGCTGATGGGTGAGACAACCTTTTTTTTTTGGTAAAGCAGAAAAAAAGCTATTGTAAAAGAGAAGAAGCACTAACAGACCCAGCACTTTCTTAGGCAAATTAGTTTAGGAAGCTAAGGATTGTAGATTTCCTTAGAGCGATCAATGCCTGATACTCCCAGGAAAATCTTCCTATACAGCCAGGTCCTGTTTGACTTTGATGCCTCTGTTAATCTGGGCTCTAGAGCTGTGCTATCCATATAGTAAGTCGCCACTAGACACGTGTGCCTGTTTAAATTGAAATTAAATAATACCTTAAAAATACCCTTCCTCAGACAGATGACATGTTTTAAGTGCACAAAAGCCACAGGTAGCCAGTGGTTACCATAGTGGATACAGCTGATATAAAACATTTCCATCATTGCTGAAAGTTAATTTGGACAGTGTTGGTCTAAAAAATGTAAGTATAAACCAGTCTGACTATTCTTCTAAGACTAAATACAAGAGGGTGAAGATATACAAAAATAAAAGTAAATAAAAATACTTAAGAATTCAAGCCCTGTTTTGCTTGCTTATAAATATTTTCTACTCCAATCTGCCAATTAGGACCCTGTACAATTTAATAGTACAGTACATACGATTTAAATTTACAAGTTTTAATTTTTTAACATAGTTATTTTGAATAATCAAAGTATAATGAAATTTAGCGTATCTAATGGAAACAAATTACAACTTGAGATGAATTAGAGAAAACTAGGGGAGAATTCAAAATAGTTAAATTTTACATTCTAAGGAAAAATACTTACATGCTGTAATGCTTTCATTGCCTTCAACTGAGGCTCAGCCCAGGAGAAATATCTCAGTAAATCAACCACCTGAAAGCAAAGAACTAATTTAGCTCTAATGACAATGTGTTTGCAAACATTTCTCCAAGATGTATTTCAGTACTTTGAATTACTATTCAAAGTGTGCCGCCTAGGCCCCAGGGATGAGGCATAAGCATGACACCAGAGTTCAGACTGGGCTGATGGAGTAGCCAAGTGCAGCTACTGAAATTTACATCAACTGAAATCAAACCAAATCAAAAACTCAGTTCCTTACTGGCACAAGCCATATTTTAAGCACTCAACAGCCATATGAAGCTGGTAGCTACCATGATGGTCACTGCAGAGAGAGAGCATTTCCACCATCACAGAAAGTCTTGGACAGCATTGGTCTAGAATAAAGGAAAGTATAAGGTACAGGAAGAAGAAAGTACCTGAAAAAAAGGAAAGCTGGAAAAGTACTAGATGGAGATAAAAACATCGCGTAGGAATATAAAGATATAGTACGAATGGAAAGTTTCAAAACATTTAGTGGAGAATAACAGTTTTAATCAATCACAAAAGGGTGTTCAGTGGTGTGGTTTAGTGTAGGTTCACTAACTTCTACTCTTTAACTCACATCTGGAGGGCATACTCCTCTTACTTAGACCAGAGATCTATTCCCTAGAAATGTAAGAATCACCCTGAATCATGCCGGCAGCTTCTAAATGGTAAGTCATTTTGAGAGCACAGCCAGCCAGGCTCTCTCCCACTACCACCAGCGAAGTTCAAGTGAATGAGGGAGATACTGTGCAACAGCCAGGAAGACGTGAGCAAACACCACGATCACAACACTGAAGTCTCTGCGTGGTCACCACCACCTGGGTTCACTGCCTCTAAGGACACCCCAAAAGGGGAAAAAAAGACTCAAGACGAGAGGGTAATAAAATCTGGGTTAATGAATTATTTTACTGTGAGCTCCTAAAAACGTGTTAAGGCTTCAATTATTCCACAAAGCGAGGTTAATGTTAGGAACTGGTGTGGTATGTGAAGAAGAGTAAAAAACACTTTTCACTCCTTAATGAGAGATACATAAATAGCAAACAAGTATTGTGGGTACTTTCTACACAATTTTCTAAGAGTGTATGCCCTTACTTTTATGAGAATAATGTTTTTACTATATAGAGTAAATGCTACCTGGGACTTTACCAACCATAAAACTTTATAACTTATCATGTATGATTATTATATTATAATATAATAATCATTATAATAAGCTTAGAAGGTCACACTTGGAAAGTAGCTTGATAAAATTTTTAATAACTTTAGCAAAGTCATTAAATTTTTAGCAAAGTCATTAAATTTCCACAGTAGGAAGTTATCTACAAAATTTCACATATATACACAGAAACACAAGAGAAGGAAAGAAAAGCTATCAGCTATGTGAAATTATAAATCTTTCTCTGAAACATTTAAATTTTTAAAAAAGCATAAGGCAATTTTGAAAAGTAATGGGATAGCTGCAAAACCCTCATTGAATAGGCAGCAACACGTGCCAGTCACAAAGCAGCTTCGAGGACTTCAGTAGGCAGAACTACAGGCTTAAAGTTAGTCAAGTTCTGAAAGTCTTGAGAAACAGATGAAAAGTTGGAGCATTTACTAACTCAATCTATAGATTCATCCACTGTCTACCCTACTCACGTTCCCAACCTTTTCTGTTCTTCAGATGTACATTTCCATTTCTGGTCTATTTCTCTATCAAGTATTTTCCAAGTATCTCTTGGAAATCCAGCTTTCTCTGCATATGTGTGTGTGTATATATGTGCAAACCTGTTTGTCAATATCAGCAAACTCCCCCTAAAGTTGGGTGAAAGTCCCCACTAAACTACCACACTGAAAGTATCAGTCTTCTGGCAATTACAGAAACTACTTATTAGACACTATTTTTTTTTCTTATTTGCTAAAATTTTTACATAGTGGCTTCATGTAAGAACATATATCACCATTTGTTCAAGTTTTATAAAATGTAGAGAATTTTGCAATTACTGACTCATAAATACTGTACAATTTTGGGTATGTTTACCATTAGAAGTTTACAACATATGATACTGTGCCCAGAATATAAACACTTTGAACTGCTTTCTTCAGACACTGCATTTTAAAATCATGTTAGCATATGATATCGTGGTGAAAGTGGGTATGCTTATAAACTATCCCAACTATAAATCATGTAAAGTTTTCTGCTAAAACTGAAAGCTTCTAAAGTTCCTGAATAAACACAGCAACAAAGTAAAAGCAATTCTGAACTTGACCAGCAGGTAAATAAAGACACTAATCAGAACATCAGTGTGAAAAAAAAAAGAACAAAAAAAATGCTGTTGCTTAAACAAATAAAGGAATACCTGTTCACTGGAGAAATATCCGTGCACATATTCAATTGCTTTTAATTTGTACTCTGTCAAAACAGCCTAAAAAACATAGAAAAACAGAATGAATATATGTAATCATACGCATATATCAAAACTGCCTAAGCAACTCAAACAGCGCTGGCACAAGGAGGCCGATAAAGTCACCATGGTGATGTGACATTCTACCTTCCCAAGTTCCATGCTGTAAGGGATACACTGAGACAGCCGGAAAAGCCCCTGGGCCTCCCTACTCACTCCTACAAAGGAAGGGAACAGAATTGTGAGAGAGATGATTCGACATTAACAGAAATTAAGTATTCCTGGAAAAGTAACTGCAGTTTTAAAGCATCCAAAATCCAACAAGCCGTCATTTTTAAGGTTAAACGTACTACCCATCACTCATTCATCAGATAATTATTTATTGCACACCTATATGTGCTAAGTGATAGAGAAACATGGATAAGACATGGTCTAGTCCAGGCTCTCAGTATTTCTACAGGGATGTGAACCCAGGAGCCAATCTGTGCACCTGACGCTAACTGGCAGTGCGGCCTCTGAAAGGCATTTTAATTGCCCTGAGAGCCTCCTCACCAATCACTACCCACCTCAGTTACTGTGAGGATTAAAACAGTTGAGAGTAGATGTGACACATAATAGGGAAGTTCAGAGAGGAGTCGATGGCCTTGACCTAGCACTATCTAGCGCCCAACGAAATCATGTATTATCTCCTTGCAACTATATGCTAAGCTTACAGATGGAAACACCAGACTATCAAAATTTGGTAACAACTACTCATTAAAAATCCACTAATCCCCTTTGTATGGTGACAGATGGTAACTAGACATATTGTAGTGGTCATTTTCTAGTATACAGATAAACACGGACAGTGTTGTAGGTCAGTTACACTCCAGAAAAAGAAAAATCAACTAATCCCTTTGCATTCACTACAAAATAATCGTATTTGTACTTTTCACATGCATCATTCTGCTAAGAGAAAATACTACGACCAGTCAACAGAGAAACACATCCAGGGAGCTCAGTAGCTGAAATTTCACTGAAAAAGGGGAGGGAATGGTATTCTGGATAACGTACTCTTGGGAGTTCGAGTATTATTGCCATTATTGGACACAATCAAAAGCAAGTTTCTGGCCCAAATCCTGGACTGTGTTGATGCCAAGTCATGTCTTAATTTTTTGATCAGCACCTGAGAGGCCCAGCTGTATCCCCAGGCACAACACCATGGCACTCAGGAGTCAGACTACCCAACTTTGAACAGTGCTCTCCTCCCTCACCAGGTGGGTAACTTTGAGCTGGCTGGTTAACCTCACAGATACTAGATCTGACCCCTGTAAAATGAGGGTTGTTAGGAGGATCTAATCAAATAACGCATGGAGAAAGTGCTTAGAATAGACACACTCAGTTAAGTGCTCAGTAATAAATGACTATTATTGTTATTACCCCCTTCTTAAAAAGCAAATTAAATATTGCTTTTTCCCCTCCTTTCTTCTCCCCTCCTATTTCTTTTTCTAGTGTCTTCTTACATGGCTTTGTTTTAAATGACAGTTGTGACAGCCAGTATTACCTACAGACGTAATGGTGACATTCAGAAAGATACTACCTGGTTTAAACCGACTTACATTTACAAAGTCTGAGAGCAATTTTTAAAAAGCCAACAGTAATTCACACACTTAGATATGCTTATATATTCATCCCATTTTAATAGCCTAATACTATGTTGATGTATCTAGTTATTTGGCATAGACAGCAAAAGATGTACTTTGATTTCAGACCAGAAATAAGGACTTAAGTTGCTATGTATTTGACTTTAATCTCTGGAAAATTTCCTATTCCCCTCATTAGTAATTACTATGTCATCTTCCCAGAGTTTAGAAGGGAGAGAATATGCAAACCAACACTCTACAGCTTCCAAAGGTAGAAATCAACTGGTCTACCCGAACAAATTATTTTCTCATAAACCGTAGTTTAACATCAGCTCATGAACAAACTGTGGCAAATTCTAAGCATATAATTATCAAGCTAATGTTTTATTGCAAATTTTCATTGGACAAATTGGGTTTGCAAAAGCAGAAATTCAAAAAATCCTTAATATCCTTACAAATGTAAATTTAACCTAACACTCAAATTTGACGAAGAAAAAAGCTTTAAAAAGGATGAAAGAAAACAAACATTTTGCTTTACAGAGAATGAAGAAAAACAGCATGTCCACAAGCAATTTTATTAGTAACTTCGTAAGCTGAAATAAATAATAATCACCAGAGCACAAGGTAACAAGTCTTTTCGCGTCAACAAGGGTCTTAAAGATATGAAAATGGCGAGATAATTGCCCGGAAATTCTAAGCAAAGGACCCTGTATTAGCATAAGAATGGTTTGTCAGTTCTTCCAGGTTTAACTTTGTAAACTCGTACATTTTGCGCTTGAAATAGTGTTAGGCTCAAGGGTACATGCCAAATTTTTTGCTGTCCGGTTCATTCTGGGAGGTAGGCTATGCACAATAGCCTCAAAATGAAGCAAAAACTTGAAAGCAGGAGAAAAAAGTTTTGAAATGTGAGTGAGTGAAGCCCATTCCTAAGAATGACTTTAAGCTTAATGCCACACTTATTAGGACACTAATTTTGTCCGGCACAGGCAACAAATATAGTCCGCTTATACTCAGATTTTAAAAACCTGTGATAATAACTACCGTTAAAGAAACTCCCTACGCTATTATCTCTAGTTTTCACTCACTCTTACGTTACTAAAGAGGAAATCGGTTCAGAAATATTAAAATCACTTATCCGAAACTACAGAGCTATTAAAGATTTGTAGCGGGTTTCGGAACCAGGGGCTCTGAATATAATATCCGCAACACCGCACTGATTCTCAAGAAGTTTAGCGTTAACATAATTTCTATTTGTATCGTGAAATATATCAAGATTTAAACTCCTACTCTACACGTTAAAATTCCAACCAGTTTTGCAATCCTTAAGCCCGTATTTTACACAATCTGCACGCAGTCCCTCAAAGAGAATCAATCACGAGAATTCGTAGCTCACAGATTTAAGGAATTAAGTGCAATTACCTTTCTAATTTCATCCAGCACCGTTTCAAAGGACTTTTTGTCCATCTTGACTACTATCTCGACGAGAGGAGTTACAGTTTCAATTACAAAACGTTCATCCCTGGTCCGCTCCGATAGTAAAAACGTTTACAGCTGAGAAGAAAAAAGACTCAAGGAGCAGAATAAAGGATGCGAAGAGGTAGAGTACTTCAAACTCTGCAAAAATTTCTAAAAGTGCAGACTTATAAAAACTTTTTATTAAAAACAAAACCCGTCAGGCTTCCCCAGCTTCTTTACACAAAGCTTCAGGACCCCCTCGGGGAAGAGGAACCCGAGGTTCGGTGGCCGGAGGCAGAGCGTCGGTCCCCGCAGCTCAAAGGCATGCGCTGCCGGGGGAAGGTCCGGAAGCCGCCTTCCCGAGTGGAGCGGCCCGGAGAGCAGAGGCATCCGCGCCCCGAATCCCGCGGGCGGCGAGGAGGGAAGCACCGGCTTCTCGGCCCGCACTTGCACCTCGGCCGCCGCCGGCCGCCCCTCACCGCCGCGAACCGGGCCTCATGGCCCGCCTCGCGCTCACTCCCAGCAGCTCCGCCGGACTCCTGGGTCCCGTAGCCCGGGCAGCAGCGGCCTGGCAGCTCTTTGTTACCAGCTGCCACCGCTTCCGGGAGCGGGCCGGCGGCCGGCGAGCACCGGGAGCCGGGCGAAGGGGGTACGGTCTCAGGTAGGGGGACTCCCGAAGACCGCAGCGCCAACGGCGCCAAGAGCCCTTCCTGGTTACCCCCAGAGCTTCCCCCGTCTCGTGGGGTCCTTCAACGGAGCCCGTCGCGCCAGAGTAAAGTCAACTCTGCGCCGTCTGCTGAAGCCACTCTTCGCGGAGAGCCTGTGGAGGGGTCCTGGTGTGGGAATGTAGGTGTCCATAGCGGATGCCTGGATGTCTCGGAATTGGATGAAGTTGAAGTCTTTCCCAGAGCCTGAAAGTTATTAATCAAACCTTAATTCTAAGGTGTAACTGTGCTAATTATTGGTTGTTAAGTCTGAATTTAAAAGAATGAACGTCGAGTAGTTAAGGCATATCTAAGGGCGCCCCGATTTTGGTGGACCGGAGAGGTCCACAGCGTGGACCGTCCGAAGGGTGGTCACGGGGTAAACCCGGGGCACGTGACAAGGGGAGGGGAGGGAGGGGAGGGGAGGGGAGGGAGGGGAGGGGCGGGGAGGGGCGGGAGGAGGCGGGCGGTGGGAACGCCCTGAAAATCCGGAACCGCGGTTCTGATTTTCTTTCGCCCTGGTCTTTGCTGCCTTCTGGTTCTCTCCTAGGCTCATTGGAGCTAGGAGCTCAGTGCAGCGACGAACCGCGTGGACCTGAGGTTGTCCGGGCGGCCCCCAGCCGCCTGCCTATTTTCTTCCTCGCCAGGATTCCTGTCTAGTCATGACGAGATTCTGGGTCTGCGTAGCCGGCGCTGGCTTCTTTCTTGCGTTTCTGATTTTCCATTCTCGATTTTGTGCCTCTCGGGTGAGTTGGATAGTGAGGAAATGGCTGTCGGGTGTGTGGATAGCACTGTGGGGAGACGGTCTTGGGATGGAGGTGGCGCTGGTTCTCTTACTAGTTCATCTCAGAACCTGCACCGGGGGCCGAACCGCCGACGCGTTGCCTGTTTCTTAGCGTTAAAACGTGTGTAATATGGTACATCGCCATTTTCCTTATTTTCTCTTCTTTCCCAGCTCCCGTTACCTCTTCACTTTGCTTTTAAAATTTCCTGGAGACCTGAGGAAGCCCTTTACCGGCTGGATGTGGATTGGCCTAAGTATTCAGAATACTTTACTGGAGCAACATTTTGTGTTGCAGTTGACTCCCTCAACGGATTGGTTTACGTAGCCCAAGTAAGTAAAATTGGGATTTTTTTTTTTTAGGTTATGGATACAAAGAAAACAGTTTTCCTGTCTCACCGAACTCAGTGACTGTATACGTTTATATTACGCCAATTGTAGAGTTCGTTTTTTGAGTTAAAGTTAATACTTTGGTTTTGAACGCGATAGAGATTAATATTGTAAGGTTTTGTAGATGGTTTTTTAAACGTTCCTAAATTCCTCGGTTAACCTGTAATTTTTGTTTCTCTCTGCCAAAATAAAGATTGCTTCCTTAAAAGTGATCCTATCTAAGCCGTTATTTTTGTATACCTTCAGAGAGGGGATAACATCCCAAAGGTATTAGTGTTCACAGAGGATGGATATTTCCTACGAGCCTGGAATTATACAGTTGACACACCTCATGGTATATTTGCAGCCAGTACACCACATGAACAATCCGTCTGGATCACGGATGTAGGAAGTGGTATGTTTAGTAATACCTATTAAATTATCTTGCTAGAAATCACATCTTTGCCCATGTTCTTGCTTGTCCATTTTAAAATCAGAGTGGCTAAATCTAATTGTAATTCCTTTAATGATTTGTGAAATCGCTTGTTTCTAAATCTTTATATTGTGCTTCCGTAGAATCAAGACATTTAACAAAGAGGCTATAATTATTATGATCTTTCCTTTAAGTTGTCACAGGGCTTTTGCCTTTTAAAATATCAGTTGCTCTTCCTAGAGTAGATAATTCTAAACTTCTTCTGTGAAGCAAAATAAAATGGCGATCTCCGAAAGCTAATGAATGGAGTCCTTGCCTTTAGTTTTCCTTTACCACTTCTCTTTCAAAAGAAATTATGCTGATAACAGAAATTATAATAGGCTAAGTGCCTAATAGTTTTAAACAGATCTCATGTGACAATATAATGAAAAATCTTTGACTTCAGTTCTTGCTATTGAACCACATGCTTTAAAAAGTGAAAAAAAATTATTCCAGGTGAAACAAAAGAGAGAGAGTGAAATTATGCTGAGAAACCAGAACTGCTTTCTTGCCCAGAGTAGAAGATCTGCACAAACTGCTGGTAATGTTTCTGAAATCCCACTGACATCAGCATGTCTGAAACCTTCCTTCTGTTGAATATTTTTAGTAGAATGTGCTGCAAAACAAAGTAAGCACAGTTGAACTTAAAACCGTGAGATAAGTTTTCAGAGATAACTGTTTGCTTGTGCTTGTAGCTTAAGACAAGATGGTATAAGAGATAACCTGGTATTGTCTTAGGATCTCCGGAAGGAAAGAGATCTTAAAATATTTCTAGTCTTGTCCCAGTTATGTTCATGGCTTGAAGGTCCTTCTGTTTCCCCACTTCTGGTTAATTCAGATACCGTTTTGAAATTAAAGAGGTCTCAGTTTTTGTAAGAAGTGCCCTTACCACATCTGTTCTCAGAACCCAAAAGATTTCTGAGCCTCAGCCCCGTGACCCATTTATTTAAAGCTGTATTTTGGATGGTAAGATTTTGGTTAACCCCCCAAAATCTAAGTTATCTCTGAGTTCATTGTTAGACTCTATGAAATTTGATTATTTTCACTTTTTATTTATTTTTTTTCTTTTCTGGATTCACTGTTAAAAGAGGCCATTACTTTTTAATTCGTTCCATTCATGTGATCCTTTTTTATAAAATACTTCACTGGTTCCCAGAAATAAAAGGAACACACATGATCTCTCCATTCTTTCCATAATAGGTTGTTTTTTCACACACAGATCTGAAGACAGTTTTTCTATTCCTTCCTGTATTTCGAAGAATAAATTCTCTTCAGTAAAAACATGGCTGCATATCATAGCCATTAAAAAAAAAAATTTACTGGTATTCTATTTCTTTTCCAATGCCTTAGAGACTTTGTAGTTTGCTTTCTTTAATGTTTTGTTCTCTTATTATTGCTACAGACTTCAGCTCAAGTCTCCAAAACAAGTATAATAATAAATACAATTGTCAAGATAGGATTGTAATGCAAGCTGATTCACTTTATTTCCAGAGACCCCATTGTTTCCAATTTGTCATTTGAATGCCTACCAGTTAGTTGGTCTTGCTATGCCTTCAAGTTGGTTTCTGTTAACTGCTTTATAGTTTTTCCCTATTTGTAAATATTCCACTTTATACTTTTGCTTGTAAGATAATTTTAACTCAGAGAAGTTTCAGTGTGAGAAGATAATATACTGGTGATTTGGAAAGATCTATTCCTTTCTTAGGAAAGAAAAGCTAATGGGTTGAATTTTGTATTTGTTTCCACTAGGAGAAAATGTAGCTTAAAAAAGTCAGTATTGTTATAAACCAATGTTACCGCAATAAAAAAAAAAGACTTAAAAAAATTAACACAAGAATAGATGTAAATGAGTTTTATAAACAGAAGTTTGTATTATAAAGAACTTTTTCAGTCACCCACTGAAATTGGAGATCTGCCCGTGAATGGCTGGAATAACAGTTTTCAAATATAAGTTGTTCGTTTTCCAGATCCTTCTTAATCTTCTTATACAAGTAATGCTTATTCAAGATCATAAGATTAAAAGAAGAAAATGGTGTACCAGTACTTTTACATCATGAGCCTTCTGTTTAAGGAGTCAGTTTTTTTTTTTTTTCAGTTTTATTTGGATTTAGAATCTTACTTTGGAGTACCTGAGGTTTTAATTCATGAACGGATTTGGCTATAACTAATGAAGCTCTATTGCTTGTCAAATATAACATTTAATTATCTGAGCCTTTTAACTTTTTATTGCTATTTAATTCTGTTACATTTTTGCTCTCAGCTTACCTGAAAAATGTGAATGTTTGTACTATGGTTATATATCTGAAATGTGCATGTCTATCTTTATAGGACTCTACGGTCATACTATTAAAAAATACAATTCCTTTGGTGATCTTGTTCAAGTTTTGGGTACCCCAGGCAAAAAAGGCACTGGTTTAAATCCCCTGCAGTTTGATAACCCTGCAGAATTATATGTAGAAGACACAGGGGATATTTACATTGTGGATGGAGATGGAGGATTGAATAACAGGTTGATCAAATTGTCCCAAGGTACGTGGCTTAGTTTTGTGTGGTATTATTGCAATACTTTAAAACTGAAGGAACTTTTTGGCCAATCGAATATAAGAATGTTACTTAATAAGTTGGACTTAATTTGTCTGGTACTCAGTATAACTTCAGTCTTTGCCTCTGTCTTCACATTTCCTTCTTTGTGTGTCTCTTTGTCTCAAATCTCCTCTCCTTTCTCTTATAAGGGCACTAGCCATTGGCTTCAGGGTCTGCTCTAAATGCAGAATCACCTCATCTCAATACCCGTAACTTATTGGAACTGGGGCCTTTGCAGATACAGTTAAGGTCACACTCACGGCTCTGGAGATTGAGACTTGGACATATCTTTTTCTGGTGGGGCTGGGGCGAGGGACACCTTCAACTCAGTACAGGGGAACTAAATAAGATGGCCTGTGGAAACGTAATTTTTAAGCTCAGAGGAATGGTAATACCAAATAACAGGTTGGTTATAAGGGGAACCAGTTTCAGGACAAGGTTGACATGAACCCTAAACAGCGGTTTTGAGTTATGAAAAATTCAGGTGGAAACAGTCATTAAAGAAGCAGATTAATTGCTTGAAACAGGGAAAGAATTTTTGTAAGCATACAAATTAGTCAAATGGATGTATAAACAGAAAGCCAGGAAAACGTCAGCTGGGGGTATAACTGAACACTTTGTAACTTATGACATAAAGTATAACATGTAAATGCATAAGGTATTCTGTATGTTGTTCTGACCATATATGTGTACCATTTATAGATTTCATGATCCTTTGGCTACATGGAGAAAATGGGACAGGGCCTGCTAAGTTCAGCATTCCTCACAGTGTTACAGTTGATTCTGATGGTCGGGTAAATATACAGCGTCTCTGGGGACTGTCTGAATATATGGGGGTGGTGCAGAGCATGGATACGTGGGCACACGGGAGTGTCTAGACATTTGGATACGTGTGTATGTTAGTGGATGTGTGTATCTGGGTATGTCTGGGCAATTCCTCTGGGTATATACACATACTCTCTTATAAATGTTTGGGTCCTATAATGAAGTTCCCCAAATATTTAGAAATGAGCAAAATAGATCACCTCTGTCACTTAAAGGATAGAAGAAACAAATAATGGAACAGGACATAAGTGAAGTTGCCTGAAAAAAAAAGAGTTGTGTTGAGAACGTGTTGATCAAAAGGGAGATGGAAGAGGTTAATCTTGGAAGCTTGAAAAAAGGAGTGACCAGGCACACTCTAGTTCTCCAAGTGACCTAGTTCTACTCTGTCTGAGGAACAGAAAGCTTTAACCAACAAATTTCACTTTTTTTTGTTCCCACCTCCATCTGTCCGCTACCACCTCTTGCTTTTACACACCTTTAAGCATACACGTTGTCTCTTTTGGGGAGTCACCTTCCTGTAACCAAACCCACCCAAAATGTTTTATATTAGTTTCTCCACCTGCTTTCCTGTAGTAGCCCTTACTCCCCCATTATAGTAACCATCACACTGTAAGGTGATGGTTAAATTGTCTCCCCTGATAAGCGTGTAGGCAGTGTGAGGGCTGGAACTGCATCCCTTCTGCTTTCTGTGTTAGTGCCTAGCACGTAGGAGTCATCTTACATCTTCGTTAAATGACTGAATGCCTTGGTGCGCAGTGGATGCATCAGACTACCTTGGCTTCACGCCATTAGAAATTTCATTCATTTCCACTTCTGATTCTGTGCTCAGCAAGCAACCTTCTGATTATGACTTGGCTTCCTATGTTAACAGAGAGAGAATGTTTTGATCATAAAATGTGCAAGTATTTTGCATTGTAGATAGGAAGATAACTGAACATAGGAACGTCATCTGTAAATTGGGAACTGGAAAATTGGAATTCTGGTTTTGCACATTACCCTCCTGAACCTGATTAGCCACTCCCCTCATGGGATAAGAACAAGGTCAAGTTTCTGAGTCGGCAAGACCTAGACCCAGGTCAGTTCACCATGGTGAGGAATGTCCTTGGAGGTCATTTGATGGGGATCCTCTAGCATCACCAAGTGATGAAAACCGGGCGTGTTCATTTCTGGACGCTTGTGTTTTTATAACGACAGCAGCAATACTGTTGTGGCATTTAACATGATTAACTCATTTAATCGTCGCCTCAACCCTATGTGAAAAGTTTATTAGTTCCAGAGTTAGACTTGTTGTTTCTTAAACCAGGTTTCTCATAATAAAAATCTGTTGAGTAGGAAAGATAATGCTAACAACCTATAGTGTCATTCAATCCAAGGGTCTAAACTGTATTTCCTCCTTGGCCACTTATCTAAGACAGTAATCCCAAAATCCTTAAGGAACCTCCTCTTTAGTAAAGAATCATAGATCAGGAAAAGATCTAAGAGATAACCTTACTTAGGGATCAATAGCCTTTCTAAAGTGATACACTGAGTCTTTATTTGTTTCTGACTAGAGATGAATTCAGTGGCTACCAAAACTCACACACATTGACAAAGACTTAGTCAGGGTTACTCTGAAGAAGTAGTCCTGAATCCACAAATCCAAGAACTCCAGGGATCCTCAAAAGGGGGAGGTAGAGGTCAGCACGTTTGGCCCATCCTGTACATATGCTGCAGGTTGCATACATCAGATACAGTACACGAAATGTCATTTAGGTCCAATCTGCCTTCCTGTTCATAACAACAGTTTCCTGAAGAACCCATGGCAGCCTATAGCAAACTTAAATTAAACCTACTGTTAGCCCGTTAGCATGCTTTATATGTCACTAAAATCTCCCAAGCTTCCTCTTTAGTTTGGCACTTCGGTTTGGAACTTTGGACACACCCTGGTGAATAGCAGGTAGAGGTTTAATGACGTGATACGAGTGAGCAGCTGGCTTCCCACTGGCCTGGGGTCCTAAAGAGCAGGGCTGCTTTTCTACGTCTTTGTCTTGTTAGCTGGCCCAGGAACCAACAAGTCAACAGGACTCAGTGTCAGCGGTTAGAGGAGGGAATGAATGAATGCTGTCCCTTCTCGGTGTCTGCCCGTCCTCTGCATTGGAGTGGAGTACTCCAGCTTTCCAGTTAGCCAGATGTTTGGTATAGTAGAGCACTCTAGGCTTCGGGTTAAGACGGATGGCCATACATGGCTGTCTTGCTTATTGTAAGCTCTGCTTAGAACAAAGTATTTAACTTCTCTGCATTTGAGTTTCTTGTCTGAAAATGGGGTTTTTAATATTCTCTTCTGTGAGGTCCTCTAAGTCCTCAATGGGAGTTTATGAAACTAATGAAAATAAACATTCATTCTCTTCCCCTCTTCTTTTTTCTTTCTTTGGGTTCCCAGGTGTGGGTGGCGGACCGAGGCAATAAAAGAATTCAGGTGTTTGATAAAGACACGGGGGAGTGGCTAGGAGCTTGGAATAATTGTTTCTCCGAAGAGGGACCTTCTGCAGTCAGGTAATCATTTCTTTTTGTTTTAAAATGCTTGTTTGATTTGGTTTATGTTAAGTTTCTCTGAAGAGCTAGCTGAAAGTTTAGAACATTTACTGTTAATTTTAATCAGGGAAAAAGGAGAAGGAAAGAAGTTTTCAGAGAACATGTAATCATATTTCAAATCCCAGGCAGCGTGAATGTGGTTAAACTCCCAGCACACTGCGGGATCCAAGTATCAGAGATAATAAAGCCTGGACCTTCCTACATCCTCTGCCCTCGAGATGCAGTTTATTTTTAAACAGAGAATGAAAATAAAAATCTTGAGTCTATAGTTTCAGACCCAGCCTGACACCGATTCTCCATTAGTTTCATCTCTGTGTAATATTCCAATATTGTTAATTTTAAAAACATAAACTAATCTTTGGTTAAGTCTGTCATCACAAATCTCTTGTTCCCTGTGAAGCAGAATCAGATCAATTTTCAAGCCCCCTTGAAAGAACCCTTCAGCAAGCAGGTCCTTACTGTTGTGTAGCACTGTAGGGGATACACATGTCGAAAAAATAAACATTTGTGTTAACTTTGCCCCGGTTGATTATGTGACATGTCTCCCTCCTTAGATTTACTCCCGACGGGAAGCACTTGATCGTAGCTCAGCTGAACCTGAGCCGGCTCTTACTCGTGGCGGCGCCCCCGGTAGGAAGCATTGGCGACTGTTCGGTGATCAGCACGATCCAGCTGGCGGATCAGGTCTCACCTCATCTCTTAGACGTCAGTGGGAAGACTGGAGCCATCTATGTAGCAGAAATTGGAGCAAAACAAGTACAAAAATACGTCCCTGTGAAGAGCTATTTCTCTTCATTCGGTTCGTAACTGTTTCTTTCCCTGAAGGTCGTTTCAAGTGGAAGTTCAGATTCTCAGCTTTGGGGCATTCTTGTGACTTCATTTCACACATGAGTGCGTAAGGATACTTTATGAAAGAAACGTAGCTCTAATGAAAAATGGGGTGGGAAAGCGGGACTAAGGTGGTAACCCAGTAATTTGCCCTATAGACTCATTCTCGCTGGGGGTGGGGGGAACACAGGAATAAAAATGGGTTTGCAGGATAATTTATTGAATTTCACATAAACAACACAAACCTTCACTTAGTAAAAAATGAACTGCTTGAGAGATGGGGTCAGATGGGGTCTTGATTAACGAGAACCCACAGAGTGCCAGGTCCTGAAGATGCGGGAATGAGCAGGCAGGGTTGTCTGTGCCTTTGAGTAGCTTATAGTCCACGAAACACGGCAGCAGCAGCGCACCAGGGAAGTAGGACTTTCTGAAGGAGGGGTGTTTTGTCTGAATCGTGGAGACTTTGCAGGGGAGTCCGTGTGAGTTCCTCAAGCTCCGTTTGAAAAGCAGGAGGAGAGAACGACGTCCAGGTACAGATGTTAAGAAAAGTGCACGCTTGCTGTGAACTTCGGGAGACTTTATTTTACAGGCCCAGCTTGGCTTTGGTCCTTTAGTCGTAGGATACGTAGTTGCATCCTTTAAGTGTAGGAATAAAATGGCTAGCGTCAAGCACTTTACCGAAAGGGGTTTTTACAAATAACTGGAATGGTTTTTAAAGGGAGCGTTAAAAATAGTTCCTCTCAGTGCCGCCACCTTCCTTCCTTCCTTCCTTCCTTCCATCCCTCTTTTTTACATGAACTCTGTCCCTTTCTAACATTTGTCTACCTCGGGGAAGTTTTAGAATTATTTATGGGAGAATGTGTGCCAAACACTTGGAGCTATTAAAATGAAGAATTTCCTACCCTTCTATTTCTATGTCTCTTTTTTACCCCTTTGAATATTGGCCTCCCAGTTAAGACCATTTGTTCTAGTTCATTCTAGGTTTGGAAGGAACCTTGCCATATTACAGTCTTTCAGATCATTCTTCGCCTTTTCTCGCATCAGCCTCCATCTTTATCTCCGTGTTTCACTGTAAATTGTATGGCAAGTGAGAAATCTTGAGCTGACTGTCCTCATTACCTGTTACGACTGGGTCTGCTTTCCAGACCTCGAGGAACTTACACTTTTGTCATATCTTGATGCAGTTAGGAAGGTAAATCTACCAACAGGAAACCCTCTCCTGTGTTCCAAGGCCATTGATGTGTGTTTGTGCCACTGGTCAAGCTGTGTGATCTAAGTGAGCTGCCTTAGTTTTCTCTTCAGTGAAATGGGAACATCATTGCCTTTCCTCCTTCAGGAAGGCTGTGAGGATCAGATGTGCAATAGGTACAAATGTGCCCTTTGAAATCTGTAGCTCCAAGTACATTAAAGTCATCTTATTAGCAAGGGTCCTACTAAATGTGCTATTTACCTGATACCAGCTATCAGTTTTGCCTTAATTTTGCATTTATTGCTTTTTTTCAAAGCGTATCCTCACAAATTTTATGCAGTTTAGCCAAATCGACTTGGATGAAAGGAAATAATTTGAGGTTTTATTTGTCTTGTTTCCAAGCCAGGACAAGAAGTGCAAATGTCTCTTTGAAAGAATATAGGTTAGATTTTGTCATTTCAAAAATGTTGTATTTAACTTTGTTTTATACCAGATTTTTATAAAACTTGCTGAAAGTATTGTTTCCATGTGTCCTGCTAAAAGTGTTTATTTTATTAGCATACTTGTAATCATGGTATCTCACTTTTCTCCTTTGGATTAATTGGTTAAATTAATTGAATGAGAAGTGTGTTGTATTTTCTATTAAAAAATAAAAGTTTTGGAAAGAATGCAGTATTGTCTGATTTTCCAATTAAAGCTTGATTTTATTGTTATAAAAGCAGTCTGTAATTTCTTATTCCATTGAAGGATTTCAGCAATCATGAAAGCACAGGTTGAGAGTATATCCTCTTCATTCACAGTTGAAGTGAGGGCTGAAGTGTGTAAATATTGCTAGAGGTTGCTTAGAAGACTTAATGTGGCTTTTTTTGGGGGGGCTCCGTTGGGTCTTCGTTGCTGTGCACGGGCTTTCTCTACTTGCGGCGAGTGGGGGCTACTCGGACCCCTGTCTGCGGTGGCCTCTCTTGCTACGGAGCAGGGGCTCTGGGCGCACAGGCCTCAGCAGCTGTGGCGCGCGGGCTCTAGAGCGCAGGCTCAGCAGTTGTGGCGCACGGGCTTAGTTGCTCCGCTGCATGTGGGATCTTCCCGGACCAGGGCTCGAACCCATGTCCCCTGTTTTGGCAGGTGGATTCCCAACCACTGTGCCACCAGGGAAGCCGCCTTAATGTGGCGTTTAAAATGGTGGGTGGGTACAAATGATAGTAATAACTAGCTAACTATATTTTTGCATTAGAAATGGAATCTCTTTACACCTCTACTTTCTAGATTTATTCTGGGGGTAAAGGGGTAGGGTGTTCTAAGTTAGAAAACCAAAGGCTATAGGTATCTTTCTTAACCTCCACTACAACATTGGGTCTTTAAAATGGAACATTTGTCCATCAAAGAAACCATGTATGCAGTGTGACGATAAGCGAAGGAGACCTCTATGCTTTGTGCTCACGTCATACAACAGATTAAAAGACAACTTCAAGCAATGTGGCTGTTAAGCTAAAAGCAATCAAGGCCTAACTTTTGTTTTGCCTTCGTTGGTTTTAAAACATTGGATTTTAAAGCAGGATAGATTGGATAGCCAACATTGGAACGGAACTCTTTGACTTACTTCACTCTGTATGACAGACTCGAGGACCGTCCAAGGACAGAAATAAAGACGCAGACATAGAGGTTGGACTTGAGGACACGGGGAGGGGGAAGGGTAAGCTGGGACGAAGTGAGAGAGTGGCATGGACATATATACACTACCAAATGTAAAACAGATAGCTAGTGGGAAGCAGCCGCATAGCACAGGGAGATCAGCTCGGTGCTTCGTGACCACCTAGAGGGGTGGGATAGGGAGGGTGGGAGGGAGACGCAAGAGGGAGGGGATATGGGGATATATGTATACGTATAGCTGATTCACTTTGTTATAAAGCAGAAACTAACACACCACTGTAAAGCAATTCTACTCCATCAAGATGTAAAAATAAGTAAATAAATAAAACTGGAAACTCAGATTTTTGCTCCTCAGACGCACCAAAGTAAATCACAATCAATGAAGTCTTTTTTAAAAAGTCAGAATAAATCACATGTATTTATACAACAAAAATGTACGAAACAACAAATGTGTGAAGACAATTAGGCAAATGTCTTCTGCCCTAGCAGTTCACTATCTAGGTGGGAAAACAAGCCACACAACCCCCCCTTACTTTTCAGGCTCTTGCTGGAAGTGCCCTTTGGTACTTGTGTTACATTCATGATACAAAAGAGGGCAGCAGAGTCCAGATTATGGTAAGTGTTTCTTGGAATCAAATGTGGACATCTGTTGACTTTCTTTATACTTTGCTTAGATCTGAGGCTCTAGTGGTAACCACACTTAATTTTTCTTCTTTTTCTTCAGTTTGCTTACATCTCGAGGAAATTGGTTTATAGGTGACATATTTTCCAAGGGTTGTTGGAACTTCCTACTGTTTTCATTGGACATTGCCATGTTTAAGAAAAAGAAAAGGTAAAATCTTTTCAGTAGTTCAAACTGACAGCCAGAAGTGAATAACCCTTTTTAACCATTTAAAACTGTAACCTGAAAGGTGTATTTAGTGCAATAGAAAATGTATTTGTGTTAGCAGGGAATTACTCCTTTTCTCCCTACTAGCTTTTTGTTGTTTTAACAATTTTGCTCTGTGGCTGCTGACTCTTTTACAGATGAGCAAAATGGATTATTTACAAAGAGACCAAGTCATTTCTCTACCACGCACTTACCCATAGAATCCCTGAGTTTATTAAGTAAGTTAATCTTCTGAACATTTAATGACATGTAGATACTCTTTGTATGTAAGAACTGAGTGGAATTTGAACAATGAAAAACAGCACTCTTTGAAACGTTTGTTTCTTCCATTGTAAACAATGAAATGATATTGTCATGATTTAATTCTGCTTCAATGCAATTTGTAAGGAAAAGACACCGTGTCATTCATGAAACAAGCATGCTTTGAAATGAGCATGTTTTAGGTAGGTTGAGTCTTTTGAATAAAATCTTTTAAAAGGTAGATCAAATTGTCTGTGTCACAACAGGTTCATATCCTAAACTTGCTTCTCAGTTTTCAGCCATTTCATTCTCAAGAAAGAAAATGTTAGTTGCATGGTGCGTATCTCAGATTTATTCTTTACCAGAATTGATTACTATAATGTGTTATGCAAATTTTTTCCCATAGGACTTTTATGTATTACAAATGGTCACAATCACCAAATTTTTATAACATTTTTCTTCATAGTATATGTCCAGGAATATTTTAATGTTTTGATGTTTACTGTGTTTTAAATACTAATTTTTACTTAACTAAAGGGATTTAGGAACTAATTATGTATACATTTGTTTTTAATCAACACTAATTTAAAAAATTTATCCAGTTTTTTTCTTTGTGGTGTGTGTGTGTGTGTGTGTGTGTGTGTTTAAGTGTGTATGTAAAGGGCATTATGCCCAAATAGTTCAGAACAACTGTATCAAAAGAATTAACTGCAACTTAGCATGGCTAAATGTAAATTATGTACATTGAAAGAGTCATGGAAAAAACCTGATTTGGCAACAACTTGTCTGAAAAAGATTTAGAAAGTTTGTTGACCAAAAACATTACAGCCATGTTAAGAAAAACTTGTTACAATCTCAGGTAACACTGATGTAAATATAATGGCAAGTTTATAGATAGGATAGTCTGTGATCCTGGTAAGCAGAGCAGAGATCTTGAAGTTCCCTTTGGGATGCAGCATTTTAAGGGAGAATCCCACAAACAGACTCTAATCCCAAAGCAGGGGACCGAAATAACACGGTGTTTGGAAATAATTCTGAGACCCTGACAGGGTGATCATGTAGGAGTAGAGTGAGCTTTCCTCTAGAATTAAGGCAATGAGCAGAAATAACAGAGTGGCCAATTGGCCCAGCCCAGTGAAAAAACCTTCCAGTGGAATGGATTGTGTTAATGCTGGGAGTGGTAAAGCTCAGTGGTTCAGAACTTGAAACCTGGAGTTAGGTCGACCTGGGTTCTGATCCAGGCCCTGCCACTTAACTTTCTGTATTGTTTTGAGATTCTCTGCTTCATTTTTCTCGTTCATGAAATGGAAATAATAGTATTTTCCTCATAGGATTCTTGTGAATACAAATAAGATCATGTAGAGCATTACACCCATTCTCTGACACACGGGAAGCACTCACCAAACCTTAAGAGAGTCACTTGCAGTATTTAAGCCACAGATGGGCAGCCATGCCACCTTTGGGCAGAGATTCTTACACTGGGAAGATGGTGAGGCCAGATGACCTTCCCTATCGTATGATTCTGTATTTAGTCGTAGTACCGAAAACTGAAGGTATAGTTGTAAAAACCTAAGTTATCTGTCGTTTAGAAATGGCCATTTTTTAAAGACAGATTTTTCACTTTGCATTAAAGCTATTTATCCATCCAACAGGTACCTACATGCCAGGTACCAGGAATACAGTGATGAGCAAGGTAAATTTTCTGGAATTTACATTCTACATGGGGAGACAGAACAGTTTGAATGGAAAAAAGAGATTCTGATTAGAATATGTGGTACATATTAACACTTGATTGGCTAAATAAACACCCATTCCCAACCTCCTCCCTTACCTTCCACCACCTTAGAGACTGGTGCTTGCTTTCTCAGCTAAACAGCATGTAGAGGTAGCCATATGATGTGATACGGTCTGGCCAATGCAGTCCTGGCACTTGTGGAAAATCATTTGGTTTTTTGATTTTAAAAAAAGGTATATTTGGCACCACCATCTTCTCCCTTGAATTGAACTTGAATGTGATGCCTGGAGTTGCAGCAGCCTTCTTGGAGCTATAAAGCAACAAACCAACATTCTTAAGGAAGACAGAAAGCTAGAAGGAGCCTGGGTTTTTATGATTGGGGAATCACTGAACTGGCCTTGTAGTTCCTTTCTGCACACTTCTTTTTATGTGAGATAATTAAATGTTTGAGTTACTTAAGCCACAGTTAGTTGGATATTTTCTTGCAGATTAAATTATTCCTAAGAAATTCAATGTTGAATTAACCTGTATTAATTTGGGAAGGATGGATATTTTTTATGGTTTTAAGAGTCTGTATCCAAGAAAATAATTCACTCTGCTTTTATGTCTTATATCCTTTAATAAGATTGTGTTGGCGTTTTTTAAAAAATATATACATCCTGTACATTTCTTTTTGACACATTTTGATTCCTATGTCAAATTTATCCTATGTATTTGTTAATTGTAGCTACTATAGTAGGATTTTTTCCCCCATTTCTAATTAGTTTTTACTGGTATAGAGAAAAAGTATCAAATCTTTTTACATATATCTACTCACCTTTATAAACGCTTACTAATTTTAATTAGCTATTATAGATATTCACATATGCTAGGTATACCACTCTGAAAATAGAGATAAGTATACATCTTCAATATTTTTATTGCTTGTTTGATTTCAAAAATTTTATTGCATTAGATACACTGTTCAAAACAATGTTGAATGATAGTCATGATATGGAATGTCCTTATTTCTGATTTTAATGGAAATGTTAGTACTTCACTAATTAATATGATGTCTGCTATTAGTTTTGGTAATTTTAATATTTAAGTAGTTTTTTCAATCTCTGGGATTTTCTTTTTTCTTCTTTTTTTTTTGGCCACGCCACGTGGCTTGCAGGATTTTAGCTCCCCAATCAGGGACTGATCCCGGGCTACTGGTGAAAGTGCTAAGTCTCAACCACTGGACCACCAAGGAATTTCCATCTTGGAATTTTATTAAAAATAATTACTTAGTTTTATAAAATGGCTTTTGGCACTGATGTGTACAATATGTTGATTAATGAAAGTTATAGTTTTTTTAATGTTTATTATTAGGAAAAAACCTTACTTGGTCATAATCTCTTGCTTGGGAATTTTATTCTTGAAACAAAGAGGGCAGAAGAGTTCCATTTATATACACTTCATTATGTTCTGCCCATCTCCAAAAGGAATTTTGAGTTTCTTCACAATAAAATATTTTAAATACATTAAAATAATGTCAAAAAATTGTATGAGGGGAGAAAAGTACATTTATTCAAAACCTGGATTAATAACAGGTACAGCAATTAAGGATTAAGTTAATTCTGAGTTTTCTTGTAGCCATAGCAGAGAAGGGAATACGGATATGTAATTTTCATCTGATAAAAGGAAATAGATTTGTTTTTAGGAAACAAAACCTTTTTTCCCGTTTTTTATTGCATGGATTTTTTTCTAATACATTTATTTATTTATTTATCTTTGGCTGCGTTGGGTCTTCGTTGCCTCACGTGGACTTTCTCTAGTTGTGGTGAGCGGGGGCTACTCTTCGTTGCAGCGCGCGGGCTTCTCACTGCTGTGGCTTCTCTTGTTGTGGAGCACGGGCTCTAGGTGTGTGGGCTCAGTAGTTGTGGCGCACGGGTTTAGTTGCTCCGTGGCATGTGGGACCTTCCTGGACCAGGGCTCGAAGCCATGTCCCCTGCATTGGCAGGCAGATTCTTAACCACTGCACCACCAGGGAAGTCCATGCATGGATTTTTATAGGTGAAAAAAGCAACATACTTCAACAAAAATTTAATGTAACACAAAACTTCATACTTTTTTATATGATGAAAAATCAAGGAAGGTGTGAGAAGGGGACAGGGTCTTTAAGCCAATAACTCAATAAATAATAAGCACTGGTACTTGGTGTACACACTACTGATTGGATGCAGTCTGGCATGTCCAATAGAAATGATGGTGAAAGTGTTCTGTATTTCTGCTGTCCAACGTGGTAGCCTTTGGCACTTATGGCCGTTGAGCACTTGGGATGTAGCTTGTGTGTCTGAGGAACTGAATTTTCAACTTTATTTTTAATTAAGTTAAATTTCAGTTGTCACAAATGGCTATTGGCTACTGTATTGATCAGCACACATCAGGTGATTCTGGATTCTCATAATAATGACAATTAATTTGTTTTCGCTCAGTTTCCTTGTTCATTTGTATAATTTGCATTTTCTGCCAACCCCTTAAATTCATGGATTATCCAGCATGACGTTTTGGCAATGTTGGTAATGTTTCAAACCAACCTCAAAAATGAAAACTTAACATTCACATTGAAATATTTCATTGTTGAACCTTCTGTTAAATATTTTCCAAATGAACATGAAGCCAGTCTGTGAAAAACTAAGGAAAATAGTTCCCAAGAAGCTTTTTTTTTTTCATTTTTAAATTTATTTATTTATTTTTGGCTGCGCTGGGTCTTTGTTGCTGCGTGCAGGCTTTCTCTAGTTGCGGCGAGCGGGGGCTACTCTTCGTTGGGGTGCACGGACTTCTCATTGCGGCGGCTTCTCTTGTTGCAGAGCACGGGCTCTAGGCACTCAGGCTCAGTAGTTGTGGCATGTGGGCTCAGTAGTTGTGGCATGCAGGCTCAGTAGTTGTGGTGCGCAGGCTTAGTTGCTCCGTGGCATGTGGGATCTTCCCGGACCAGGGCTTGAACCCGTGTCCCCTGCATTGGCAGGCGGATTCTTAACCACTTGCCACCAGGGAAGCCTCCACAAGAAGCCTTTAAGTATTTATTTCTATGTGTATTTATTTTATCAGCTCACCTCTGGGGACATACCTGTTCTATCATTTTCTCTCCTGGGAGAAGAAATCATTTTTCACATGAAACAACTCAGGTTTCAATGCAAACTTATTTCTCATAGATTATGCAGCCCACAGAGGTACTTACAGTAATTGTTTCAAACATCCTAGAAATCAAGGTGGAAGGCAATGAAATGCAATCCAAGCTTCATACTGTTAATCTTTAATTATTACATCTTTGCTGATGATTACATTGGTTTTCATCTTTATTTGTATTTTAAAGCCTAGATCATAAAACTTATTCCAAATAATACTACTTCCAGTTTTCTTCTATGCTATGAAATATTTCAACAATTGTCAACTAATAAACAGTGTCATTCTATTGATACCCCTGCATACTTACCCCTGCCCATTGGCTACTTTGCATTGTCTCCAACATCATATTATTTCATCTTTAAATATTTGAGCATGTTTTCTAAAGTGTAACAGTAATTTTTTTTGAAACAACGCTACTGACTTCAAAATTTAGTTCCTTAATATTAGTATATATTGTCAGTGTTCTAATTTTGCCTCATCTTATAGATTTTTAAAATTGTTTGCCAGGGTTGAAATAAATTCTCTATATTGATTTGTTTCTTAAATTTTCTTTACTTTGTAGGTTCTTCCTCTTTCTCCTCTTTTTCTTGCTCTGTCCAGTTCCAGCTCTGAATCTCACTTTGTTTTACCTTATATGTATTTGTTGAAAGAAGTGAGCCTCTGTTCCATAGTTTTCTGGAGTCTGGATTTTGTAGATTTTATCTGGACTTGTTTAACATGTTACATTGTCTCCTATAGTTCCTGTAAATTGGTAGTTAGTGCTGAGGCTTCATCAGATTAAGATTTTCTTTTATTTTTGGCAAAATTACTCTAGGTGGTGTTGTGTACTTTTGTTTGTTTGAATTGTCAAAGAAGCTTAAAAAATATTCTGTAACCTACATCACATTTTACACAGATATCTCCAACTTGCTTTCCTATTGTTTCTCTCCATAAAGACAATTTTTTCACAAAGGCTGAATTTTGTGTGTCCAGCTGACATTCAGTGAGGCCAGGATGACAGCAACCATTTCATTTGAAGAAAATAAGTAGGTGGTTGTGGTAGTTTGAAGAATGGCTCCGTCCAAATATATCTGGGTCCTGGTTTCCAAAACCCGTGAATGTTACCTTATATGAAAAAAGATGTTGCAGATGTGACTACAGTAAGGATTTCGAGAGGAGATTATCCTGGATTATCTGGGTGGACCCTAATGCAATTTCATGTGTCCTTGTAAGAGGGAGGCAGGAGGAAATTTGATGCACAGAAGAAAGTATGTCAGTGTGACCATAAAGGCAGAGATTGGAGTGAGACAGCCACGAGCCAAGGAATGCCAGCAGCCACCAGAAGCTGGGAGAGGCAAATGGATTCTTTTCTAGCACATCCAGAGGGGACGTGGCCCTGTCTGGGCCTCAGCTGTGGCCCAGTGCTACCGATTTTGGAACTTTTGGCCCTGAGTATTGTGAAAGAATAAATTTCTGTTGTATAAGCCTCTGAGTTTGTGATGAGTTGTTACAGTTGCTGCAGGAAACTAGTACAGATTCGCTACCTGGAAGTGGAGTACTGCTGTGACATGTACCTAAAAATGTGTAAGGATCTTTGGAACTGGATGATAGGCAGAGACTGGAAAATTTTTGAAGAGCATGATAATAATAATTTTTTAAAACCCTTAGATTGTCTTAGGCTGTTGGTAGAAGTATGACATTAAAGGCACAAATGGTGAGGGCTCAGAAGTAAGTGAGCACAGGGCGAAAGCCTATATCATCTTAGAGAATATATGTATCATTATAAACAGATTGTTAGTAAAAATTTGAATTTTAAAGGTGATGCTAGTAAGAAAGGGCTCAGGAGGAAAAGAGGAAAGTGTTTTTGAAAACTGGAGGAAATGGGATAGTTATTATATAGTGGGAATAAATATAAGAATGACTGCAAATCATCAGACAATGGAATGTCTTTAAATTGCTTAAAAAAAAGGTCACTTTAGAATTCTATATCCAACGAATGTTTCTTTGAAAAGTGAGAAAAAATAAAGACATTTCAAGCTAGTAAGAGGTGAAAATGCTCATTGCCATCAAATCTGTACTATAAGAAACGTTAAATGAAGATCTATAGTCTGAAAGAAAAGGATACCAGTTGGAAACCTGGATCTACACAAACGAATAAAAAGGGTCTGAAATGGCAAATCCGTGGCTAAACATAAAAGACATTTTTAAAAAATTCCTATTAAAAGATAAAGGACTGTTTAGAAATATAGATCAACGGAACAGGATAGAAAGCCCAGAGATAAACCCATGCACATATGGTCACCTTATTTTTGATAAATGAGGCAAGAATATACAATGGAGAAAAGACAGCCCCTTCAATAAGTGGTGCTGGAAAAACTGGACAGCTACATGTAAAAGAATGAAATTAGAACACTCCCTAACACCATACACAAAAATAAACTCAAAATGGATTAAAGACCTAAATGTAAGGCCAGACACTATAAAACTCTTAGAGGAAAACATAGGCAGAACACTCTATGACATAAATCACAGCAAGATCCTTTTTGACCCACCTCCTAGAGAAATGGCAATAAAAATAAACAAATGGGACCTAATGAAACTTGAAAGCTTTTGCACAGCAAAGGAAACCATAAACAAGACAAAAAGACAACCCTCAGAATGGGAGAAAATATTTGCAAATGAAGCAACCGACAAAGGATTAATCTCCAAAACATACAAGCATATCATGCAGCTCAATATCAAAAATACAAACAACCCAATCCGAAAATGGGCAGAAGACCTAAATAGACATTTCTCCAAGAAGATATACAGATTGCCAACAAACACATGAAAGAATGCTCAACATCACTAATCATTAGAGAAATGAGAATCAAAACTACAATGAGGTATCACCTCACACCAGTCAGAATGGCCATCATCAAAAATCTACAAACAATAAATGCTGGAGAGGGTGTGGAGAAAAGGGAACCCTCTTGCACTGTTGGTGGGAATGTAAATTGATGTAGCCACTATGGAGAACAGTATGGAGGTTCCTTAAAAAACTAAAAATAGAACTAACATATGATCTAGCAATGCTACTTCTGGGCATATACCCTGAGAAAACCATAATTCAAAAAGAGTCATGTACCACAATGTTCATTGCAGCTCTATTTGCAAAAGCCAGGACATGGAAGCAACCTAAGTATCCATCGACAGATGAATGGATAAAGAAGATGTGTCACATATATACAATGGAATATTAGCCATAAAAAGAAATGAAATTGAGTTATTTGTAGTGAGGTGGATGGACCTCGAGTCTGTCATACAGAGTGAAATAAGTCAGAAAGAGAAAAACAATAAAGATGCAGACCTAGCAGAGAATGGACTTCAGGACATGGGGAGGGGGAAGGGTAAGCTGGAACGAAGTGAGAGAGTGACATGGACATATGTACACTACCAAATGTAAAATAGATAGCTAGTGGGAAGCAGCCGCGTAGCACAGGGAGATCAGCTCGGTGCTTTGTGACCACCTAGAGGGGTGGGATAGGGAGGGTGGGAGGGAGACGCAAGAGGGAGGAGATATGGGGATATATGTATATGTATAGCTGATCCACTTTGTTATACAGCAGAAACTAACACACCATTGTAAAGCAATTATACTCCAATACAGATGTTAAAAATAAAAACAAATAAAAATAAAAGATACATGACTGTTAAAAGCAAAACTAGTAATGATATATTGATGTGCTTATATAACATGCAGAAGTAAGTATGACAGAAATATCACCAAGGATGATACAGGATAAATGAAAATATACTGTTGTAAGAACATGAGAAGTGATATAATATCATTTGAAAGTAGACTCTGATAACTTAAAAAGGAATATTGTAAATTCTAGTGTAACCAAGAATGAAACAAAACGGATAGGTAATAAACCAATAGAAGAAGGTAAAATGCTGTACAGATAGTTCCAAAAGAAGCCTGGAAAAGAGGGAAAAAGAACAAAGAAAAGGACAAATAGAAACTGGCATAACCATACACTTAAACCCAGTCATATTAAATATTACATTATATGTAAACGATTTAAATAGCCCAGTTAAAATTCAGTAAGCATCAGACTGGATAAAAAAGGTATACAAGAGATGAACTTTGTATATAAAGACAGGATAGTTTAACGTGAAAGGATGAAAAAAGATATTCCATTACAAACAGTCATTATAAGAAAGCTGAAGTAGCTATGTTACTGTCAATCAAAGTATACTTCAGAGCAAGAAATATGACAAGGGATAAAGAGAGAAAGCTTATAATGATGAAAGGATCAATATATCAGAAAGAGCTAAAAATCAAAATGAATATAAGATTAATAGCAGTTTAGAAATACATCAAAGGAAAAATTGACAATAAAAAAAAATAAATCCACAATCAGAGTTGGAAATTTTAACACTTATCTCTCAGCAATTAATAGCACACACACACACAAAATCAGTAAAGTTGGTTATCTGAATAAAGTAGGTTATCTGAATAATGCTCTCAACTTTGACCACATGGATAAGATGTTATGGAAAAACCCAAATGAACTTTTTGGCCAACCCGATAGAACACTATGTACAGCTGTTGGATACACATTCTTTCTAAGTGCACAAGGAACAGTCACTAAGTTAAACCACATGTTATGCCGTAGATCAGTCAGTAAATTTTGAGTGTTTGGACTTGTACAGAATATCTTTTTTCTGACCACATTAGAATTAAATTAGAAATCAAAAACCCTATAATATCTGAAAAATCCCCAAATATTTAGAAATTAAATATTACATTTGTAAATAACATGTGTCACAGAAAAAGATCACAGCAGGATTAGGAAAATATTGTGAAGTAAATGAAAATACAAGTCAAAATATGGGAAATGCATTTAAAGCAGTGCTTAGAAAGATATTTATAGCTGTAAATATGTAGGAAAGAAGAAAATCTAAAATCAATGGTCTATGATTTCACCTTAAAAAGGCACAGAGGAGCAAATTAACCCAAAGATTATGAAGAAAATAAGAAACAAATGGGAGTCAAGTAGAAAACAGACAAATTAATGGAAAAAAAAGCTAGGTATTAGAAAAGATCAATGAAATTTATAAACCTCTTAGCTGTACCAATCAAGAAAAAAGCAAAATTACCAATATCGGGAAAGAAAGTAGTTTTATGACTACAGCTACTACAGACATCAAAAGAATAAAGAAATACGAAAACTTTATACCATAAAATTTGACCTCTTAGGTCAGAAGTCGGCAGCCTTTTTCTGTGAAGGGCCAGATAGTAAATATCTTAGGCTTTTTGGGCCATGCGATCTGTCCCTACTACTCAGCTCTGCCGCCGGAGCGTGAAAGCAACCATACACAATGTGTAAATGAAGGGGTGTGGGTGTGATCAAACAAAAGCTTACTTAGAAATATTACTGACACATCCATGGATGTGGGTGAATCTCAAACATATGATGCTGAGCTCAAGAAGCCAGAAATAAAAGAATACAGACTGTATGGCTTCATTTACATGAAATCCCAGAAAAGGCAAAAGAAATCTATAGTGACAGGAAGCACATCACTGTTTCGAGCCATAAGGGGTGGGGGTGGCTAACTGTGAATACTAATAGGGCAACATTTTTTCACATTATGGAAAAACTCTATATCTTCTTTTGGGTGGTAGTTTCCTGGGTATATACATCTGTCAAAGCTCATCGAACTGTACACATATAGTGGGGTGTGTTTCGTTGTATGCAAATTAACCTCAATAGATTTTATTTTAAAATGAAACAGAAGATTGGAGAACAGACAGAACAGAAGATTGGAAAATGGAGAATGAAAACAACAACAAAAAAAGACTTTCATGTGGAGAACACTTTCTTGATAATCTCGACCTGCACATACACCTGGTGAGTGAGAGAAAGTGGTTGAGCGTAAAAAAAAAGTCAAGACAGTTTGGACAGCTGTTGTATAGCAGATGCTAGGAAACACAAAATGAATGAATTCCTTGCCAACTGAAATCAGGAAGCAAGAATATTGAATGTGTCAAGTGTTCTCATTTCCTTTACCTTCCTTAGCCATGATTTGTAGCCCGGAGAAAGCAGTGAAAAAGCCTGACTAAGGATTAGGGACTAGAGAGCACATACGGCTGGTGAGAAATGTATCGTGTTAGGAAAAGCAATGCAGATATGGCTGAACAGTTTGAACAGAAAAGTTAGTGGGTGGGAAGGGGTAGAAGTGGTAAACCTTGGTTAGAGTGAAGAAGAGTTGAGCATGTATGAAAGAGGAAAGGTGATGAGGAAGAACGATTTGGACTAAGAAAAATTACTTTCTATGATCAGTTGACATATTACACAACATGAATTTACCAAATTAGTATAGTAATGGCAGGCAGATAAGGCTGAAAATAGAAAGCACTTCTGTCAGGCACAGACTTAGAAAAAGCCCCTCTCCTTTCTGTAGGGCAGCGGTTCCCAACGTTTTTGGCACGAGGGACCAGTTTCGTGGAAGACAATTTTTTTTCCACGGATGTTGGGGGACGGTTTGAGGATGATTCAAGCACATCATGTTTATTGTGCACTTTATTTCTATTTTTTAAAAATTTATTTATTTATGTTTGGCTGCGTTGGGTCTTCGTTGCTGCACACGGGCTTTCTCTAGCTGTGGCGAGCGGGGGCTACCCTTCGTTGCGGCGCACGGGCTTCTCATTGCGGTGGCTTCTCTTGTTGCGGAGCACGGGCTCTAGGCGCACGGGCTTCAGCAGTTCTGTCATGCGGGCTCAGTAGTTGTGGCTCGTGGGCTCTAGAGCACACACTCAGTAGTTGTGGCACATGGACTTAGTTGCTCCGTGGCATGTGGGATCTTCCCGGACCGGGGCAAGAACCCATGTCCCCTGCATCGGCAGGCGGATTCTTAACCGCTGTGCCACCAGGGAAGTCCTATTTCTATTATTATTACATTGTTGGGCTTCCCTGATGGCGCAGCGGTTGAGAGTCCGCCTGCCGATGCAGGGGACATGGGTTCGTGCCCCGGTCCGGGAAGATCCCACGTGCCGCGGAGCGGCTGGGCCCGTGAGCCATGGCCGCTGAACCTGCGCGTCTGGAGCCTGTGCTCCGCAACGGGAGAGGCCAAAAAAGAGATGGGGCACAATTCCATTGTATTTCTTTCACCTTTGTATGCCAAAACCAGGAACTATGCCTGGCTGATAGTAAGTTCTTCTGTAGACAAGAGTTGACCCTTGATGGATATCGCTTATGTAGTTGTTTTTGTGTTTGTTTGTGTTATCCTTGGAAAAATGAACACTGTAAACATTAGGCTCACAAGAGTCTCACCCAGACAAATATCTATACCCTTTGGCAAAGGACGCTTGAAATAGAGCATCAGATTGAAGAGGAAAGATTAGGAACTAGAAAAACTGGTGGCTGATCTAATCAAGTTTTGCCTTATTGGAACAAATTTAGATCAAAGACCAATCCTTGCCATTTAGCTCCATTTTCTAACATTTAATCTTTTGGGAAGATCTTCTTTGGAGGAATTGGTTCATTCAACAAATGTGTTGTTTCCCATATACCAGGGACTCAAAAGTGTTGAAGATATTCTCTCTCTCTCTTTAAGGATATCACAGGCTAATGGGTAATAGAGACATGCGAGGAAAGAGTTAAATGCAGTTAAATGCCTTTGTAGGAACATATCCAAGGCAGGTTATGGGCATAAATCGGAAATGTTTGACTCTGATTTCCTGAGTCTAGGGATATTTAGCAAAGAAGAAGCTTGAAAGTAGTCTAAAGAATGAGGAGGAGTTTTCCAGGTAGAAAAAGGAGAGAACGACATTCCAGAACCAGGAAAAAGAATCTGCAAAAATATATAGGTACAACATAGCATAACAAACTTAGGGAGGTATAAATAGCTTACTTAGTATGGCTGGAACGCAGGATTTTTGGAGAGGGTGGAGGATTGCACAGGAATCGTCAGGGGCCAGGTTATAGGGAACTCTGTATCTGCTGAGTGCTTGACTGGATCCTCTTAATCAAACGTTCTTCACGGCCCTGGGAGATACAGGGTACCACTGGGGTCACGTTCCCATTAGTATGAGTGGCTCCTACAGAGTGATTAACCTCCTTTCACCCACAGATTTTGGTTTGGCTCCTTCCTCTAAGAATTTCAAACTGGGCTGTGCCTTAGAATCCTCTAGTAGTAGCTTTTAAAAAATACATATTTCTCTTTCTCTTCCAGGCCATCCCTCAAATCAACTTACTGAACACAGCCCAATGGCAATCCCAATAGCAAACACATGTTTGGGGGCTACCAAAGTGGGGAAACATTGACAAGAGTGAAACAGAGGTATAATATCAAGGTAATATTTACTATTTGGGGAAGGTCACGTTGTCACTGTAGGGAGGATATTTGGGAAGGAAGATAAAGGGCACAAATGACCAATGGCAGGGATTCTCCAAATCATTGAAGTAGTTTAGGCCAGATATAAAGAGATCTGAACTAAGGCAGTCAGGTATAAGGGAAAGTAGAAATAAGAAATCTTATAACTTTAGAATCTGTGGCACTTGGATTCCGTGGACCTGGATGAGGAACGAGAGAGACAGTAAGGGGTTAAGAATGGCTCCAGACTTCCAGCTTGAATTTTATGGAAAAGGAAATGGAAGATCCTTAACAGGTTTGGAGAAGAAGGCAATGAACTTAATTTGGGACATTGTTCCAACTTGAGATGCTTGTGGTATATTTAACACCAGACGCCCTACAGGCAGTTGGATATCCCAGGCTGGAGTTCCAGAGAGAGGTCTGGGCTGAGAAAAGGGATTGGGGGGATATCTTTGCTTAGGTAGAAGTGGAAGCAAATCCAGTAGGTGAAATCACTCAAGAGTGGAAAGAGTAACAGAAGACTGAGAACAAAAGTCTAAGAGCAACAAGTTTCAAGAGGAAAGTAAGAGAAGACTTAGCAAAGGACACTGAAAAAGATCAGACAGACAGATTGGAGGAAATCCAGGAAGGAATAACATGACCGAAGTTACAGCAGCCAGAAGAATAATTTCAAGAAGAGGATGTACTCAGCACTTAAACGTGTTTAAGACAGGTCAAATGAAATGACCATTTGGTTGAGCCAAGAGAAGGTTCTTGGCAACTTCGGTAACAACGATTTCAGTTAATCAATTAGGAAAAACTGGAGCCAATTTGCTGTGGGTTGAGAAATCCACTGGAGGAGAGGAAGGATAGATAAGGAAAGAGTGTTTAATTTTTTAAGAAGCTTGCTTAAGAAGAGAAGAGAAATAAAGTGGTAGCTAGCTAGAAAGGATACTGTGTTGAATGCCTGTCTGTGTCTGTTTAGGACTGGAGAGAACTGTAAATATTTGCTGAGAGGAAGATACAGTTTAAAATTTTCAATGAAAGGATAGTTGATACAGGAAGAGATGGGAGTCTACAGAATGGGGAGTGGGGCTTGCCCTAGTTTTCCTTATGCTTTAAGCTCCTTCCACTGATTTGGGAAAGTAAGAGAACGTACCATAGAGGAAAGGGAAATATTGTTTTCTTCCTGTCTCCCCACCTGTACCTTCCCACGGTATTCTCTACAATGACTTCATCCCACTTGCACTACCTTAAGACTGTGAAGACAAATACATTTATGGGCACAGGGATTTTGTGGCATTTTATGCAGTGGTTTGATGAAAATATCATAAATAAAAATATGGTGATGCTTAGTATAAATTTCTCATTCAAACCACACTAAACTGCATTGACTTGACCTCAAAAACAGGGTAGAATTGAAGTTACTGTTAATTCAGTGAACTTAAAGTGCACCTTTATACTTTTTGCTGCATTACAGAAATTGGCAGTCATCGTTCCCAAACACACTTTTTCCTGTTATCCTAGAGAGTATTAATTGAGGTACTTCCGAAGGGGGTAAAGTCTGTCTCTGTACTATTTCAGGCTGAAAGGGTTAATATCTGGTCCAATTCTCCATCTTTCTCTCATTTTTGAAGTTGAAGAGACAGATTACTATGGAGAAAATATGCTCTCACTGTGCAGTTTCCTCTCTGTGTCTGCAGAGCCTGATGAAGGCACTGTGCATTTAGGGTTTCATAAGAAAAATAAACCCCCTTCCTTAGTGTAAAATTATTCAGAGACACCTCGGTGGGTATCATTCTGGAAGTTGTAATGGCAGTCATACAAAGCATGGAAAACAGAAATAGCGCATAAAAATAGAAACGATGCATCACAGGAAATCAATATTTTAATCTCAAAGGAAGTAACAGAAAAAGAGACAGTATTTGAACCCAACAGACCTAGACTGAGATTGCAACTGTGATGTCTACTAACTGCGTCCCTTATCTCTGTAAAACCCCCTGTAAAATGTGGTAGGCCCCTTCATTTGGATAGGAATTTCTGCGGAAACTATTTCGGTTGGCTTTTTTTTTAAATTTTTGGTTGCGTTGGGTCTTTGTTGCCGTGTGCGGGCTTCTCATTGTGGTGGCTTCTCTTGTTGCAGAGCACGGGCTCTAGGTGCGCGGGCTTCAGTAGTTGCGGCACACGGGCTCAGTAGTTGTGGCACACGGGCTTAGTTGCTCCACGGCACGTGGGATCTTCCCAGACCAGGGCTTGAACCCGTGTCCCCTGCGTTGGCAGGCAGATTCTTAACCCCTGTGCCACCAGGGAATTCTCACTATGTCGTTTTATAGTTTTATAGCTACAGCTCCTGTGCTCTCATCAGAACTCCAGAATGAAAGAAAAATCTATTTTCCCCAGTTTCTCCCAAACTGCCGAAATTAAGTTGTCTGTTATTTGTACCCTAGAAATGAGTACAGAGATAGACTTGGAAAAAAGTAACTTGTAACTGACCATAAGAGTATGAAGAGGCTTAGGAGTGGAAAAGGGGGAAGGAATACCGCCGGTCTAGTTATTCATGAGCACTGTGCTTGGGTGAGTTTTCTTTCCTCTGAGCTTCTGTGGTTGAATACTTGTCTTTCTTTTTCTGCAGCCCTGTTGGCTAAAGAGGTGTACAGATCCCACAAGCACGAGCCTCTATAGACTAGAAGGTAAGCGTCTACCGAAAAAATGGAATATTCAGCTTTGAAGAGCAAAATATCAAATAAAGTAAAACAAAAAAGAAGCAGCCAGTGAAGAAAAGCCAAAGCCCAGAGAGGCTCAATAGGGGTTTCCTAATATCCTTGCAACCTCCAACATGTGTTCCATTATTCTTTCTGTAACATCTGTTACACTATATTCATGTTCTCTTTTCATTCCTAATCTTGCTTATTTGCGATTTCCTTCTTAAAAAAACCAATATGGCTAGAGCTATATTTTTCTCTCTAAAGAACCAATTCATTCTTTCTATAATACCTTGGTTTTCCTATTTTGGCCCTTATTCTTTTCTATTCTCTTTGGGTTTATTCTGTTCTTTTTCTAACTTCTTAAGTGCATGCTTAGCTCATTCTTTTAAAATTCTTCTTTTATTGCATAATGCCATGAACTTCCATCCAAATTTTCATAGGTAGTATCTATAATTCATTTCCAAATACCTTATTTCCATAATGATTCCTCTTTGAAGTCTGTTTTTAAGCTTACAGTTATGAGGAACTTTATTTATCTTTGTGTTTCTGATTTCTAATTTAATTGTACAATGGGTAGTGAAAGTAATATGTTTGATACAGACTATCTGGTATATTTAGACATGATTTTTAACTTCGTATATGGTCAATTTCGTTAAGCTCCATTTATGCTTCTAAAGAATGAGAACTCTCTAACTGTTGTCATTAGATAAAGCTTGCTAATTGTATTATTTGAATTTTCTTCAAAAATTTTTCATCTCCTTGAGCTATTAATTAGTGGGAGAAATATGGATTCTCTCATTTTCTTTGGATTTTTATCAAATTTTGCTTTATATTTTCTTACATTCTTTCTGGAATGTAAGAGAAAAAACCCTCAGGAGTATTAAAGAACATACAACCTGGAGTAATAGATTTCCACTGATTGAATGTATCATTAGTTGGATTTGATTAACTTGAATATTCCCCCCACGTTCACTTTTCCAGGCTTTTTAGCCTGAGGCTCGTGTAATGCCTCGTTACTTTTATGGTTCCATTACAGTCACCGTGCCCAGGGCAGAGCTTTGTTGAAAGAGATAGGAGCTGCTTCCAGGAGATTTCAAGCCACCTGGAACCTGATGGTGCCTGCTTGTCTGAATGTCTTTTTTCTGTTCTAGGATCCGGTGCAGGATCTCACATTACATTTTTAAAAATATATATTTATTTATTTATTTTTGGCTGCATTGGGTCTTCGTTGCTGCGCGCGGGCTTTCTCTAGTTACAGTGAGTGGGGGCTACTCTTCATTGTGGTGCGCAGGCTTCTTACTGCAGTGGCTTCTCTTGTTGCGGAGCACAGGCTCTAGGCGCGCAGGCTTCAGTAGTTGTGGCACACGGACTTAGTTGCTCCGCGGCATGTGGGATCTTCCCGGACCAGGGCTTGAACCCTTATCCCCTGCATTGGCAGGCAGATTCTCAACCACTGCGCCACCAGGGAAGCCCCTCACATTACATTTAGTGGTTGCATCTCCTCCATCTCCTCGGATCTGTGACGGTGCCTCTTTCTTCCCTTGTCTTTCATGACCTTGGTACTTTCGATGCTCGGTTATTTTGTGGAATATCCCTCACTTTGGGTTTGGTCCATGTTTTCTCATGATTATGCTGAAGTCCTGCATCGTTGGGAAGGACACGACAGAAGCGATGTGCCTTCCTCAATGCACCCTATCAGGGGGTACCTGACATCAGTATAGAGGTATCACCATGTTAACCATGATCACTTGGCTAAGGTAATGTCTGCCAGGAAGCTCCTCTGTAAATTTATTATTTTCCCTTTGTAAATTACTACATATTGCAGGGGAGACACTTTGAGACTATGCAAATACCCTCTTAGGACTTGAAATTTTTGCGCCAGGTTACCCAAGGTCTAGTCCTCTGTGGGCATAAAATAGAAGCCCATAGGCTACTGAAACTTCCTCCTTCCTTCAAACAGGAGTCTTTCACCAGGTCAGCTTACCAGCTTACCTTGCAGGTTTGCAGTTTCCTTTTCATTTTGGCCCCAGAGGAATTGCTTCTTACTGCCTAACAAGCTCAGTTAATACACTTGAAAGAATACTTGTATTTTATCCAACATTTCTCTGTGTTTTGTAATGAAAGACTTTTTTTTCAGATGATGTCAACATGCTGCTGAAAGTGATCATTGCTCCACCCACACACATGCATTGACACCGATATTCTCAAGTCCATCATTACGATGGCTGTATTTTCTGAGTCCAAAATCAAGATTCCTCTTCTGAAAAAAGGACTTTTCTTGATTTGTGAAATTTTTTATGTGAAAAGACTTACAATTGTGTAAACATTAAATTATCTTATACATTTAGTCAATCTTTCAGTCTTTTTTTGAGAAAAGAAGATCACCTAAAATGTAGACAATCACAGAAAATACTGGACATATGTTCTCTGCACCTATAGCTCACTAATCATGTCGCTCAACTTCTCTGTTTCTGTTCTGGGCACGTGATCTACAACACAGCTGCATCTATGGAACACTGAGCTCCGTTGTTCTTCTGTTTGGTGAAGATGATGATATGAGCAAATGACTATTGTTTCTAAATAGCAGATAAATATACAGTATACTTAACAAAATAGTTCTTCTTAACAATTCTTAAAAATTGTTTCGATCATCTCTCATTGCTATTTTACTACGTCGTTCATGTCTGACTTCCATACTGATACCACTGATACCCTTCCAGCCTGCTTCTTTCTATGTAGCTTTTTTTTTTTTTTGACTGGTACCATCTGTCATTATAACTCATCTTCCATGCTGAGTGGATTTTCACGTGGTGATTACTGGTTTCCTAGCCACTTGGACCTCACGGTTCTCCATGAAAGAGGAGGACCTCAGTCTGGCTGTATTCAGATACCTAACTCATCTGAATTTCCTGCTGAGATGAAAACCTGAAATGGAAAGTCCATCCAGTGTTTTCTGTTTAGGCTGGGGTGGAGGTTGGCTGTGTGTGTGTGTGTGTGTGTGTGTGTGTGTGTGTACATGCAAGTGTGCTCATTTGGAGAGTGAAGCTAAGTCTCATTGCTCAATAAAGCAAGGAACAGATGGCACTGTCAGTTCCAGGCACAGCACAATCACACACCATATGAGCATTCCAAAACAGTGCTGCGTATGCAAACCCAAGCTGCCAGCAATCCCTCTGATACTTAAATCCCCAGAGCTCCAAGAGAGCATATTGCACTGCATTCCTGTGAACAGTAAAAATTGCTTGACTTTCTGCCTTCCCTCTACATTCTTTCCCACACCCTGCTCCCTGGGGCTAGTTGGAGATGAGCTTCAAACTAAAATTTTCTGAAATCGCGTCTCTAGTCATTTGTTCTCTCAGGCAAAGAGACACTGACACATGGTGATGCTAGAAATAAAGGAGTGGGATTCATCATAATAAATGTGAAAATTATTTATTCACTGAACAAATATATGAAAATCTCCCTTTATGAGCAAAAGCCTACGTGGAACAGACAATAATATATATTTTTAAAAAGTACAATCCCTGCCTTCAAGCCTGTAATAAATCAGAGGTGATAAGATACACAATGTAATCAAAATATGAGCTGGAGTATAAACAGCATAAAGTGAAAAAGAGTTTAAATGAATGACATCGTTGCTAATTGAGAAGATAAACCTTATGGAAGCAGTGGCATTTGAAATGGACTTTGAGAAAGTCAGTGTTTAGTTATAAGACAAGGGGGTTGTAGTTTACTAATGAATTAATACAAATTATATACATAGTAGTAGAATAATTTCTATTTTTATCCCTAATCATTTAGCCCACGGAAAATTAAAATGAGAAAAAAGTATTACATTAACTAGTCTGGGGATTTGAGTGTGTTTGAGTGAGTTTCTTCTCAATGAAGAAATTCCTTTGCAACATTTTCTCCTCTGCTTGAAAACTTTCAATCCAACTGGAACTCATACATTGCTGCTTGAGTGTAAACTGGTATTACCATTTGGGAAAAGTAAAACTAAATACAGGCATATCTTGTGATCCAATAAGTCCACTCCTATATTTAGTCACCAAAAGGCACCATCTAGAATATTAACAGTAGCATTATGTAGCCCCAAACTGGAAGCTACCCAAATGCCCATTGACTTTAAAAATTGATACTATATCATGGAATATTCACTTAATGGAATACCATACAGAGATAAATGAATGATATATACATATCTACACACATATGGATGAATCTCTTAGACATAAAGTTGAGCATAGAAGACAGATACAAGAGAGTAGATAATGTATGATTATGATATATAAAATACATAAACTGGCTAAAGTAATCTGAGCTGTTAGAAGTCAGAGTAATTGTTACCTCGAGGGTTAGTTAGTGGATGGGACCACAAGGAGGGGTTTCTGAGGTGTCGGTAAATGTACAATTTCTTTTTCTAGGTTCTGGTTAAGTGAGTATGTTCAGTTTATAAAAAATTACCAAATTTTATTTTTATAATATGTACACTTTTCTGTAATATATTTTGATTAAAAGTCTTAAAATATTTTCTCAAATTAAGATAGCCTAGATTTCTCAAATATGAAGCTTAGAATAATCAACTTAATTGACCTTGCTTTTGATCTTTAAACCTAGTTCTTTGTCTTATTATTATTATAAAAATACGATTTGATCTCTAAATCTCTAATGACTCTTTTGTACAGATAATATGCATTTTTCTTCAACATGAAAGTTTGAACTAAGTCAGGATTGATGTTCTTTAGGTTCTTCTTCTCCTTAAATATTGTTCTACACAGTTCTGTCCTTATATCGCTTCTCTTTGCATTCTCTCCCATCTCTACACGCTCTCTCATTCACCCCATGGATTCAGTTTCCACCACTGATGAGTAAGACTCAGTTTTCCTCCTTAGCTCTGGAGACCTTAATGGCATCTTCACCTGGATGTCTCACAGGCCCTTTAAATGTCACATGTGCCAAATGGAGCTTGGTATCTCCCCAGCCAAGGCTCCTTGCCCCCTGTACTCCCTGTCCTGGTGAAAGACCCCACTGTCCAATTCACAGTCTGACCATCATCCTAGACTCTACTCTCTTCCTTCTTCCTCACTCCCACATCTAATTAGTCCACAGGTTCTGTCACTTCTACTCCCTAAAGGGCTCCTCAATCTTTATTCTTTTTTAGTCCCAAGTCCACTCAAAAAAGCTTGTGGAGATAATAAGTCTATTCTACTAGTTGCTCAGAACAAAAATCCTTGAGTTGGTTGTCCTTGACTCATCTCATACACATCCAACTGGAAAACTCTATCTTCAGAATATATCCAGAAACTGGCCACTTGTTATCACCTCTCACCCACCCTTACCACCTTGATTCAGCACAAGCTGCTCTCATACCTGTATCTCGTGCTCCACTCACACTGTCCCGTGAGCTGTGCCCCAGTAACCACACCACCGTGAACGCACACTCTCTTCTCATGCTAGGGATGCCCAGCCCTCACTCAACAATCTGGAAATTCTTTCTCATCATCTAAGATGCACATATACCACTGTCTCTCTAAGAAATCTTCCCTGGACTCTCAGGCTGAGCTAACACTCTACGTTGTTATTTATTTATTTATTTATTTGTGGTACGAGGGCCTCTCACTGTTGTGGCCTCTCCCGCTGCGGAGCACAGGCTCCGGACGCGCAGGCTCAGCGGCCATGGCTCACAGGCGCAGCCGCTCCGCGGCATGTGAGATCTTCCCGGACCGGGGCACAAACCCGTGTCCCCTGCATCGGCAGGCGGACTCTCAACCACTGCGCCACCAGGGAAGCCCTCTACGTTTTTATTTATCTTTATATTCTGCCTGCTGAGGACATTGCCTGGCATGTAGTTTGTTCTTGATAAATTCAGAGACGCTAATGATGAACTAACCTACCACACTGTAATAGAGCCCTGCCATATTGTCTCTTGCAGACGTTTATCATAATAATTATCACATCCCATTGCAAGTTTTGATTTTCATGTCTAACTTCCTCACCAGGTTATGAGCTATTCAAGGTCAGGAAACGTGTGTCTTAATCATCTTCGCATTCTCTGTATGCTCCTAGTAGTGTTCAAGAATAATTGCTAAGGGCTTTGATGCTATTAGGAGATGAGGCCTTTGGGAGTTAATCAGGTTTAGATGAGGTCATGGGATGGGGGGCGGTCATGATGGGATTACTGTCCTTATACAAAGAGACACCAGATTCTCCCTCTCTCTTTTCTATGCGAGAATACAGCTAGAATCAGCTGTCTGAATACCAGGAAGAGTGATCTCATCAGAACTTGATCATCCTGGGACCCTGATCTTGGACTTCCCAGCCTCTAGAAACATGAGAAAATAAATTTCTATTGTTGGAGTCAACCAGTGTATGGTATTTTGTTACGGCAGCCTGAGCAGATGAATACACATTCCATCTAAATTAGCTACTTCTGTCTATTGTTGACGACAGTGACCGAGAACCTCCCTGAAAATACACGTAACACTTTCTCTACAAATTACTGCCTTGTCTTGACTGTACGTTTCAACTGGTTAGCATATGGCACGAATAAGGCCAAGATCAATAAGCCTGTCATAGTACAAAGTCACAAATTACATTCTTAGCCACAACCTAAGGAAAAGTGAAACTGAATAACCCCACCGCTAAGAAATCAATCCAAAGCCCATTTCCTCCTAAGCAGGTGTTTATACATGCCATGTTTATAAACTAAGAACAGAATATTGTTACGATATACTTTCAGTTACTCTCCTGTAATTGACTATTACCACTGGTCACTAATTTTTTTCCTCTTTGCTTGACTCACAGGATAATGAATAGCTCTTCACTTATGTCACCACACACAGTTACTTAATTTTTATATTGAATTAGATTTTCAAGAATCTGTTTACTTTGTGTGTTTTTAGAAGGAATATTTCCTTCCTCCACTTTTCAATTTCTCTCCAGAGAGAACTCACCTGCATCAGTTGATCCCCATGGAAGAGCAACAGGTGTATTTAGAGCTTTGGGTTAATATCGTGAAGTCCAGCATACGTCCATGGCAGAGCCACTGGGCAGCTGCATTCACAGCGCCAGTTTTCTTGGACTGTTGCCAATGGAGAGGTTGCAGTAAACTGTAAATGTGAAACCAGAAAGGCCCAAGTCAAGTGGTAACCCCCTAATTGATTGTCTGATTCTTTTAATTTGGAGACTCAATTTAATATTCAGAAAGGAGAAGACTGAAGACTGACTTAGACCAGGGAGGGAATGATTGTCTAACACTTCCCCATTGAGTTGCTTAAAGGGAAGTGCACACCAATTCTGTGTGTCTTGCCTTCTTAGTCTCGGCACTAGTTTATTCCTAAATAAAAGATAAGGAAGAGAACAGTATGTTAATGGTCGTGGCCCGTGCTGTCAAAACATAGCTGTGGCGTGGTTATAGGATGGTGAGTGTTCTTCCTAAAAACAAAAGCAGGGACTTCCCTGGTGGTCCAGTGGTTAAGACTATGCTTCTGTTGCAGGGTGGGAGTGCAGGTTTGATCCCTGATCAGGGAACTCCTGCGGCCAATAAACCAAAAACACAAAAAAGCAAACAACAACGAACTCAAAATAGAAAAGGTTAATTCCACTGATTTCAGAGTTATGCCATCTGACACTATTACAATGGAACAGAGCAAAACTCACGCCAGGGTGCAGGCTCACAAAACAGTGTTCTACCTTTAAGCTCTCACTGCTTCACGCCTCCCCTATGTGCTTCCTCTACTGCTTTCCTGGATCTTCTCAGCTCTTGCCTTTAGAAGCTATTTTTTTATTTGAGGGATGGGAAGTATTAGTCTGGGGTTAGTTGGTGAGGCAACAGCTGTCTCATTACCAGAGTGATAAAAGATTTACTGCATCAAACTGACAATGTCACAAGTTTTCTCTAAGCAAGTTCCCTTCAGGCTCCTCAGCAAGAAAGAAAACCACCAAGTTCAATGTGCCACTCCAGCAGTAGTACATCATGAATGTGACCCATGAAAATAGTAACTGGGGCATTTCGCCCCAGCTCTTCTGGGAGGGAAACAGCCTCTCTGTTGGAAAGTCTGAAAGAAATTGATGGTTTGGTTGTGCTTTGGCAAGTACTTGCTAGGAGGCCAAGCACACTGGCAAGAGAGAGCCAATAGGATCCAAAACTCGTGGGCTTAAATTTGCAGTACAAATGCAGGCAGACGATGGTTCTCTTTGGCTCTCATATCCTGCCACTTCTTCTTTCAGGCAAATCATCTCACCAGCTTTGCTGTTCCAGCACTGTAGGACCAACAAGCAAGGAGGCAAAGCTGACTGCTGCTGAAGCTCGACTCTCAGCCGACCTCTGCAAACCCTCTCCTTCCCACTTTGCACTGCACGCGAGCCTTACGGCATTAATCTAAAAACCCATCAACAAAAGAGACTATATCCAGTCTTCAGGATCCTCAATGCAGACAGTGGTCTTTATCTTGACCCGAAGTTAGCATCCGTTAAGAGTTAAGATTTATTTTGAATTTTGTGATACGTAGCATGATTTCCAGCTAAAATCCACCGATGATCAAAATATTGTGCTCAATTAAAAAGAAGAATGTGCATTAAGTCCAAAATTCAAACAAAATTTTATTTTGTTGGTGAAAGAAAATGGCTGTAAATTTCCTTGAAGAGAGTGGTCAGGACAGGCCCACAGTGCTGACTGATGACTCGGTTAGTCATTAGCAAGAGTTCCAGAGCAAGAAAACCCTGGCACTGCATTTCGTTGCCATCTCCTCTTGGATTTCTCTGATTTCCTTCCAAAAGAGGTCTTTTTAATGCATGAAAACTCATACACCCAAATCAAATGTAATAGAGACAGGCTGGGCATCCATAGCTCTCCTTAGACCCTCTGTAATTATATTCCTCCAAAGAAGGGTACCATCGAGGAGACATCTGATTAGCTCTCACGAGACACAACAGGAAGCCCAAGGAAAGTCAGGTTCAAGTTGCCTGATGTAATTACTGATGCATTTAATTAAATCATGTACAAAGGCATTAAATATTTCAGCGAAGTCTGTTTTAAGTTGTTTCACCTCTTGAAAGACACTAATATGAAATGATTTTCTCAGGTAAATGAGATTTAGCTGTGTTGGTGGGTAGAGCAGACACAGCAGCTGCAGGTTTAATTAAACGTTTGCCTAACCATGTAAAAAGACAGTGATATATCTTCATAGCATCTGGCAGCTTCACCATCCCTCCCGTCATTCTTTAATTAGCATGCTGGTGAATTTAACAGAAGATGGCTTTAACTCAGGAGCAGATGGCTTTCCTGAGTGACAAGGGGAATGACAATTTCTGTCATGTTTACTTGGTATGTATGTAGCTTTTCTAGGGGGAAAGATCCCTTCGAACACGGGCCTGATGAAATCAGGGGTCAGGTTTAATATTTTCTGAAAGCAACCACTTCTGAATCTTATTCAATTAAAAAAGTCTGACTTGTGAGCTTCCAGAGATGGTTTTCCTTTGTCTCTCTGTGTTCATTTCTCATATTTTATGACAAGACTAGTCTTTCAGTTGTTGCGTTTTACATAAATTTATATAGTTTCTCCAAGGTAGATAAAACTGTCTGTTGGACCTAAAACAGTCTCTGAAATAATCATCCTCAGAGTTTTAAAGTTTAGGAAACATGCACCCCATCTCCTCCTAGCTGGCAATCGGCTTGAGAGAAGAAGGGAAAAAATACCTCTACTTTTCATAGATGTTGCTTTTGAAATGAAAGAAACAGGTAGGAAATTCTAAGGATTAAGAAAAATAAAAATTCATAAGGGTTGGTGTGCTTTGGCTCTTACGGGTCAATATTTAGAAGCTTCTTTCATATGTAAATGCTTTTCCTGTGGGTCAAATACGGTATTTGTTTTCCTCCTTCTGACTTACTTCACTCTGTATGACAGACTCTCGGTCCATCCACCTCACTACAAATAACTCAATTTCGTTTCTTTTTATGGCTGAGTAATATTCCATTGTATATATGTGCCACATCTTCTTTATCCATCCATCTGTCGATGGACACTTAGGTTGCTTCCATTAATACTCTATGCTTGTGTATTATTTTCAATACACTACGTAGGAAGAAGAACTGTATCAGTCTCAGTGCTGGACAGTGATGGACATGTGGGGTCCACGTGGCTCTGATGAGCCTCTTGATTCACAACATCCTGGCTTGTGTGTTTGTGTCATTTTGAAAATTATCTAGTTGATGACTTCTGCTCTAGATAAAAAGATCATTCAATATCATGTAATAAAGTATTTTCTTTCTTTCAATACATCTGAACAAATGTCTAAAAACATTTTAGGACAAATGTTTAGGATCTTAGAGACAAAATAAAGCAACTGAGCTCTAAGCAATAGAAGAGAAAGAAGGAATATTTCTGGTAATGGTGAGGAAAAGTGAAACAATTGAGTTACACTGACTCGGTGACAGAAAGATAATCGAAATAAAAGCTATTGAAATTTAAGTGGAAAGTGAAATTAACACCATCCATTCTTTCATGCACCTAATGCTTATTCATGATTGCTGTACTTTAAATAAGATTAGTTGGGTTTTAATCTTAGACCTACGATTTTCTGAATCACTGAACTTCTCGAAGACATAATTTTTGCTTCTATAAGATGATTCTAAATACTATCTACCTGGTGCCGCTTATAGGAATGTGTAAATTCACAGGAGAAAATAAACCTCAATTATCCTGCCGTTTCACTATTAAACATGTAACTGGTATGGGTTTTCAGGATACTAACTCAAAAGTATCAAATAAATATATATATTTATTTCAAGCCCACATTCTGTATATAGAGAAAACTTAATGTAGTTAATTATAAGCAAATACCATCATTTTGAGGGTTAAATTGAATCAATAAAAATCCCCTCTCCCTCCATCTTTTCTCCACGAGAGCATGAAATATCCAAGAGGCTTTTTATTTCATTTTAGAATTTTATTTTGATTTATCTATAGTGCCTTTGAGTGTCCTTTGAGTATGTTGTGTGTGTGTACGTGTGTGCGTGTGTGTGTGTTTGTCTATCTTATCAGTGGTTAAATGATGACTGGTATTGTCATTTAACTGTTCGAGTGAAGTGTAGGACCTTATCTCCCTTTATATCCCTTCACTTTCCCCCATTTATAATATAGTTGCTTAAACATTTCATCTACATAAATGCATAACCACACGAGACCAGTGTTGTAATAAGTAAATGTTGGCAATGGCAGATAAAATAGTTATAGTCTGTTCTGTAGAGCTATGTCCTCAAGCAGACCCTAAGAAATACCATATAGTCCATGGATCAGGCATCCCTGCTGAAGAAACTGGCGGAATGGAGCAGAACTGCTTTGTGTTTAAGTTCATGGAGATTTCCACAGTGGGTCTCAGCCAAGGTTGACCTAAGCATGAACAGTTTATCTTCCTGTGATTTGAGTGGCACCAGGAAGTTTCATCTGCTTCCAAATACTCACCCAGCCAAGTGCCTGAAATTCCTCCACTAGAGATTGGTGCATCCTGGGTTAAGTATGGGGCAATAATATAGTGCTTAGTATCTAGCAGGCATGCACTCCATCACTGCCATTGTTCTTTCTATTGTAAGTATGATCTTCTCAGGTCGTGGATCTTAACTGAGAGTATTTTTAGATGTGTGAGAGCACTTTATGGGTATCATGGTGCTGGAGGAAGGGGATTGGAAAGGTAGAAATGAGGCAGGCAGGGTGACTAAATTTCCTGTAGAGGGGAGGACTGTCTTATATAAGGATGAATCGTTCTGCTGCAATCACCAGGTTTTTCTTTTATCATGTATTATAGGAAGAGAAAAAAATCTGATTTATTACTCTCTCCTTAGTGTGCCTTTATTTATCTGACTTATTTTCTTTTTAACCTAGGAAACCTATGTACCGTGCAAAACCTATGTGCCTGTGGAGATGGGGAAGCACCAACACCCAAGCTGGCCTGATTTATAAACACAAACCTGCTAGGGGCAGGAAGCGGGTTAGGAGGGAACGGAATTAAATCAGTAAGTCTTTTGGAAATCGGCCTGTTTTTTTCTTGCACTCCCAGCCCCTCACACGTTTATGTGTAGATACAACTGCAGAATATTGGAAAAAACAAGAAGTGTAGAAGGTGGAGGAGCCATAAAAGAGGAGAGCATAACCCTGGGAGATTTTAGGTTGACTCGGACTTAGCCACGGGAATGGGAAAGGCGGAAGGTGGCCCACTCGATGACATGGGCGTTTCAGGATGTAAGAACCAGGTGGAGTTTATCTTTCTCCGTCACTCAAGTCATTTCAGCGGCCACAATAGTGCACATTGAACCCATTTCGGACAATAGCATTGATCTTGTTCTGCCTAGTGGGTTGTGATGAAGCCCACGTGCCTCCCAGACAAAGCTTCACTTCCTGTGTGTGCAGTTTTCGGAGGAGTGTGGAGAATTCTCCCTTTGTTCTCCTCCAGGTTTTTTATTAGCTCCTGCCAGGGTCTATGCCTCTCCCCGCACCTGCTGAGTTAGCAATCTTTCAGCATAAGTCCTGTACGCTGGGATTGCCCCGACAGAGATCTCATGCGACGCAGCCTTCCCCTGGAGCTCTGGCAATGAGAAATTTTGAGAACTGACCTGCCTACTCTCTTCTCAAAGACCACTTGGGGATCATGCAAACATAAACATGTGGACTTTTTTAATATATGGAAAAATAAGATCCTAAAATGATTTGATGCGTCTGGGAAATAAGTTTAGCAGCCTCTACAAAGAACGTGCTAAAATTAGCCTTAAGCAAATGCAAGTGTGTGTTATCAGGAATTTGAAGATATTTTAAATAGGTCTTGGAGTCAAGATCGTAGAGAATCAATAAGTGTTTTCCAAACGGTTACAAGTGAAGTTCTGTTTCAACGTGATGTTGTCTGAGCTTAGATCCAGAATGGGCTATCAGTAGAATAATGTGATAATTGCCTCATAATTGCTAGAAAACAAGCTTACCCTCTGATTGTAATTGTCAAAATGTGAGGTCTGAACTCTGTACTGATAACACGCTAGAAACAAACTATAAGTTATAGCCCTCACTTAAAAGGTAAAAGAATTCTGATTGTGGAGATTACAAACAAGACTTTCCATGCAGTCCTGGTCTCCGGTTCTTACCCTTCCCGTACAAGCTCCATCATTTCCTCCATCTCTGTCTCACTGCCACACACACACACACACACACACACACACACACACACACACACACACACACACGAGAGTCATTCTGATAAAAGGAAAAGGCTCGGGGGACAGATTTATCCAGGGACTGTTCCAGGTGAGGACCCTGGGGGAGAAAGAGATAGCAAGGCACAGATTTTAACTGGGAGGGGTCGTGCTTCTGAGCACAAGGTCTGCCAGGGATGCGGTCTTTACAGCAGGAAGTCTGAGGCCCCTTCACAATAAAAACTCAGTTCTGGCCACAGTTATAGCCCTGTGGCCACCACTGCAGGCCACCCAACGGGGAAGATCATTGTTCAGTAGCAGGGCGATCATGGTATTTATTCTTACAGCTAAATAAGATGCATTCCTCCCTCCTTCTCACCTCTCTTTATTTTTTAAAATATACATTTAAAGTGCTAAGCATTGTACTAGACTCTAGAAATGCAAGACTGAGAAAGACACAGTTCCAGCAAACAGAATAGTTTGTCTGTCAGGAACCATAAACATGTACAGAAATGACCATACTGTGGGAAGATTTAGGTTAATAGACAGTCAGGAGGTCATTTTTCTCCATAATCCTGGGTATCAGGAAGAGAGCATATGAAGAGAACTTAAAAGTCGACCAACATTTCAGGGTAAATTGTGGAAAAAAGTTTGAATTAGGACTTTATCTTGAAAAACGATCCAGAAAAATGGAAAATATGTATATATTTCTGAGAGTTAGCCAAAATTTAGTAAAAATTGCTTCTATACACTAATTCACAAAATGAACAGTGATAAAACAAGCATTCGTTTAGACAGTGGTATAAAAATTCTCCTTCGAATTATATGAGGACCCTACATGTCCTCCACTTTGTAGTTGACCTCCTCCATTCAGCCATCTGGTGGTCAGTTTGCAAAAATATTTGAGGGCTTATCCATTTTTTTCAAGAGCTTTCTTAGTCTTCTGGTTTAGAAGGTATTCTCTTTTGGAACTTCAATGATCTTTTTATATAGAAAATAAACTTCAACACTTCTGGATGCCCAGCCAATGCATAAGCAGCCTTTGAATTAATTCTTTATTTTTCAGCCAAGGGCTTCACTGCCTCTTCTGTCTCCCCTCATGTCTGCAAGTTCTGAGAATTTCCAAGGTCCTATGAGGGTAACTCTGGCAGATTCTTCCAGCCCTTGAGCTCCCCTGTCTCTAAGTCATTGCCACTCCTTCTTTGCCTTTCTTTCTTCCAAAAATGCACTGGTATTTTTCATCCACTGATGTCTCTGGTTATTTTGAATTATACGTGCATTCTTTCCTTTACCCTTATTTAAATGGAATACTGTGAAGGCTTGGGGGGCATCACATGAGGTGGGTCTACCATGTGAAGCAGGAGCCTGTGCAGGTTTGGTTGCTGACAAGATCACCCCTGTATCCGTGGAAGTTGAAATACACAGTCAGAGCCAAGGCATGAGGAACAGCTGGGAGGTTGTCCCTTCCCCCATTCGCAGTGAGCTTCTAGATGACACAGTCTGCATTTACTGCCTCCACATTTTCCCTTGTGGGTGTTCTTTAATCTACTTCAGTGTGGCTTCTGTCACCATCACTCCAAGTCAATCTGCTTTTGCCAAGCTTACCAGGAATTTCTTCATTACTAAATCTAGTAGACACCCAGTAGTCTTTCTCTTAATTGGTCCACTGCAAATTTTCTTTAAGGTCTCTCCTCTTTTGACATATAGATGGCCAAGAGGCATATGAAAAAGTGCTCAATATCACTAATTATTAGAGAAATGCAAATGAAAACTACAATGAGGTATCACCTCATACCAGTCAGAATAGCCATCATTAAAAAGTCTACAAATAAATGCTGGAGACGGTGTGGAGAATAGGGAACGCTGTTGGTAGGAATGTAAATTGGTACAGCTGCTATGGAAAACAGCATGGAGGGTCCTTAAAAAACTAAAAAGAGTTACCATATGACCAGCGAACCCACTCCTGGGCATATATCCAGAGAAAACTGTAATTCGAAAAGGTACACCACCCCCCCACAATGTTCATAGCATCGCTATTTACAATAGCCAAGACATAGAAGCAACCTAAGTGTCCCTCAACAGATGAATGGATAAAGAAGATGTGGTATATTTATATAGTGGAATACTACTCAGCCATAAAAAAGAATGAAATAGTGCCATTTACAGCAAAATGGATGGACTTAGATATTATCATATTAATTGAAGTAAGTCAGAGAAAGACAAATATCATACGATATCACTTGCATGTGGAATCTAAAAAAAATTATATAAATGAACTTATTTTCAAAACAAAAATAGACTCACAGACAGAAAACAAACTTATGGTCCCCAGAGGGGATGGGGAGGGCAGCAGTAGGGGACACATAGGGAGTTTGGGATTAACATATGTATAAAATAAACAGCACAATACCAACTGTATAGCACAGTGAACTATATTCAATGTCTTGTAATAACCTATAAGGGAAAAGAATCTAAAAAAGAATATATATATGTATTCTTTATCACTTTGCTATACACCTGAAGCTAAGACAACATTGTAAATTAACTATAGTTCAATTTTTTAAAATGGTTTTTGAAAAAAGTCTCTCCTCTTTTGGCTTCTGTGCTTTCTCTCCAGGTTTTTCTGGGTGCTGTTGTTTTTATCTTTTACATCCCTGCCCCATAAATAAATGTTGACATGACCCAATGTTCTGTCTTTGCCCATCTTCTGTTACACTCTTAACTCTCCTTTGATTCCAAGTTTAATTTCAGTCTCTTTCCCTTTCCTGAGGTCCAGATTCTTGTGTCCAAATAACTAACAAGACATCTTCATTTCGATTTTCCATGGGCACTTCGAACTCAGTATGTTTTAAAATGAAAGCTCTGTTCGCTCAACTAATCTACTTCCCCTCCTTTATTCCCCATTTGCATGAATGATGCTACCATGTCCTTGGCTGCTAAGCAAAGAACCTGAATCAAATCTTTAATGCTTTCTTTTCCTTCGTGTCCCACTGCTAATAAGTCACTAAGTTTTGTTGCTTTTTCCTCCCTAAATTTCTCAACTTTTTTTCCTCCTCTTAAATCCTAAAGCCAAAACCTTAATACAGGTCTTTATCACATCTCTACTCAATTACTGCTATAGCCACGTAACTTATTTAACTGTGTCATTCTGTTTCCTTGCCAATTATTTCTCCGTAATTCATAATGCCATTACATTTTTTGTTTTGCTAATCTTATCACATCACTCTTTTGTATTAGTTATCTCTTTTTTTTTTTTTTTTTTTTGCGGTACGCGGGCCTCTCACTGTCGTGGCCTCTTCCGTTATGGAGCACAGGCTCCGGACGCGCAGGCTCAGCGGCCATGGCTCACGGGCCCAGCCGCTCCGCGGCATGTGGGATCTTCCCGGACCGGGGCACGAACCCGCGTGCCCTGCATTGGCAGGCGGACTCTCAACCACTGCGCCACCAGGGAAGCCCCGTGTGTTTCTTTTATAGACTTGCCCTATATGCTCTAGAAAAAAAGGTCTGTAAGTCAGGAGAAAGGTTACACCAGATATAAATATGAGAGATGTTATCTATCCCTCAAGTTACTTCATTGTTCTGGATATAGAGGGAATCATAAAAATTAAGAAAAAATACTGTGAAGGGGGAAGAGAGGCAGAATAGTTGTTACCTGTCCTAAGGTCACAAGGGCAGAGAAAAAGCTGGCGTTGCTTACTGTCCTTCATTCTCTGAGTGCTGTTCACACCAGGTATGCCAACTGCACGTACTGCCTCCTTGAGCATCAGTCATGAACTACTGTGAGTGAAGGACTGGCCACTCCCCACTCCAGTATCCAGCGGTTTAGAGACTTTTACAGTTGTCAACTGCTGTACTGAATGTCTGGAAGCCCAATTGAATTTAATTCGTAATTCTGAAGCCCCACTTAGAATTGTTGATAAACCAATCCGTTTGTTGGCTTGCCTCGTGTTCTAAGTGCATCTTATCTATTATTGATTTAACTATACAAGTCATTTCTTTCTTTTGAACATAAAAGATAAAACTATTCTCCCAGAAGCGATTGAAGTTAGTTTGTCTGTAAGTGACGCCCTCTTTAATCAGCATAAGGAGGAGGGAGAAATAGGCTTCCACGTATGCATTTTTGAAAATTAGTCTAATTCTGCCATCATCCCATGACAAATTTGAGTAATGTGCTAACGAATTTGGGGAGAAAATCAGTGTTCAGGGTAATTCATTTTATTTTCCCAGTCAATGTTTTTTTTTTCCAAACCTTGTTTGTTTTTTAAACTTGGAATACATTTGAGAAAGTTCTCAGATTCAAGTTCCTTAGAGTCTAATAGAGATACAGCTTCTAACCATCTCGGCAAATGTAAAAGAAGTCAACCGTGGAAGCCAGAATGAGACATATCAAAGCACTTTTGATCATTTCATTAGTGATTTCGCTCTTTCCAAAGCTGGGACAAGAGGTTGTCAGAGCTTGTGTGGCTCCCAGTGTGTACGTTTTCTCATCTCATTCCTCCTCAGCTAAAAGCAGTTGGAAGCTGGGAGGAGTAAGTTTGTCTTCTCTCCCTTCGCTTTGAGCATCTTAGTGACACAAGGGCTTTAGGCAAACAGGAGTGCTTGTGTGTCCATCTCTGTCTGACCTCTGCAGTCTGGGCCTCGTTGGAGAAGAAGCACCGCAGTGCATCTTCCTGTGAGTTATGTGTGCTCATAAAAACATAAGGCGGTTCACAGAACTGTCAGCTCTCAGCCATGAAACAAAAGCACCTGTCAAAAGAATTGTATTCTAACTTGTTCATGACACCACAAATAGACAGAGGACAATGCCATCATTTCAGGGGACAGTTTTACACAGCAGGCCTCTTCCGAGGCATTCAGAATACAGCAGGCTGCTTCTGATCGCTAATTAGAGACGCTCCTCTACCGACACCGTGAACCAGCTGCATCAGGGAACTACGCTCCTCTGTGTGCATGTGTTATGCAGGGCTCTGCGTGTGTTAGCAGAGGCCACCCCCCACAGCAATTACCACTGCCCGGTAGTTCCTGGACAGGGCTCATTACTCAGCAGATATCTATATTTGTCTCACAGTTTTGAGATAAAGTTGCTTATTAGGTACCATTTTGCTAATTACATTCACAGATGCAAATTCTGGTGCTCAAGCCATTGGGGTAAGTTTGGAGAAGTACTCACCAAAGAACCTAATCCCTTACTGCACAGAATCCCTGAGTTCCGTGTAAGAATACAGAGCTAGATTTGGGATGGCCAGGCTTCAGCCAACCTAAGCACCCAATACAGGGTGAACTGGGGGTGAGGTTGGGTGTGCCCTGTTGGGTGGAGACATTCACCCCAGTTAGTAACTTCTTTTAGGGGCCATCCACCAGAAGGAATATCAGCAATGGAGACGGCATTAAGCACCACTACGGGCTGAATCCCCCACCCCCAGATTTGTATGTTGAAGCTCTAACCTCCGTCGACTGAAAAAAAAAAAGCACAACCTAAAAGTTAAGAATTATGTTTTATTGGGCCAACTTGCCGAGGATTTCAAGCCCAGGACGCAGCCTCTCAGACAGCTCTGAGGGATGGCTCCAAAGAGGTCAAGGAGGAACCGGGATATATAGGAGTTTTTACAATAAAGACCAGGCAGTCGGAACATCAAAAGATGACTGTTAATTAAAGAAAACCAGGCATCTCAAGTCAATGAATTTAGTGCTTTTTCTATGTATGGGTAGAGGCAAGAGTCTGGACTCACTGAAGTAATTGCTTTGATCTGCACCTTAGCTACCTGGGGCCAGCATCCTGTGCTTGCCCATCCTGAGTCCCCTGAGGGTGCACCGCTCTGGGGGCGCTGCAGTGGTTGAGGGCTTGGCAGTGAGCAGCCCGTTTGTCTCCATCCTGTAGGGGTAGCAGTGGTGACTGATGGCTTGATGGCATCGTCCTTAGTTTGCTGATATGGCTGGCAACATTTTTCATTCACACCCCTTGTACCTCAGAAGGCGTTTGGAGACAGGGTTTTCAAAGAGGTGGTTAATTAAAAACGAGGTCAGGAGGGTGGGCCCTACTCCAATATGATTGGTGTCCTTATATGAAGAGGAAATTAGGACACAGGCCTAATTAAGATACAGATGGAAGACTATATGAGGACACAGGTAGGAGAAGACAGCCACCTATAATCCAAGGAGAGAGGCCTCAGAAGAAACCAACCCTGCTCTCACCTGGAGGTTGGAATCTAGAACTTGATCTTGGATGTCCAGCCTCCAGAACTAAGAAAAAATTAATTGCTGTTGTTTAAGGCACCCAACCCAAGGTATTTTGTTATGGAAGCCCTAGCAAATGAATACAAGCATTTTCTAAAATCTCTTATAAAAATATGTTATTTAAACAGATGGTGACTGCTGATGACCAGTGTACTTCTCTAGAAGAGAAAGAGATAAGAACAACGTTTCCTTGCCTTAGGCCACATGCAAAATAAGTTCAGTGGTTTTAATTGAATTGGGTGCACAGAACATTTGTAACAATTTAGTCCAATAGACGCGTAGATTGATTTACGTTTACGTGAAACAGCAAAAGCAACTTTAAAAAGAAATAAGGAGAAATACTATTTTTAAAAGTTTGGGGAAAGTGCTTTCTAACAAAGTTTATTTTAAAGTTAAAATGGTCAAAACTATTTCTTGGATTTACTATGGGTAAGTCTTTTGTAATAAAGAATGAGTTAAGGGGCTTCCCTGGTGGCGCAGTGGTTGAGAGTCCGCCTGCCGATGCAGGGGACACGGGTTCATGCCCCGGTCCGGGAGGATCCCACATGCCGCGGAGCAGCTGGGCCCGTAAGCCATGGCCACTGAGCCTGTGCGTCCGGAGCCTGTGCTCCACAATGGGAGAGGCCACAACAGTGAGAGGCCCGCGTACCGCAAAAAAAAAAAAAAAAAAAGAATGAGTTAAGTCTTCATTAGAGTACTGTTAACTTTTTCAAGTAAGTTATCACATTACTACTTGACTTTGTATACCTTTCATTCCCGCCCTAGATATTGCCCCTTATTTCCTCTCTTCTCAGCCCTGGAGAATGAATGAAACCCTTCCCGCCCAAGGTCTTGTGAGGAAGGAATGTAATTTACCACTTACAGCAGTGCGATCACTGCACAAGTTGCTCTTGGGCATAGAGAAGGGAGAATCAAGAAATCTGCCTGAAGTAAGGGAATCCTTCACGGGGACAGAGAGAAACAGAATATCACTGTCAGCAACATGGATGGACCTAGATATCATCATGTTAAGTGAAGTAAGTCAGAGAAAGACAAATATCATATGATATCACTTATATGTGGAATCTAAAAAAAAATGATAAAAATGAACTTATTTACAGAACAGAAATAGACTCACAGACATAGAAAACAAACTATGGCTACCAAGGGGATGGTGGGGGCGGGGAAGGATAAATTAGGAGATTGGGATTAACATAAACACACTACTGTATATAAAACAGGTAAACAGCAAGGACCTACTATATAGCACAGGGAACTATTCAATATCTTGTAATAACCTATAATGGAAAATAATCTGAAAAAGAATACATATATGTATATATATATATGTGTGTGTGTGTGTGTGTGTGTGTGTATAACTGAATCACTTTGCTGTACGCTTGAACTAACACAACATTGTAAATTAACTATATTTCAAAAAATTACAAAAAAAACCCTCCAAAACAATAACAACCCCCCCCCACCGCAAAAAAAAAAAAAAGATTATCACTGTGAAAAGAACCCCTGCGTGACCCAGGGAAAATTAATGAACTTTCAGCCCTTGGTGCCTCTTCTATAAAATTGGGACTAACAATGTATTCCTCTTAGAGACTTCAGGAAGAGTTTGTGTCACAACAGTATCTAGCTCCTAATTTATACTCAGTAGATTTTCTGCCTTCTCTGTAGTTTTTCTCCTCCTGATTCTGTTCCTCTTTCTCCTTTCCCCGCTCTCCCCTTCCCTCTCATCCTCTTCCGCTTCCTCCTTCACCTTTGTCCGGTCTTACGGTCTTCCTCCTGCTTTAATCATCTCTCAGGCTCCGCTCTAGCAAAAAGCACCCTAAGTCCCTGTGAAGGCACCAGTGAGTCATCCATTTAGGAACTTGCCCAAACTAGACCAGGCCTGTTGACTAGGCCTACTATCTGAAAAATAAAATTACAAAAATAGGGGCTTCCCTGGTGGCGCAGTGGTTGAGAGTCCGCTTGCCGATGCAGGGGGCACGGGTTCATGCCCCGGCCTGGGAAGATCCCACGTGCCGTGGAGCGGCTGGGCCCGTGACCCATGGCCGCTGAGCCTGCGCGTCCGGAGCCTGTGCTCCGCAACGGGAGAGGCCACAACAGTGAGAGGCCCGCGTACCGCAAAAATAAATAAATAAATAAATAAAGCAGGAGATTCTGGACCCCCAGAGACCCAGCCACCAGTCATAGAGCTATTGTTCACATCCATTTAGTTTTTTTTTTTAATTGGGGTATAGTTGCCTTACAATGTTGTGTCAGTTTCTGCTGTACAATGAAGTGAATCAGCTATTTGTATATATATATCCCCTCCCTCTTGGACCTCCCTCCCACCCCACCATCCCACCCATCTAGGTCACCACAGAGCACGGAGCTGAGCTCCCTGCTCTATACAGCAGGTTCCCACTAGCCATCTGCTTTACACGTGGTGGTGTGTATATGTCAATCCTAATCACTTCAGACACTATTATACAACCTTATGCCAGCATGTAACCAACATGTTACCACACTGGTTTCAGCCCTCCAGTGGGAGGAGTTTTCCTTTAGTTTCATGTATCCAAGGAGCAATGTATCCCCAGATGTTTAGGATGCATATGTAAATGGTCTGACATAACAAAACATTTGTTTCCAGATGAAGTCCATATTTGGGCCCATTTTCTAACCTCTCTTGGAGTATAAATGACTGGACATGGTAAAGTCCAACAAACACCTCATTACCTCCTTTAAAGCTAGAACAATGAACAGATTCCTCTCAGGATTTTTTTTTTTTTTAAGTAATATTACACAGCAAGCCAGCACAATTTTGTGCAGTGATTGCTCATAGGAACTCTGCAAGTATGATCTAATCTATTTGTTGCAATAATGAGAAATTTATCTTTCATAGAAATTCATTGTGTGATTTATTTTAGTACAGTAAGCAGTCTCCATTTGCTGATTTCTTTTATTTCCCACAGGAAGGGAAAATTTAATGCCAGCCTGGTAAATGTTAAGAAGTTTGAGGTTCAATAAAGGGAAATTTGGCTAAGAATTTCCCAGAAGACATGAATATCAAAAATGGGAAAGTTTATACTTAAAAAACTTCTACACGATGTTAAAATACCACTAAACTTGTCATCATGGGAAAAAAAATCAGAATTTAGTTGCACTTTGTTATGGGAGCTTTCTGGTGTAATATTCTTTTTCTTTTGAATTAAATATTTTGAGGAGTGGTGTGGGTTAGAGAGGTCCCACGATCTTGCTAGAGATTGGGAAAGGTCTTAATCTGACCATGCCTTGAGTCATTATCAAATAGGTAACCCCAAAGCTATTACAATGATAGTTTTGCTTATAGAAAAAGAAGGTATGTTTAAAACATACATGGGATATGGGAAGAGCAAAGTGGTGCATTGAGACTGGCTGGCTGGGGTCGGGAGCTGTGTGTGCAACAGAAGAAGAGACACAGTGGGCACATTTACAACAGGGATTCTTCAGAACAAAAGATGAGAATGTTGGTTTCAATTACCACGTGTTATAATGGAAAATTTCCCCATGACCCTAGCAAGGAACATTAATGATAAGTTTGATTACTATGAAAAACAGATTTGAGTAGAACTATATTAGAAATGAATTTTTCAAAGAAAAGGATAAAATCAGGACTGTAAACGATCACCAGGGAAGCACAATTTTTTCCCAAAATAGGAACAATCCATGGAAAGCATATCACTGGGCTCTGCCTCTATAGCCCCATTCCCTGAAATTCCATTCCACCAGCTCATGAGATGTTGAGTGCTTTTTGTTTGTTTGTTTTGTTTTGTTTTGTTTTGCGGTACGCGGGCCTCCCACCGCTGTGGCCTCTCCCGTTGCGGAGCACAGGCTCCGGACGCGCAGGTCCAGCGGCCATGGCTCACGGGCCCAGCCGCTCCGCGGCATGTGAGGTCTTCCCGGACCGGGGCACAAACCCGTGTCCCCTGCATCGGCAGGCGGACTCTCAACCACTGCGCCACCAGGGAAGCCCGATGTTGAGTGCTTTGAAACTGAAAACTGGGAGCTTCCAGTTAATATCACTGAAATATAAGTAGAACGCTCGTATTCTGTAGTGCTTATTGTGTATAGACACACTTCTAAATACTTTATATTAATTCATTTAATGTTACTTAGATGAGGTAGATGTCAACTTTTATTATCCCATTACACAAATATGGACACTGAGGTGTGGAGCTACAAAAGTAACATATGCTCAAGGACACACAACTGGTAAGAGGCAGACCTGCTAATTGAACCCAAGTCGTATGGATCCCAAGTTCACTTGCCTGACTACTTAGTTATCCTACTTCTCAGTACGTGTAAGATGGGTAGTCTTTGACAATCATGACAGTACACTCTAGATTTTCTGGGGCATTGTGTTTTCAAATAGTCTGCTCGTTGCGCCCACATAAATTCCAGTATCCCAGATATTCTCTGTCACACACAACAAACGTTTGTATATATTTGTGTATGGATGTAGAATTTCCAATTCCCAAATGTTCTGATTTTAAATGTTCCAGCAAAAACTATTCTATAGTTTCCATTACCTACCTTTGTGTAAATAAAATGTTTATACCCATGATTCACTGGCATGAGAACATCCAACTTCTGTGGACCTCAAGTCTCCTTATCTTTAAAATGAGTGTTGGGCCAGATGGGTTTCCAGTGTCAAGATTTTCTAGTTTACGTTTCTCGGTTATATCCTCATGTTTGCTGAAGTAGCATGCAATCAGTCCTCTAGGAAATGATGGTGAAAATCCATTCATATGCTCTAAGGTCCAGGGTAGCACATTCCTAGAGGTAATTGAGTCAGCTCAAATCAACGTCATTGGCCATCTGTAACTCTCCACGGGTTAATTACCAACACCATTGTCAAGACTCTAACCTGTTTGTGCTTAGAAAAATGTTTCTGTGGTTTTACTCTTAATTTGGCAGTAGCTGATATTAATTCAGATCCCACATTATACTCATCGGTCTTCCACGACTGCCACTTCCCACAGGCAAGCTGATTATCCTACCCACAGGAACAGCAGCGAGCACCCAGCTTGTAAGGCAGCAGATGAACAAGGCTCAGGGAATGAGCTTTATGTACTGAATGGGGCGTGAAGTTCATTGCGCTCCCTATCACAGTCAAGAGGACTTGCAACAGAGAGAAGAAATAAGTCATTTACATAAACTGGAAGCGATAATGGAAGAATTCAAAATCGCTCAGCCAGTTAAAACCAACTCAGTACCTTCACTGAGTGTAGGACCTTTCTATGTAAAGTCCTTCAGTAGATTAAATATACAGAGGGCTGGCAAAGAGAAAGGAACTAACATTTATGGGCATCTAATATGTGCCTGACACTGTGCAGTCTTTAAGATAATCATAAAATAAAATAATAATAACAACAAACCCTTGTGTATGGACAATTCTAACTGCTTTCCATGTCACATCAACCCCAAGGAGTAAGTACCACTTTTATCCCAATGTTATTATTGCTTTCAATCTTATAACAAATTTAAGAGAGAGTCAATATTATCCTTATTTTTCAAATGAGACACTGTGTTTCAGAGAAGTTTATAATCTGGCCTTGGTCCCGCAGATAATAAATAACTAAGGCAGAGTTCACACTTATACCTGTCTGGCCCCAAAGTTGTGTTTTTCCCTGCCTCACCATGAATCTCGATGCTTTTGAAAAACTCTGCGTTCTACCTTGCACCTGAGAATTTCCAAGGCGGAAAGGACTTTGATGAGCCCAAGCTCATTGCTTTTATTTTATTAAAAAAACATTGCTTCCTTCAAACGGTTAGCTCGCCTGAAACCTGGGTCCCCGACTTCTTGCCCTAAATCAACTTTACTTCTGTAACTGCTGGTCCATAGAACTCACACCAAAAACAATGATGTGTAAGCTGGGATATGCATCAGAGAGCTCACCTAGGGCACTTAAAAAATACAGATTCTCCAGCACCACCATAGACCTAGCTATTGAATCCAAGTTACCTAGTCAGCGAAAGTGTGATTCTGATGTCACTCTAATTTCACACAGTACCAATATAATTACTTGCTCTAAACTCCTAGAAACTAAATTTTAAGGCACCTTATTGCTGCAGAATGATAATGGGCTGGGCCTCAAGATATACTGGGACTTCAGTAGAACAAGCAAGTAGAGAGGCACGATCAGAGACTATGGGTTCTGACTCAGCGGTACGGTCACCTGTAGTTCTGACCCGAACGATGCGTAAACACTAACCCTAACCCAGGAGTTACATGACACTAATCACAATGCCCTTTAAGTTCTTTTTCTTCTTATCTCTTTCAGTATCTTGTCACCTGCATCTTTCCCTTTATAGCCACTCTACACTCCAGCTATACTGACCTACCCAAGGCACCATTTTCTCTCCTTTCAGCACTTTTCCCTCTACATAAGAAAACTCTCTCCGTCCTCTCAACCTTTTTTACCGTCTTCCCTGTCTTTATTTACACTTCTGGGAAGACTCCATGCCCTTCCAGGTGCTGTCTTGCATCCTATACTTAGCCCCTTTCAGTACTTATCATAGTGTCTGTTCAATGGATAGTTGATTGGATATTCAGTTTGGTTTTGGTTAGTAAAGTTCAACAAATATGTGGGTTCTGGGCTAGACAGAACCTAGGGCTATAATACAAAGAAACTCTTGCTTATGGGGATAAGATCTAGTACGTATATAGCAACATGTTTGTGATGTAAATTGGAAATAACCAAATGTTTATTAATAGTAGGAGTGGAATACTATACATTAGTGAAAAAAATCAATGACGTGCGGTTACTCATATCATCATGCGTGGCCCTCAAAACATGGTAATGAATAAAAGAAGTAATTCTAGATGAAAACCTACAATATACTCTATTTATGTAAAGTTCAAAAAGTCAGCAATATATTGTTAAGGATAATCCAAGTGACTAAACTACAAAAAAGAACAACACACTGATTAAGTAAAATTCAGAATGTTGCTTGAATGGGGAAGGAGAGGGAAGGAATTCACGGGGACCACAAATACAGCATCCAAAGTGCTGGTTGTCTTTTATTTTTCAAGAGTTGTCTGTAGATTATATGGATGTTCACTTTACTGTTACCTTTAATACATACACATAAGCTTATTCACTCTTTGGAATGTGTCCTAAATTTCACAAGTAAAAGATTTGAAGTGCTAATTAGGCAATGGAAATGGGTGGTGGTGGTATTCAAAAGAATGACCATATTTTTGAGCCATGTGTTAGTGCTTACTTGTTCTGTCCCACGGGGCGTATTTGTAGACGCCCTCCTGGAGTTGTGTTGGAGACAGCTTCCTTACATGCCTCTCCCTAAGTGAGTACCAATGCCCCTCCTGAGGGTTGGTAGCTGTTTATTGAAAGCGTTGGGAGAGGGGGAAACGAGTGGCAGGTCCAAGGAGAGAGGATGTGGGTTTTGTGCCCTTGGTCTAGCTTTCTTGTAGCACAACTACAGTGTTTGCTGTCTAGGCTTTTTGCCAAGAGTCCCACGTGGATACTTCTAGATCTCCTACCTCTCTCATTCCTTACTCTCTGCTTTCTTTATCTTGCAAAGCACTCCTCCTTTAACCTGTTCTCCCTCCTGTGTTCCTGTTTTGTCCACCTCTGCATCCCAAACCTCTTTAACCTGGGTCTCCCTGATTCAGCAGTCTCTTCATATTTAATAAATCTTACTACCTAGTGTGTTGAATTCCAGTTATGTTTCTCCTCCATCCAGTTACAGCTGTGCCACAAACAGGTGTGAGTGGTTTCTGGCTGACATGACTTCCTACGCCTGGGGAAAATAGTAAAATGAGTTTTAGTCCTACAGAGGGTAGGAGGCTTATGGGGCTACGAGGAGAAGGCTTTCACCCTGGGCTGCAGCTACTTCTCTCCTATGGTATCCAGTCAAACATCTCACCACGGTGCACATTGATTTCCTGCCCAAAACATCTAGCGTGCAGAAAACTTCATATTCTGCCTATCATGTCATTTTGACCCCTCCTTTTTTTTGACAACCAGTACTAAATAGTTGGGACTTCTTATACTGAAATATGCTTCCACTAATAAGGACCTACCGTATAGCCCAGGGAACTCTATTCAATACTCTGTAATGACCTATATGGGTCAGAATCTAAAAGATTCTAAAATTCTAAAATCAGATTCTAAAATCTGAATCTAAAAGAATCTAAAACAGAGTGGATATATATATATATATATATATATATATATATATATCTGATTCACTTTGCTGTACAGCAGAAACTAACCCATTTTAAATCAACTATACTTCAATAAAAAAAAATTTTTTAAGCCAAAAATAAATAAGTAAATAAAATACGCTTACCCCGTTTTTGCCCTGAGTTGCATTACAAAACACTCTGTTAACTGACACTGATTGGTAAGAAACAGGAGAGCTAAGGGGGTGTTTGTGCTGCTTTTAGAAGTAGGTTGTTTGGGTTTGAATATCAGCTTCACCCCTTCACAGCTGGCTAACCTCGGACGAGTGAGCTAACCACTCTGGATCAACTGTCTCCATCACATGGAAATAGCCACGATCCTACCCATCAATTAAGTGAAATAGTCTATGTAAAGTACCTGGCGCACGGCCAAGTTTCGATGTTAGTTATTATTATGTCATGCACAAGCCACATCGGTCTAATTATAGGGTTTTCCCTTGTGAATGATGAGGTGCGTGGGTGGGGATAGGGCGGAGCGACGCAGGGAGAGATTGATGCATTAACATTGGGTGTTTTTATCCCAAGTGATATGTACTTTGGAAACACAACATTCATTTCTCTGGTTGCACAGGTTGGTAGATGTCAAAACAGCCCAGGACGACGATCAGTTTAAAAGCAAGACTATTTCTTGAACCTAAATAGATCACTTTTTAAAAAATCATCAAACCTTTTACTTGATTTTTTTAAGTGTATGCCAGAAAGACATTTGGACATATCTGCTCTTAGGAAGAGGTTTAAGAATCTGTCTTCATTCTAAATTTTCCTCTGAGGAGGAGAGATATGGCAAACGAATGTAAATAGTTAAGGGTCTCTTGTTCTTTTTTTTTTTTTTTTCTTTTTCTGTCAAAAGCCAAGTCTGGCTTGTTAAATTTCAAATTGGATCTGGAGCACAGATTTTGCAAGATATGTCAGCTCTCAAAAGTTTAAGAGAACACTGGGAAGCAAACGTGAATTAGATTAGGGGGATGAGGGCATGCCAACGCTGGCCTGACCTGCCAGTGGCTGCAGATACGATTTCCCTCTGTCCTGCCAACGTTTGGGGAAAAGGAGCTGGCTGTTCTTTTAAACAGAAATAAACAATAGAAGGTGACAGGAAGCTTAAGAAAGGCAAAACCTGTGTGTGTAATGGGGGTGCAGGGGAATATAAGGCTCATCCTAGAATAAGTAGGCTCTTCCTCTCAGATTCTTCTAGAACTCCACATCTTAAAAGGACATTTTAATACATTGTTAGGAAAACACTGCTCAAGGCAGCGCTTGGATCGGATATCTCATCGATATCTCCTTAGTATTTGACCCGTAGCTAGTAGTGTGAGAATCGCGGGGTGATTTTAAGCCTGTTGTATTTAGCTTTCTAACTTCTTCCCTGAGGTAGTGAGATGGAAGTCTGTTTCCCCATCCCCACCCTATGGACATCTAGAAGCGTATCTGCATGAAAGACCCTGACATAAACTGTGAAAGGCATCGGGACAAAAAGAAGAAAAAGAGGCTGTGTTCCACGCACTTGTGGAGGGTGTACTGGAAAGGTGCCAATCACTCCAAGATGGGGAGAAGTCAGGGGATCCCCCTAACGTTGGGACACAAGATCTGGGGTGGTAAAGAGACCTGGGAATGTAGGATGAAGCTCTGTTATCTTGGGGAACTTTCTGGACACAGACTGGATCCAGGTTTCTAAACCTGAAAGGAAAAAACCGCCTTTCATGGAAGCCGAGAGGTGAGACCTGCACTTAAAGACCCTGCAATCTGAGGACACCTAGCTTTCTTGCACAATATTAAGAAATGGGCCACCGATTCTCGGAGGGAATGAGGAGACCATTGTACCTGTGACAAGGACGTGGTGGCGGCACAGGTTAGCAAAGCAGCCATCGGTGGACCCATGCTGTGAAACCTCCAATAAAATAAGCTAGGGGTTCCAGCTAAATGTGTCTCTGATTGTGACCCAAGATCCTTGACTCCTGTGGTCAGTGGGATCTGGAAGACATGGAAATACATAGAAATATTTAAGAATAAATGGATCAGCATAGCATATGATCTCAGAGTCAACTCTGGGAATATTGTAAGCCAGAAACTTCTTGGATTTGGGAAAGTATAAAAGAAATACTTATTTTCTTAATATCATCAAGAATCATCGAGATTTGTTCTGGGAATACTAGGAATTAAACAGATTTCAGGAGCTTTCCCTGTCTCTTTTATAGATTTGATGACATGTAAGTGGTTGTTATGCAAACATATTATTCACTTATTTACCCAGTTCTTACTACAAGCATTCCCCACGGTGTGCCAGTTTAGACTGGCCCATTGCCTCGCCTCTTCCTGGGCACATGTATTCATGAATAAAGTGGTACAAGTCCATTTTCACACCCTTGAACCGAACTCACATACGCATTCACACATACAACTTTCAGGCACACATAAACACACGTTCATGACCATGCCAACCTATGGTTATTTGGGAGGACCTAGGCTGGGAGGCAGGAAATATGGATTCTAGGCGTGGCTGTCTCGGTAATAAATTGGAAGGCTTACATTGTTTGTGATTCAGCTTCTTCATCACAGGATGAGCGGGGTTGGAGTATCCAAATATAATAAGTTTTTTCTTCCAAAAGTTGTAGATGAAGAGGGGTAGAGTGAGAGGTTAATGAATGGAGAAGCATTTAAGGCATTTCTAAGCAGTAGAGAAAGTGGAAATACAGACTTCTCTTGGGAAACTTACACACAAATACTCATAGAGTAACTTTAAGTCAAATTATAAAATTTGGGGACCCTACTATTTATTGGACCTTTTCAAGTCACAGGATTACAATGCTGCAAAGGTCATATTTCTCTTTCCATCTCTCCGATACCTCGGCCACCTCCATAGCTTCCCAAGATAACCCATTCGTTGCTGGTGGCTCTAATCATTATAAAATTCCTTCTTTAGTTGAGATAAAGCCTGCCTCTTCTTGATTCTTTTCATTATTATTTAAATCCTTTTCTTCCAATCAGAATGTGGAACAAGCAGGGAACAATACTGCATGACAAAAGTGGGCAAAGACAGCTCTCTAAATAGACTATGCACAGCTGCGATCTATTGAAGGTCAGCCCTTGACAATAAATAAAATTTTTTAAAAAAGAGATTATGCAAATGCCATTAAGTGTAAGAAAAGATGCACACCTTCTTTAGCCATCAGGGGAAGGCAAACTAAAACCGAAATGAATTATCTCTGCACAAAAATCAGAATGGCAAAAATTTAAACGTCTACCAAGTCCAAGCATGAGCAGGGATGTGAAGCAACCGGAACTCTCGTATGCTGCCGGCTAGAATGTCAAGTAACACAAGCACGGTGGAAACTCTTTGACAATTTCTGCTAAAACTAACATAGGCCCATCTTATGATCCAGCAATTCACACAGAGATAAAGAAATGTGTGTGTCCACAAAAATGCATGCATGCAAATATTCAGAGCAGTTTTATACATAATAAACTCAAATTAGAAATAACAAGAGTGCCCACCAACTGAAAAATTAATGGGAGCATATTCATACACTGGAAAACTACATAGGGATGAAGAGAACAAAGTACTGAAATGCACAACAGCATGAACGTGTCTCACAGAAATGATGTTCATTGGAAAAAGCCAGACACAAAAAAAACTACCTCCTACATGCCATCCATTCACCCGAGGTTCAGGAAGGGTCAAAACTAACCAATGATAATAAAATTCAGAATTGTGGTTCTCTGTGGAAGTGGGAGGTGGATCTAGAGTGCAAAGTCATCGGGGGCTGGAAATGTTCTATATCTTGATCTGCATGGTGATCATAGAAATACATGCATGTGTAAAAGTCATAAAACTGTACTCTTATTATAAATTCACCTTATGCACTATCTCTCAATAAAAAATAAATAACTGGGGCTTCCCTGGTGGCGCAGCAGTTGAGAGTCCGCCTGCCGATGCAGGGGACGCAGGTTCGTGCCCCGGTCCGGGAAGATCCCACATGCCGCGGAGCGGCTGGGCCCGTGAGCCATGGCCGCTGAGCCTGCGCGTCCGGAGCCTGTGCTCCGCAACGGGAGAGGCCACAACAGTGAGAGGCCCGCGTACCGCAAAAACAAACAAACAAAAGAAGTGGACAGGAGTGTTCCAAGACACCTTCCCGAGAGCAAAGCTATTCTTCCCTCATCCACTGGACATTGTAAACACAAAGTCCCAAAGTGGGCTTGTTGGTAGGCAAGCCCACTCCCACTTCAACTTCCTTGGATCTTGGACCCAATTTTCTACTTATTGAGGACGGAGCACAATAGGATGGTCCTTTAACTGAGTGCATATTCACCTTCCAGAAGGCTAGCATCTATTCTTGCAGGGTGTCATCTTCAAACTGGTGCTTTATCTTTATCTTTGAAAGGTAATTCCATCATTCTTTTTTTTTTCTTTTTTTAATTTAACACCTTTTTTGGAGTGTAATTGCTTTACAATGGTGTGTTAGTTTCATCTTTTTAAAAATTATTATTTAACATCTTTTTTGGAGTATAATTGAATTCCATCATTCCTGTCCACTCGGGAGATTCCGGGTGGTGTGGTTTCTGATATCATCACTGGATACCCTGTGCCCACAGCTGCACCTCTTTTGGCAGAAAGTGGGTCTCTTGGACTGAGGTGCTGCTATGCATGATACCACAGGAGTGGATCAAATATTCTGTAAGCTTTCAGGGACTGGTGCCGACTGGGGCTCCGAGAAGAGGAAAGGCAAACTCTTACCTTGAGTATGTTACTATTCCAGTCAAAACGAATCACTGCTTCCCTCTAGGATGAAAGAGGTTCAGTGTAGCCAGTTGGCCAAATGGCTGATTTGTTCCTTCTAGGGATGGTTCTATCTAGGGATAGTTTCTTCTAGGGATAGGATATCAGGGACTGTGTTGATTTATGTTGCTGGCAGCTTGGATGTTCAGAGTGGCAGAAATAGATGAACCTTACGTGTGGGAGCTCATGCTGCTGGAACCAAGTAGAGCCTTCTTCTCTGACATCATGGCTGCATCGTGCCAGGACTGGGACGGCTGATGACAGAGACTGGATGACAGCAACCAGCCGAGGCTTTTGTCTAGCTGGTTGTTTGGTGCCCCTTCCACAGGGAATGCTCTCGGGTGGATGCTGACCTGCGATGCACAGGTCTTCATATTTTGTGCCCACTTCTAGGTGCATCCACGTACCTCTTCCCAGACCTCTTTCTACCTTTCCTCTTCTAGACTACTGACTTACAGGCCAAGCCATTCACCACTGTATGTATTTATCTGTATGTATTTATGGCAGATCATTTATCTTTATTTATAAAGTAGGTGATCAGGGATACTTCCCATATACCTCTAGTAACTGAAAAGATTTTCTTTCACCTGTGTCTTCCAGCACCGCTTGAGAGTGGAGTTATATGAGACCAAAGGTTAATTTTTGGCTTGCACCTACATACCAAGACTACCCATTCTCTTTCTTTCTTTCTTTCTTTCTTCCTTCCTTCCTCCCTCCCTCCCTCCCTCCCTCCCCCCCTCCTTTCCTTCCTTCCTTCCTTCCTCTGTTTTGGCTGCACCAGATCTTAGTGGCAGCATGCGGACTTCTTGGTTGTGGCATGCATGTGGGCGCTAGTTCTCCGACCAGGGATTGAACCCAGGCCCCCTGTATTGGGAGTGGGGAGCCTTACCCACTGAACCACCAAGGAAGTCCCTCAAAACTACCCATTCTTAAACCAAGCCTGGCCCTTTTTCCTCCTTTGTCAGCTGGGGACCCATATATGCAGCAATACATGCACACTGAAAGAGAGGCAGTGATGTAATCGTAGGGAACGACACAGGGGTCACAACCCTCCGATTTCGACCCTCTGGCTCTGGCTCATGTCCACAAACTGGGCGAGGGCTCATAACTTTTTATTGAGGCAGCTGCCTCAGCCTCTTGTTCTTTCTCCTTGATTTTTTTGTTTTGGTTTTATAGCTTGAGCAGTAAATTTGTTGGTTGTCCATCCACCTTGTCCTTCGAGATTCCATTTCCTATTAACCAACTCTGTAGCTCTCTGTGGGTCATGAATCCCTAGTTGCCACTTGACCCGAGCACTTATTATGATAAATTTATTCACTTGTTCTTGGATGTTAAGCACCACCAACCTGCCTCCATTATCAGTATCTTATCGTTCTCATTGCTATCACAGACACAGTTCTGTAATAGCATCTCCTACCATCAGCCAGGCCTATAGAGGAAAGACACCACTGAGCTTCTCAGTGAGGCAGGTTTCCTCCAGGCCCTCCCACTGTCCATAGTCAGTTGCAGGTTTCCACTCTCACGTGGTATATTCTCTCTAGCAAACCCACTTTCGTGAGCCTTTTGATTTCTTCCACCGTTTGCAAAAACCACTCTGGAACTGCTCCTTCATTTAGCGGAAGCCATCACTCATCCTAGGCTTTCAAGGGCCATCCTCCTAGCATAACAGCATTGTCTCATGAGGTCTTCGCCAGAGTGTCACATTCTGTGTCTCAGGAGAGTAGGCCCACACTGATAAACTCTCTCTTCCATGATTTGATATTCTGCCTTCCTTGGGTCTAGTCCCATGCTGCTCTCTCTGCTCCTGTAGTCTCTGTTCACTAGGTCTTAGAGCTTCTCCAGGGATCGTCTGTTTTCTCTCTTATGAGGATGAACACTTAGCTAGCTGGGTGGGTGCTGCAAGGCTGATGCCTCTGCACTTTCAAAGGGTTAGGAGGAGTGCTACCCTTTAAAAGCAGGGAATGGGCCGCTTCTGTGGGCCCAGAGAGTCCACGATGGCCTGAGATTTCAGGTTCTTGAGTGTATTGACCCACACGTCCCCATCCCACATTTTAGCCTCCTCTTCCTTCCTAATCAAGACCTTGCCCTTGGCACAGCAGGCTTGCTGCGGATGGGAATTTAATAACCTCTGGAGTTCTGAGACTGTGCCTCAGGTTATTCTAGCTGTAGAGGAAATGAGAGTCTATTTATATGCAATAAATGAGGCCCTCTGACTTTTACAATTCACCTTATATTAGTGATTAATCACTCTGGTGGTTTTAAACACATCAGCAAATTTTGACACACCAGCCGGTCTTTGTGAGTCACTTCTAACAAATAAAATATGGTCGAATTGACCCTGCATGACCTCTGAAGCCAAGCCGTAAAAGCAATACAGCTTCTTCCTACTGTTTCCCCTCTTGGCACTTTTGCCCTGGGAATCCAGCTACCACGCTGTGAGAGAGTCAGGAAGCTGCATGGAAGGAAGGGCCACGTGTAGGTGTTCCACCGAGCTGGCATCGACTGCAAGACCTAAGACTCAGCAAGCCCTTGGACGAGTCCAGCCTCTAGCATTTCAGCCACTCCCTCTGATGCTGAGAGGAAGAAAGATGTGCTACGTTCTCTGGGCCCTGCCCAATTGCAGATTTGTGAACAAAATAAATATTGTCATTGTTGCCACTAAGTTTGTTTTTTTTTTTTTTTTTTTGCTTCTTGACCCCAGACATTTATTAAATGATTTTCCTCCAAACACTGGAAAATGTTTTACGCACATGAGGATACAACCTGAAGGACAAAGGTGGTTCCAACGAGGAATGGAAGTCACGGTAATGCCCTAATCTGGACCATAACAAGAACCATTATTTATTGCCTTCTATGCACTTTGTGTGGTTACTACTATGTGATTTGATTATATATTACCCCAGGTTCTCCCAATAATCACGCAAAATAGGCATCTTAATGATCCTCATTTTATGGACGAGGAAACTGAATCAAGGTCAAAAAAGCTAATAGGGTTGCCTGGTTCCAAAGTCTATGTTTTTCTCTAGTTGTAGCAAGCGGGGGCCACTCTTCATCGCAGTGCGCGGGCCTCTCACTATCGCGGCCTCTCTTGTTGCAGAGCCCAGGCTCCAAACGCGCAGCCTCAGTAGTTGTGGCTCACGGGCCCAGTTACTCCGCGGCATGTGGGATCTTCCCAGACCAGGGCTCGAACCCGTGTCCCCTGCATTAGCAGGCAGATTCTCAACCACTGTGCCACCAGGGAAGCCCTAAGAGGACATCTTAGAGAAAATCTTGATATATAGACAAGCAGCTCAGAAGAGAGATGTGGGCCCCCAAATCCATACTGGGAATAACTGTGTACAGATGGTAATTGAAGTCAGGGAAGTGAATGAGATCAACACAGTGGACAGTAAATGGGCTTAGGACAGACCAAGAAACAGTTCCAAGAAATGGATTTTGCAAGATGGACAGTAAAAACGTTGTTGGTAAATGATATTAAAAAAAGGGCAGTCAGAAGCATAGGAGCAAATCGAGTAACTGAAGCCAACAGAAAAAAAATGCTTTAAAGCTTTGTTTTCAATATAAGCGATATCATCAAAATGGGGCAATAGGAGTTTTCTACTGCTCTCCCTGCTCCCCCCCCCCCATTATGATAATCATCTATGAGTGAGAACGCCTTTGTAGAAGTCAAGGAGTCCAGTGGAGAAGTTCCAGCTCACTGTTAGAGAAAAAAAAAAAAAATCCAAGATTGGACAGAGTGAAGAGGGGAAAGGGAACAGTTTCACTTTACCCACATCACTCTTCCCCCAGGTGGCAGAGCTCAGTGCAAAGAGAAACCTTCACAGCCTGTGATTTCTCCCATGGGGGAAAGTGAGAGTGTGTAAGAGCCTAATTTCTCCAGCCGTGCAGGACATTGCCAAAGAAACCCACTTATTTCCTGCCCCATCCAGAATACCGAGGTGTGCTGCATAATTGGGGGTGGGGAGTAGCTGGGAGAATAGTCTCCGGGGTTCTTGGAGGACATCAAAGTGATACAGATCCTGTCGTACTAACTGCTTTGCAGGCTCCACCAGGAAGCCCACCCCTGAGCCACTGAGGATGCCTCACCTGTGTGTCTGCCCAACCGGTACTCGGGCGCACCCAGCACTCTGCACACTTTACTCACACCCCCACCTCCCTGCGCACCCCCTGAGGGCAGGAACAGCGGAGCCCTGGTGAGAATGTGCAGGGAACTGGCCCAATTCTGTGGGATTGGGAGAAAGCACAGTAGCTTGAGCAGTCCGTACTGCCCTAGGGAAGGCAAGCAAGAGGCTGCCACCTGCAGGCGTGGCTCTGCAGCGTCAAGAGAAGGCCTACAATCTCGACAATTCTCTCCAAGTGGAAATGAGAAGTGCGGAACAGGGGTACCCATAGAAAAGACCTGAGAAGGTCTCAGAATCCCTAACAGGGCTGACCGAAACTGTTTCTTCCTGAAGCCAGTTAGTTTAGGCGGGAGGAGGAGATTGCTTCTTCAAATGTGAAGACAGCAATGCAAGACTTCAAGGAACATGAAGAATCCAGGAAACGTGACACCACCAAAGAAACACAATCGTTTTCCAGTATCGAGGGCAAAGAATTGAAGTTATCTGATTTTCCCAATAAAGAATCCAGAACAGTTGTTTTAAGGCAGCCCATTGAGGTACCAAAAAAACACAGAGAAAATACAATGAAATCAGGAAAACAATACACTAAAAAAAAAAAAAGACGTTTAGCGAAGAGATAAAAGTCACACAAAAGAACCAAAGAGAAATTCTGGAATGGAAAAAATACAATGAATGAAATAAAAAATGCAATATCTTGGCAATCATTTTTTGGATATTACACCAAAAGCACAGCCATAAACATAAAATTCAACAGGCGAGACTACATTAAACTAAACAGCCCTGCACAGCAAAAGAAACAGTCAACAAAATGAAAAGGCAACCTACAGAACGGGAGATAATATTTGCAAACCATATTTCTGATGAGGGGTTAATAATGTCCAAAGTACATAAAGAGCTCATACAACTCAAGAGCCAGCACAAACAAACAAAAAGCAAATAACAGAACAGACATTTTTCCAGAGAAGATATACAGTCAACAAGCACATGAAAAGATGCTTAACATCACTGATCATGAGGAACATGCAAACAAAAACCATAATGAGATATCACCTCACCCTTCTTAGAACGGCTAAAATTAAGAAGACAAGAGATATCAAGTGTTCTTGAGAATGTGGAGAAAAGAAAACCTTAGTGCACCGTTGGTGTGAACGTAAATCACTATGGAAAACAGTACAGCGTTTTCTCAAAGACTGAAAGTAGAGCTACCATGTGATCCAGCAATCCCACTTATGGTTATATACTCAAAGGAAATAAAATAACTATCTTGAAGAGATAGCTGCACTTCCATGTTCATTGCAGCATCATTCACAATAGCCAAGGCATATATATAATAATAATATATATAATATATATATATAAAAGAATATTATTTGGCTATAAAAAGAAGGAGATCCTGCCATCTGAGACAGCATGGATGGATTTTGAGAGCATTATTATGCTAAGTAAAATGTCAGACAAAGAAAGATAAATACTGTATAATCTCACTTATATGTGGAATATAAAAGAGCTGAACTCATCGACACAGAGAGTATAATGGTATTTGGGGTAGGGGGTGGGTAAAACGGGGAGATGTGGGTCAAAGGGCACAAACTTTTAGTTCTGAGATTAATTAGCTTTGGGGACCTAGTATTCAGCAGGGTGATTTTAGTTAATAATACTGTATTATACACTTGAAAGTTACCAAGAGAGTTAAATGTTCTGACCACACACAAAGAAATGGTAATTACGAGAGGTGACGGAGGTCTTAACTAACATCATTATGGTAATTATTTTGCAACATATATGTGCATCAAATCATCAAGTTGCACACCTTAAACTTACACAGAGTTATATGTCAATTATATCTCAATAAAGCTGGGGCAGGGGAGGGGGGAGACTTTGTCTTCTGCAGTATTGTATCCCCAGCACATTAGTAAGTGATCAAGGTACGCTTGTTAAATGAGTGAATGAAGAAAGGACTCACTATTTTTGGAGGCTTCCTAGAGCCCAAGTAAGATGAGTTCTAAGAAAAGTACATTGAATTCTCTGGTGTCTTTGGCAGGAATTGTTCCTGCGGAAAGGCAGGTGTTGAGTCCAGCCGGCAGGTGTGTTGAGGGGTAGAGAACAGTGCCACAGTGAAGATGAAAAGTGTAGAGAACTTTTTCAGTTGGAGAAAATAGAGAAAGAAGAGTATCTGGAAGATATTGTGAGATCAAAGCATTTTTTTATGTTTATCTTTTGAAGATCTGAGCAATTTGACGATGTTTAAGTGCTGATGAGAAAAAGTCAGTGAGCTCAGAATGCCTGAGAGCTAGAAAATGAAGACTGAAGATACAGGAAAAAGAAGGATAATGCTAAGATATGGTCGTGGGAATGGGGCCCAGAGTTCAGACAGTGAATCAGCCTTAAACAATGGAGGGGCCCCTCATCTCTGCCAGCTAGATGCATGCCAGTTTGCAGATATGGTGCAGGGAAGCTAAGGAAGTTCCTATTGAATGATACCTAAGTTTTCTGTAAAGCAGAGAGCAACAGCATTTGCTGGGAATTAGGGAAAATAATTATTTCCTGGGCTGCCTGGAAGTTCTTACTTTATATTTCTATGGAACATGTGTCATACCCTTAGGACATCCCCGGGAACTGTGAGTAATTAAGGCTTTTTAATAGGCCAACTGTAAGTGCTAATTTTCATCATTTATTTCCTAACTTATGCTGCTCTCCGGCAAGAAAACTGTCATGTTATTTGGCAGAGCTAGACGTCCATCTCTCTCCTTGCAACTGTTGATTATAAGGTTCCTAAATTCTTTACCGTCAGGGATCCTTGTATAATATTTTCCCACTAGTCCTTACATATTTGAAAGATACTGTCTAGCAAATGAGCTATATTTATAAATTAATAAATAAATTTCTATTTTTTAATTGATTTCGTATAACATTTGCTCTCAGCCAAAAAATGTAACTGATCAGCATGAGTAATCATGTTTGATTAATCTAATTCTAATGAAAATGGAAAGAATATGACATTTCAGTTATCCTGGGCAGTCTTACTGAGGATAAATGTATGGTGCTTGGGGAGTTTTTTAAAATATTAAAACAACTTTTGTACTCCCATTATTATTATTATTATTTTTGCGGTACGCGCGCCTCTCACTGTTGTGGCCTCTCCCGTTGCGGAGCACGGGCTCCGGATGCGCAGGCTCAGTGGCCATGGCTCACGGGCCCAGCCGCTCCATGGCACGTGGGATCTTCCCGGACCAGGGCATGAACCCGTGTCCCCTGCATTGGCAGGCGGACTCTCAACCACTGCGCCACCAGGAAATCTGGGGGAAAGACTACTGATATGCTGTGACCACCTCAGCCTTGATCGTGATCCAGCTTTAAAGTGTTTTCTTTCCCAAACCAAGGATGTGAACTCCAATTCCCCTCCCTGTATATCAACCCTTTAGGAAACCAGACCATCATGTACAGAATATCTTGAAAGAGATATTTCAACCCAAATACCTTGAAGTAATTGCGTTTTTAGTTTCTCTTTGAGAATAACAGTGAGTAATAACTTTGTAATAAAGCTATTAAGGATGATTTTGTCTATTTCAATTCCGATGTTTTAAAATACGTTATTAAGATTATGTAGGGAAAAAAATCTATCCATTCAATAAATATATCTTCAGACTACTGGTGAACCACACACGTGATCACTTTTAAATCTTCACAACCAGAAAGAGCTGATGATTCGTTCCCTCTCCTCACCTTAACTAAGGAAATGAAATGAACACCTTCGGTTGTCAACTTCATTCTAGTTAATCATTGAGCAGGGGGAGCTCTGGTGATGACATGGTTTTCTTAGCATCACTTAATTTAAGGTGATTTTAATAAATGTCACATCTTCAATTTAAAGGTTAACTTAGAGAGATCCATGCTATTATTTGTAAAAGAAAGGCAGCACAAAGTTAATGTATGTATTTTCAGTGTACGAGATTTAAAAGGTACTTCCCTATTCCAGAAAACTCAACAGACATGATTGTCCCGTACTTGAGCTAGTTTTAGTGCACAGTTCATCTTCTAAAGGGGGGAGTAACACTTATAAGCCAGAGAGATATTCCTTGGTTAATGAATGGTCTACTAAAGAGAACTTTCTGAAAGTGTATTTGTTCTCTACAGGGATTCAGTCTTATCAGTTCTCACCACTTCCTTTTAGACAGTTACTCTACCTGTTTTTAGATAAATAAGTTGCCAGGTATAGTTAAGGCTGGGAACCTAAGACCTTATAAGGCACACAAAAAAACCAGGAGGGTAGAACTTCCCAACTGTTGCTACACAGCCCCTGGGGAATTCGTAAGATAATTGCAAAGGATCTAAAAATATAATACATACAAAATATATATTTCACACACAGATATGTACTATTATTTTCCAAATATGTATGGGCTACTGTGATAAAAAACATTGCCAGTTTAAAGCGTTGCTGAATTCATAATAACTTTTTTTGTTCGTTATATTTTTTCAGTCAGTAGATAGAAGAAACATGATTGTATTACCATTTTTTTAAACTAAAAATAAATTATGCTGCTCGGAAAATTTAGCAACTATAACTACACATTGAGTTGATTGATTAAAGCCATGGCTTTTCAGCTTTTGATCACACATCTCTATCAGTTAAAAAATTGAGCTCACACATCCCAATTAATGTATACTTATTTATAAGCAATATGTGTGTACTGCTATGCTATATATTTCAGCGCTTTATAAAAGTTCTGTAAAAGAAAATTTAAAAAATAATCAGCTAAAAAATAAATACAAGTGTTAAAAATTTCTTCCGGTACCCCTGAAATTCGGTAGCCCATTTTGGAAGCTCACTGGATAGAGAGAAAGATACTAAGGGCTGTCTGTAGAAATAAGAGGAATTAGGTTAGTATGTTCTAGGAGAAACTGTGCAGGTCAGTTAGACCTTGTGGACAGGGCTTCTGGGTGCTCCTGACATTAGATTTTCTACTGACTCTTGCCATTAGTATAGCAATAAATGGCAAAGGCACTGATCTACATTGTCTCACCTGTTTTACACATCAGCACTGCTGTTTGGAAAGAAATATAGAGTAGAAACGGCAAAAACCTTGCTGTCCTCGTGCCCCATATAGACTGACCTGTATTTAGAGCAGTCTTGACAGCCTGCTCTGTCCTTTGATTGCCATTCACACTGTCCCATAACCCTGAGAGCTGAGCCTGTTATCCACGTGGCAGAGCGAACAGTGTGTTTGAACTGATCTCTCCGGGGACTCACTGGGGCCTGGCATGACCTCACAGAGTTAACTTTCTTACAGGGATGCTAAATCCAGGTCAGTATACATTTGATATTGTGTATCCTTCAAAACACTTGGTGGTGGTATTGAGGAGATGTTCCTACTTGTCAAACTCAAGGAGCTATCACTAGATGAAGGGAAAAGGCTGAAATGCATGGGAACCACACCTAGTCATTGTTAGAGTTACTGATGCAGAGAGACGAAGCCTCGACAGCATGCAGGTTTAAACAGCTTGAGGTGTAAATGGTCCAGTCCTTGGTTTACAGGTCCCCAATTGTCCACGCTTGTGTGCGCCATTCTTTAACAGTTCATTGATCCACTTCTTACCTCCTTTTCAGAAGTGCTCAGCACAAGAAGCCCCATTGCCTGCCACTTCCAGTGGCCTGAGGTTGCCTGCTTCTGTCTCCAGAAACAGTTAGCCGTGGGCTCCGATGACTACCTAGCACGCCAGCCCTGGCAGAGTGAGTCTCTACAAGGTGCTGAGAACCTGGGCCTGATCAACTAACCATCCTAAGGTCCTGCTTTAACCCTTTGAAGTAAATAGACAGGAGCCCACAGAAACTATGAATCACTTTGATGGTGAGGAATTAAACCCTACTTCCCTAGAACAAGCCCAGATGATGTCTTTGTGTTACACTAACCGCAGCCCACACCTGAAGAGACACCCACCCCTGTAGCATTTCCACCAAAGCTCATTTCCTCTTACTTCTTTTCTCCTTTTCTCTCACAATCTCCTTGCCCAGCAATCATTCTAAAAAATTACATGAGGGAGATAGCCTTTCAAAGAACTTTTTTTTTTTTTTTATCTCTTTCTTCCTCTTCAGGCTAACCAGCAAACTGGAAGTCTTCATTAATACTTAATAAAGTAATTTATATTGAGCCTTCAGCCAATGTTTTCACAGGACTTTGCAAGTCTCAGCTCATAAATCTTTACCCAAGAACATCATTATGCTATCAAAGGTGGAAGAACTAAGACACAAAGCTGTTAAGAGCATCTCTCAAGGTTTCACGGTGAAAGATACACCACAATGCTTAAGTACGCTCTGCATCCTTAAGCCACTGAGATAGAAGAGGGCTTGGTGCCCAAGTCAGTAGCTCCAGGTGGTGTCTCCTCAAATGTGGCCTGATGCTGGCCTGTCCCTGCCTGCTCACAGCTCACCATCTCTGGGGAGACAAGACCTCCCTGGGAATCTGCTGCCTCTCCTGAACTCCGTGTCGACAGATAACAGCATCTCCAGCCAGGCTGGGAGTTTCTTCAACTTCTCTCTTCTCACTTCCTCTGTGTCACCAATTTCAATGAATCCTACCTCAAAAACCTCTCTCGGGCTTCCCTGGTGGTGCAGTGGTTGACAGTCCACCTGCTGATGCGGGGGACGTGGGTTTGTGCCCAGGTCTGGGAGGATCCCACATGCCGCGGAGCGGCTGGGCCCGTGAGCCATGGCCGCTGAGCCTGCGCGTCCAGACCCTGTGCTCCGCAGCGAGCGAGGCCACAACAGTGAGAGGCCCGCGTACCGCAAAAAAAAAAAAAAAAAACCTCTCTCTCTATCCATTCACTTTCCCTTTCAACTATTAGTTAATCATTTAATTAGTACATCCTTTATTATCTTTCATACGGACTTTTGCTTCAATCTTCTATGTGACTTTCCATTATTTCTCCACTCTTTGAGGCATCTTTTATTCCACCCATTGGAGTGACACTTCTAAAATATAAATCTGAGCATGTCACTTCCTTTCTTATAGAAAGATGCAATCTCCCTGCCACCATAGCAATCTATTGAACCGTTGGAAGTTGGATCAAAAATATACACGCGAATTCTGTGAGCTTAAAAAGCCCCTTCCTGTTCTGATTTTTCGGAGGTCCCTGGGGTGTTACACTATAGGCGTGTGTCATGTGGTTTACTTTGTGTGTTACTGCCTGCTTAACACCAGACTTCACAATCCCAGCCCTACCTCTGCTGCCTCGGACCCCCTCTGTGCCCAGGCCATCATCTGGGCACTGTTCCATCATCCAACTTGGGCCACCAGGCATATTGCCTGGTCTGCTACCCTCCCTTGCTCAGGATAACTTGTGCATTTCTTCCCTATGAGATGGACTGCAAAATGAATTCCCATGATGCATGTTGGGCTCTCTCATAGTATCCTAGAGTAGATTGCTTGTTTTCTGATGGCTTAGCATTCTTCTGGCTTTTCATAAATTCTTTCTCCTCCATCTCCTACCTCCAGAGGGGCATGCATACCCCTTTAGAGCAGCCAGAGTAGGTATACATTTTTATAATGGACCTGGAACCACTTCTCCTCTCTTATTGTCTCAGTCTATGGTTTGTTTGGACTCAAAGAACAAAGTTCTTTCTTCCCTTGGGGTGAATTGTCTCTCAGATGAATCTGTCCTTTCTGATGGTTAATTTTTTGGTTCCCTCTAGTGTTTTAGGCATTCCTGTAGATGTCTAATATCCAACTCTTGATACTATTTAAGATCTTTTCTCAGGAGTCTTCTCAGTTCGCATGAAGATCTATCAAGCAAATAGTCATATGAGGGTTTCCATCATGGGTTTCCCATACCTCATCATCTTTTGAGTTTAATTGTCATCCCGTATGACATTTTGATTTCCCCAAAATGTCTGCAGGATGAAAGTGTACACTTCTTGGCATAACATACAGAGTTCTTTAAAATCCAGCTCCTCCTAGTATTCCAATTTTTTTTGTGTGGTACGTGGGCTTCTCACTGCTGTGGCCTCTCCCGTTGCGGAGCACAGGCTCCGGACACGCAGGTTCAGCGGCCATGGCTCACGGGCCCAGCCGCTCCGTGGCACACAGGATCCTCCTGGACCGGGGCACGAACCCGTGTCCCCTGCATCGGCAGGCGGCCTCTCAACCACTGCGCTACCAGGGAAGCCCTAGTGTTCCAATTTTGTCTCATCATTCATCATCATTGTTCTGACTCCTCAAAGTGTTTCTCCACCAGAGCTCGCCTTTCCTGGATGCAGAGCCTCTGTTTGTTTTCTTCTTCTACCTGGAATGACTTTTCTGCGATTCCTGTCCATCAAACTCTTACTGAAACTTCAAGACCCAATTTAAATGTTATCTCCTTGTAAAGCTTTCCCAGGTTCCTCCAGGAGGAGATAATCTCTCTTCCCTCTGTGTCCCTATAGATTTATGTGTATCCTAAGAGGGTGTCAGTATGACATTTGTTATCCTGCCATGTGTCTTGCCCAGCAGCTGTGAGCTCCCTGAGCACACAGAAGGAATTCCCTTCTGAGATTCCAATGCTCAGCTCAGTGCCTGTCAAGTGATCATTTTGGGGAAATAAATGAGTGAATGAAGAAATTTTAGCAGTTTGTACACAAAGAAGATTCTCCACCCATAGGCAAAGACTTTGCTAAAGTAGCATCTGGAATAGGAGGGTCTTCAGACTCATGGACCTTAGTTGATGTCTATACAAGCCAAGGAAGGAATGTCTCATTTAACCTTGGCAATAGTATTTTTTCCACCATGGGTTCTTAAATTAGAAAAGATGACCTAGGGCTTCCCTGGTGGTGCAGTGGTTGAGTCCACCTGCAAATGCTGGGGACACGGGTTCAAGCCCTGGTCCGGGAAGATTCCACATGCCGAGGAGCAACTAAGCCTGTGCACCACAACTACTGAGCCCGTGCACCACAACTGCTGAGCCTGCGCTCTAGGGCCCATGAGCCACAACTACTGAGCCCTTGGGCCACAATAACTGAAGCCTGCACGCCTAGAGCCCGTGTGCTCCGCAACAAGAGAAGCCACCACAATGAGAAGCCCGCGCACCGCAACGAAGAGTAGCCCCCGCTCACCGCAACTAGAGAAAGCCTGCACGAAGAAATGAAGACCCAATGCAGCAAAAAGAAATAAATTAAATAAATAAATAAAAAAGATGACCTAAGTGATGTAGAACATATGCTGTGTTCTGGCATGTTTTTATGTACATATAATTGAGTATTTTGTTTATTAAGGGTTTCTTCGTAAGTGTTAAAACAATCGTATTTAGACTTAGAAGTAATCACATTTCCAGAATGCGCTAGGATTCATCATGTTATCGTTCATTTTTAATTGGATTTGCAAATATATTAATAGCATAGAGAAAGGCGACTATGGCATAATGGCCCTGTAATATGGATGTTAGCTCTTCTCAAGTCCAGGCTTCTGTCATTGGGTGACTAGGTAGATGGCAGTACCATCTTCTGAGATGTTAAAAAGAGAAGAAAAATACATCTGGGGAGAATTAAGCTGAATTTAGTTTTGAATATTGTGGCAGTCATTAATGCTTTTCCCTAAATATGTTCAGTTTTCCATTTTCCAGGCACATGGAGGGATTATACTGACTTCTGGTTGAATGGGGACATGTGACTAGCTCTGGTTAATAAATTGTGAAAAAAAATCATGTCGCTTAACTGCCAGTGTGGGATCCTCAGAGCTCCCTCTCTTGACAACTGGCAATCCTCCGTATGGTACCTGCTCTGTCAACCTGGATCTCTAAGTGAGATCCATGTGGAACAAAGCCACACCAATCCATGGTGCACATATAGCATGAGCGAGAATCACATCTCCTTTTAAGCCGCTGAGCATAACTTAGTCTAACCTGAGTGATACAGAAATGTCAAATGCCTGTGCAACATTCCAGTAGAGAAATCCGATAGGCAGATAGGTATATGAGTCTGAAATAGAGGCTACAAGAATAGTCAATGATCTGTTACATGTAAGAGTTCAGATTAGAAGAACACATGAAATTACCCAAGGAGAGTGATACGGCTGTTGTCCTCTCTTAAATAAGCTAATGCATGACTAAGAAAATGCTCAGTTACTGTCAGCTGCTGTGGACCAAGGATGAAACCCTGGGAAACATTAACATTTAAAGATAATTGAGAAAGAATAAATGAAATATGTCATATAACGTTCCTTTAAAAACATTAAAAGGAGGTTTGCGATTAGGCTGGGATTTCTTTTAGCACTATTAGTGAAAAGATCAATTTTATATAGATGCAAGTCATGGATTAGCAAACAACAGCCAAAAGCCTACTGGTGATGGAATATAACTTCTTCAGGATGCAAGAAAAACTAACTATGCCGGTCATTTCTCTCTAAAGGCAAATCACATGCAGGAGTCTGCTCTCTCCCTGCAGACAGATACGAGGTTAGAACAGGTAAGTAATCATGACGCATCGATCTTCAGACTGAGAAAACCCATGCTACCCAAGGACTCTTGGCTAAATTCTGCAACAGAAAAAGGGCTGGTGGAGATGCCTTAAGGCTCAATGAGAGACACCATCCCCAGAAAACCAAGAATGATTTGGGGCGGGGGGCGGAGGGTTTGCATTTGTTTTACTCAAAGCCAGAGAAAGACCCTGGCAGATGAAGTAGAGCTTTTCACAGTGAAGGAATAAGGAGAAAGGTGTGAATCGTTTTATATTTTAATCTAAAAATTTCCATCCCCTTAAGTCGTTGTTTCCAATCTAATTTATGTCTATGCCATGTTTTAAAAGTTGCAGGAAGCACATTGAGCTAGCACTTAGTTAATTGCTTCCCTGTGAAAACCACCACTGAACCATAAGGCCAGTAGCCCAGGAATCCCCATGATCTGTTGGAAACTTCCCATCTCAGGCACAATGCTTAGAAACAGAAGTAATTATGAGAATGTCCTACTTCTATTCCCAATCCTGGTGAACCTGCAGGTCTCCCTTTATTTTCTCTGAAAATCAAGCCTAAGTAATTAGCTTTAAGTTTACCCTCTTTCTCCTAAAACCTCAGTCCTTCAAGGAGAAGATCATCTTCCAATCAAAGAGTAAACCCAACCCAATTTTACACCCCAGCATAAAGAGACAAAAGCGATGTCGAAGGAGTAGAACAAACTTGAGTCCTCAGCTCCTCTCTCAAAAACTCTACTCCCAAAAGAGTGGCCCTACGTGTCTCCATCTTGCCTCTGTTTGGCCCTGAATGACCCCCAGAGTTGGATAGTACCAACAGTGGAGATGGCCTTACTGGTGATAGAGAAGCACCTGCTAAGACCCAATTATGCGCCAGGTATTACGTCAGGCATTTCACAAACAACCTCCCCAATCCCTGAACAACACTGCAAAGTTGCCTTCCTTATCTCCACTTAATATAACCCAATTCACTGTGCTCTGTATATACATATTGTCTCATTAAATCCTCACAACACTCTAGACCAGGCATTGTTATTTTTATTTTATGGCTAAAAATAATTGAGTTTCATTGAGAAGTAACTCACCTTGGCTCCTTTACATATTAAGGAGCAAAACGAGAATTCTCACTTAAGTCTCTGTAATAGGCTTCTGATGACCTAGTCTTAAAAATCCACATGGATAAGGAGTGACTCCGTCACTATATATTTGAATATATATCCCTGTCTCTCCTTCTAAATTAGGAAACACTTTGAATATAATTGGAAAAAAATAAAACTGAGTTTGGAAAAATTGTGATGATGAATGAATTAGTCATAATGGCAAAACAATCAATTAATCACTATGGCTATATCTAATTATCAAAGCTGTTCATTAATTCTGAGTTAGTTAATTGTAAAAATATCTAAAAGTTAATATTAAGTCAAGAAAAGATATCATCCAACATTTTTATAATTGAGACAAAGAGATATTTTATCTCTTTATTCTACACTGCATGTGCCAGACTGTCTCACCCCTCACTGTGCCCCTGTTTAGTCTTTTTTATGCTTAAATGTGTTTAAACACTGCCAGCCCCACAGAGCTTGGTCCATGGGTGGGAATAGCTCCTCTCTGGTTTTACACCTGTGTTTAGCTGCAGGCTTTGTCTGTTTCTCATGTGTCTTGCTTGGCTTCTATGTCCAGTCTTCCCTGGTTTGGTTCAAGGTCACTACTAACTTAGTTGCTCCTCATTCTGTCATTGGCAGGTGTAATCATTTTCGATGGCTGCTGTACAAATTCCCAAGCGCTTAGTCACTTAAGCAATGTAAATTTATTATCATTCAGTACTGGGGGTCAGAAATTCAAAATGGGTTTCATTAGGCTAAATTTAAGGAATCAAAAAGACTGTGTTCCTTTTTTTTTTTTCTTGTTTTCTTGTTCCTTTTTTTTTTCTTTTCTTTTTTTTTTTTTTGGATGCTCTAGGGGAGGATATTAGTAAGGATTCTCCAGGGAAACAGAACCAATAGTATATTGATATAAATATAGACGTAGATATAGATGAGATTTATTATGAAGATTATTATGGCTCACAATCACAGCAGCTGAGAATTCTCACAATCTGCTGTCCACAAGGTGACCCAGGAAATCTGGTGCTGTAATTCAGTCTGAGTCCAAAGGCCTGAGAACCAGGGAAGCAAAACTTCAGTCCAAGGGCAGGAAAAGACTGATGTCCCAGCTCAAGCAATCAAATAGAGAAAAAAGAATCTCCCTTTCTGTGGTTTTTGTTCCATTCAGACCCTCACCCACCAATGTGGGTGGATTGATGCCCACCCACAGTTTCAAGGAGGGTGATCTACTTTACTGAGTCCATCAATTCAATTCAAATGCTTTACTGAGTCCATCAGTTCAATCTCATCTGGACACACCTTCACAGGTGAAATAATGTTTAATCTACGCACCCCATGGACCAGTTACATTGACCATAAAAGTAACCTTCACATGGAGAATCCACTTCCTTGCCTTTTCCAGTTTCTTGAGGCTGCCTGTACTACTTGGCTTGTGGTCTCATCCTCCTACTTCAAAGCCAGCAATGGCCAGTTGAGTTTTCTCACATTGCATCACTCTAAGCTGCACCTTCATCACATCTGCCTCCCTCTCACTTGTGATCACACTGGACCAACCCTGATACTCCAGGATAATCTCTGTATCTTAAGGTCAGTTGATTAGCAAACTGATTTCCATCTGCAACCTTAATTCCCCTTTGCCATGTAACCTGTTATATTCACAGATTCTGGGGATTTGGATGCGGACATCTTTGGGCATCCTCTATTCTGCCTACCATAGAAGAGCATGAAAGTGGTGCTATACATGGATAGAGTCATGAGGAGTGGGTAACAGGGCAAGGATGGAGAGTGTAGCATCTCGACTGAGCATGTGGCCTCTGCACTCTGGTGGAACTGAGTTCAGATCTCAGCCTCACCACTTGCAGCCATATGGAATTCAGCAGGTCACTTCACATCTATGAGCTCAGTTCTATCATCTGTAAAGTACCTTAGTAAAGGTACCCTAACAACAGAGCCTGAAACATCAGAATAACAATCATAGTACCTACTATTTTTGAGCTCTTACTAAGTGCTCAGTAAAATTGCAGGTATTATTTTGATGATGATGATGATGATGAAAAAAATCAGTCTGAGCTGAAGTTTGGCGAGTCAGCAGTCTAACAAGTGGGAATGAAACCAAATGATTTTTTTTTTGATGTGGACCATTTTTAAAGTCTTTATTGAATTTGTTACAATATTGCTTCTGTTTTATGTTTTGGTTTTTTGGCTGTGAGGCATGTGGAATCTTAGCTCCCCGACCAGGGATCGAACCCGCACCCCTTGCGTTGGAAAGCGAAGTCTTAACCGCTGGACAGCCAGGGAAGTCCCGAAACCAAAGGAGTAATATAGCAAAGCACTGGAGCCTGTGGTGATCTTAGTAATAATCATTTCAAACTGACCACAGGACATTTGCTCCAGTTAAAGCCAAGGACAATTTGCCCTGTATCTTTAGATACAGCTAAATTTGCTGTATCTTACCCTACTCTTCCTACCGCTTAGAACTTCAAGACCACTGCTAGCATCTTACCTGATTCTTCAAAGTCACTGTCCCTTGGCAGCCTCTCAAGATGCATAATGAAGTTCAAGAGCAAATCCAAATCACCAGCGTTCAGGACCTGTGTCTCCAGATGTCTCCTTATCACCTACATGGTTGAGTAGAGGCATTAGCCTTGAAGTGATTTAAAAGACTATCCTCGTGTAAAATACGCCCCCTTCATCTTAGAAAGAACACCCTTGTGAAGTAGTTCACCTAACGGCACATTAAGTGACAGAAACAATTTAGCAACTGTCATCATATAACAAAATAATGTCATCTTGGGTTTCAGGGAGAGACTGACTTACTAGGAGAGAATATCTCAAAAGACGACTCAGACAAAGTAGACAACCGTTTGCTTCAATCAAGTGACAAATATGAATATCATTAAATAGCTATGGACCCACGCGTATATTTCCTATTTTGTTTTGGGTAGCATCCAATGGGTTTCTTATTTTAAAATGTGCCTGTGTGCTAATTTATTTGCTGTGTTTCACCCTGCTCTCCCTGCCTCCCGGGCTCCTGTAAAATACCACAGAACAATGATGAAATCTAAGTCTCTAACGCAGAGGCGACCACTGGTTGAAATGCATGCTGTTCATCTGCTTCGTGTACCTCCCACCTCCACGACGGGCGCAACTGAGCAAATCAGCCACAGAATCTTGGTCAATCCTGCTTTATAGGCAGGCACTACAAATCTCGCGAACGACCCACAAGTATCGTCTGTGCAGACCTCCCTGAGCTATAGCATTTCAATGATACACAGGAAGGGTTGCCATCAAAGAACAAAGAGCTGCTCACATCTTATGGAAGCAAAATCAGCAGCTGAGGTCGTACAAGGAGCTAGAATATCCTTTCAAAAAAATCAATTTTTAATTAATTAAATACATAGCTAATTAAAATATTTCCCATGAGGTTAAAAAATACTTTCGCCACCACTGTAATCTCAGCAGCTTCTTATTCTCCCAGGTCTTTTTTCTATGTATCTAAATATATCCATTTATACACAAAGAAATGTACGTTATGATCATACATTAGTTGGAGTCTTATAAAACCAAACGGTAGCTCTGAAAGGTTAATGAAAAAAGTGTATGGACATAAGTCCCAAAAAAAGAAGTACAAATGACGAATAAACATATGAAAAATACCCAACCTTTTTAAAATAAAAAATGTAAATTAAAATAAGTTACTATTTTTGGCATCAAATTGTCACAGGTCTGTTATACGAATATTGACAAGGTTATAGTGAGGTGGATGCTCTCATAACAATGACAGAATAGCAAATTGGCGAAACTTTTCTAAAAGGCATTTTAAAATAGATATCAAGGAACTGAAAATATATTTAGACTTCAGACTTAGTAATTTTGTTATAAATATTTATGTAGTTTTAAATACATGTACATAAATATTCATCTCATTATAATAATAAAGAATTATACTTGATATATACAGTAGTTATAAGGACTCTTCATATGTTATGTGATTTTTGGAGGACGTATAATCCTGAAAAAGAGAGGCTTTTGAAGAATTTTAAGTAATACGAGCAAATGGGTAAAAAAAAACAAGCAAGAGACAAGTGTATATATACCATGATCCCCATTATGTAAAACACACACACACACACACACACACACACACACACACACAAAACTAAAACTAAGGTGATATAAAATGATAGTAGTAACTGTCTTCCTGGTTGTGAGATTGCTGTTGACTTTTATTTCCTCCTTTGTACTTTTTCTAAATCTTGCACATTTTAAAGAGGAATAGTTTTCACAGCTTCCATGGTGTCTGTATAGTGTGTGTGTGTGTGTGTGTGTGTGTGTGTGTGTGTGCTGGCGCAAGTATGAAAGCATGAGTATAAGATGACTTCCACTTTTCATAGCTACTATATACCCTGTGGATGTCCTCAGTACCTCCTGTGACACACTCTTGTTGTCTTAATTACCAAGGCAACGTCATCAACAAGTTTCAGTTACTAGCACTGAATCACAACTGTAGCAGCTCCGTTCTTGAATGGTGAACACTTGCAAAGCCTATAAGGAATCCAAGCATTTTTCAAAGGGAAAAGAGAAATGGAAAAAACTTAGCCGAACTGTGCCAACGTAGAATAGTCTAAAGTCTGTAGCTGGACCACAATATTTAGTAAATGTCTGCTATGTGCAGGGCATTGCGCTAAATGCATGGGAAAGACAGTGTGCAAAACAGACATGATGTGTTCCCTCAAGGAAAGGAAAGTCTGGAAGGGGAAGGTAGCCATCAATGAAATGATCACACATACAGACACAGAAAGTCAAATAACCACAAATGGTACAAAGTGCTCTCATAGGAATGCATTACTCCCTACGTTACCACAGCCTCTCAAAATACATAGACCTGGCGTGTGTATGTTTGTTTAGGCACATGTGAACACGCATGCCAAGTTCGGTAGTGTTGAGGCCAAGAGTGAGAGTAGAGACATACCTAATCCGAGGATTCTCTAAGAGATAAAATGCTGGCTCTGGTTCTTCCCTTTTTTACTTCTTTGGTTGTTTCTCGGTGGTGTGAATAGAAAAGCTGGAACCAGAAACTAACTCAACATTTCTTTGCTTGGGACTGGCATGAGCTTGGAATGATAGTGAATTCAGGATTAGAAGACATGGGAATATTTTTGTACTCCCATCAACACAGACTTCCCAGTGCATAGTCAATTGTAAAGTCATTGAGAAGGAAGTTCATAATAAAATTACTTATCAAAACAGGTACATTTATAAGTCATGGGGATGTAATGTACAGCATGCTTACTATAGTTAATAACACTGTACAGTTAAGTCCCCTACGTACGAACAAGTTCCATCCCGAGAGCATGTTCATAAGTCCAACAAAGTCAGCCTAGGTACCCAACTAACACAATCGGCTATATAGTAGTGTACTGTAATCGGTTTATAATACTTTTCACACAAATAATACATAAAAAACAAACACACACAAAAAATAAAGCAAACATGTTAAATCTTACAGTACAGTACCTTGAAAAGTACAGTAGTACAGTACAACAGCTGACATAAAGGGACTGGCATCGCGTGAACAGGCAAGTACCAGCTACATCACTGCTGCTTGCTTCTGGACAGCCTGGGCTTGAAATAAAGATACTGTACTCTATACAGCACTATACAGTAAAGTGCACAAAAGCACAACCACTTGTAGAGGATACACGCATGTGACAATGTATGCCACACACATGAACTAACTCACGTGATTGGACATTAGAACGCACGTTTGCCTCTTTGAAAGTTCACAACTTGATGGTTCATAGGTAGGGGACTTACTGTATTGCCTATTTGAAATTTGTGAAGAGAGTAGATCTTAAAAGTTCTCATCACAGGAAAAAAAATTGTTTTGTAACTATGTATGACGACTAATGTTAGTTAGACTTATTGTGGTGATTATTTCACAAAGTATACAAGTATCAAATCATTATGTTGTACATCTGAAACTAATATAATATTATATGTCAATTATACCTCAATTTTAAAAAGGCAAAAGAAACAAACAAAAAGGGTACATTAGCTAAAAGTCTTGCCAGTGAACCAATTTCGTTGAATTCAATTAAGTTGTATTGAGTCATGTGCTGCATGCAAGACCCTGTTTAATACCCTGTGAGCAAATGCAGACATTTATAATACACTCTGCCCTAGAGGAGCAATGATTTGAAACAGAACTGGCAGCAGAGCAAATTACTGTAAAGAAAAATTCACCCCTGCCAGTGTGTCTTAATAAATGTTTTTATCAAATTTTTAATGGGGCTAGATGGAAAGGGATTGCTTATGTAGCCTTGCGACATAATGGAAAATGCAGTTTAATAATGAGTTAATAATGAATGCGTATGGACTAAGCAAAGGCACAGTTCGTTTTTAAGATTTATTAAATGGGAGATTTGACTGTGCCTCTGAATTCAGTGTGTGCACACACGCTTTTAAGAGATGAAAGCTGTGATTTCATTGTTTGATTTAGTCTTCTGGGGAAAAAGGCACATAAAGTTTGTAATACTTGTGTCCCTTTACTGCTTTAGTGTTTGGAGAATGATAAAACTACGAATTTTTTATTTTTTTAATCAGACAGAAACTTGGATCTGGGATGGGATGAAACTGTACATGGAAATGCTCCCGAGACTGGTTTATGCAGGGCATATATGGCTGTCTCTAGGCTAGGGCAACAGGGGAGTTGTCACCCTGGGTTCCATGCTCAGGATACAGGAGCTTTTGATTTAAAAATGTAAAAAGTACACATTTCACAAAATTTAACTACACAAATTAAATTGTACGTAGTTTTACCCAAACATACACATACTAGTTGAGTAGTTCCAAGATCACGCCTTTATAGGGATGGCACTGCACACGTGTACACCCGCAAATTTGAAACGAATGAGAATTCCAAAGACACTGATGGATAAACTGTACCTCAGAGGAAATTACATTGGATGTTAGGTTGCTTGGCTCTTACATATTAATTACTTATTTTACATATTAATTGCATTTAAAAACTCTGTACTTCCACATAGCAAAAAAAAAAAAAAAAAAAAAAATGCAAACTAAGGCAGAGGGCCACTGTAGCAGGGTGGGCTCCCTGGGAAGCAGAGGGTGTGGTGAGTAGGGTTCTTGGTATCCACACCTGAGCAAGGGAAGGGAAGGAGGCAGGTTGTACAGAGAGAGATGCTGAGCTGCCCTGCAGTCCAAATGGGCCTCAGATGACCCCGTGGGGCACGCTGCTGGTAAAAGAGCCCATCAGAGTCATTCTGAGTTTGGCTGAAATGGCCAAACCTTTAACCATGTTGATTAGTCATTGGATGTGGACCACCAGGAAAAAAGGTTTGACCTTGGGCCACGGAGCTGTCTGCAGCCAGGTGAGGCAATCCCTGGAGAGCCTACAGGGGAAGACATGAGCTGGAAGCACACTCAACAGGTGGGGGAACAAGTCCTCCCTTGAATTCCCTGAAGCGGGGACCTGGGCCATGGATCACGGAGCCTGTCCACGAGAGACCTGCGGCAAATGCTGCTACACAGCCAGTAATCCCCTGAGGGTTTTCTCAGGGAGTTAGCAGGCTGCGTGGCAGAGCTTCCTTCCAGATGGTAACGCAAACCCTCCAAAATGGGGCTCCTATTCGAGGCCTTTTCTCCTCTTCTCTCGAGGAGCAAAATGCAACCTTGTAAATCTTCAAACATGTACAACAACACAACTCAGGGGAGTGGCATGGAACTGGCAAATCAAGGAGAAAACAGACCACCTAATTATACATCTTTATTTTATAAATGAGGACACTGGCCTCCTAAGAGGTTTTGGATAGTCATTCATTTATTTAACAAATTTACTTACTGTCTCCTCTGTGCCAGGTGTTACCAAAATGCTTGTGCTTAAAGCTAATAAGGTAATCTTTGCCCTTCACAAAAATATATCTTCTCGTGAAGGTGACTGTCACATAAAGAGGCTATTACAATATAGCACCATCAGAAAGTTCCTGCTTGAACCCAGCCTAAGGGTGTGGATTCCTTAGTAACCCAGGGCTTGCTCCCAGTCAACTTGCTGTGACGACTAGAAAGGCATTTCAGAACCGACTCTTTATCGGTAAGGCCTTTGAAAGTCAGGGCTTACTATTCAAGAGGACTGGGATGTATTAATCTCAACTGCAGTCTCTGTCACTTGTCTTTTACGTGTGAGTTACATGGAAGAATTATAACCTCTGAATGATTTACAACTATTGAGAAGCAGCATAAGTTTACTTTAAACTAAAATTAAAGCACCCTTTGATAAACTTCTTTAAATCATTACAAAGTGTATCAGCTAGAAAAATTCCTGAATCCTTTTGACCTTTAAAAATACCTACGGCAGGATGCTGACTTTACAGATTACTATCACTTTCCCTTTTGCAAATAAAAAGAGCTACGTAAATGTCAAGGGGAAATTATTTCTGAAAACTGGGCACTTTGCAAACAACGTATATGCCAATAGAGGTCACCTCTTGGAAATTTTGAAGAGGGGTCCCAAAATGTGGAAGCTAATTTTTGTATCCAAATTAGTAATTTTGATAACTCTTCACTTCAAGCTAGCACTTCTTTTTATTTGTTTGGAATTTCCAATTAAGAAAAATTCACCTTTATTCCAGGACTTAAAATCATTCTCAGCCAGCATCAGAGAGAAAATTCTAAAACTCTGTAAGTTTGAAAAAAGTACTAGTATAGGTGAAGTGGTTACCTGAGATTCTGAAACCATATTCTATTTGAGATACATTTTGAACTTTTTGGTTAAGACACATCACCAGATTTCTACAAAATATTATTATTTATTAAGGTTTCTGGGAAGAACTTTGTAAAAGTGTCTGTTTCCCCTAGTGTTGTTAATATGAATTGAAACTCATTTCAGTGAAGCGCCCTTTTCGATTATGTGTGAGATGAACATGTATAAATAACACTTTATAAATAAACTGTGAAAATGTGATCATTTTCAGAGGCAGTGAAATCTCATTAGGCCTTTTTTTTCTTCTTCTTGGATATGTGGGTAACAAAACTTTCAAAATTCTTAAAGGTTAAATTTGTGACTTTGGCAGATTTATTGGAGATGGAAATCTCTCCTCAGGAGGGGTAGGTGAAAATTAAAAGAGGCAAAGGCATAATAATTAATGGTCTCTCTGGGGAGACTGTTTCATGACATAGCTTACTGCTTCCTATACCAGTGGTGCCAAGTCTGTAATGCCTTTGTACCTTCTCTGTTTTCCACTGAAACTACACCCCGTTTAGAAAAAAATTTAGAGGAATTAGATAAAAGGATATTGAATCGAGATTGGTTTTATTATAAAACCAAGGGTCAATCCAGTGTTGACTGGCCAAAGATGAATATAAAATGCAAAGGAAGCCCGTTGCTGTGGAGTTAGGAAAAACGACAGGTACCCTGTGGCATTAACTGGGCACCTGCATTGCACAAAAGATCACCAGCTGCAGGGGACTGAGCTGAGCCCACGGGCAGGGAGGGGAAGCAGTGTGGTTCACATGCCTCCCGTACTTCAACCATCATCCACGTCTGCAGAATCGGCAATTCTGAGACACAAAACCCTCAACTTGCCCATGCTGATCTTAGCAATAAAAATCCTTATTTGTTTAAAAGTACACTTTGCACTTCTATTTTCATCTGAGGATTCCAAATAGCTTTCTGGGGAGCGAGGCACGATTCATTCCACTTTACATGATTGGGTCAAGGTCTTAACCAAAAGCCATGGTTGCCCTACACATTTCCAAGTTCAGTTTTGCTGCACAGAGAGATACATGTTGGAGAGAATTTTTCTTTAATGAGAATGCTAAGAATGAATACCCAGAATCCTTTCTCTGCTTTTTCCCTGTTGAAGTTAGATTCATTCAGTAGGACAAGTATAAATACTGCACAGTTATGTCAACTGAACTTAGTCTGAAAATGCACTTTGTCATTTCTGCCCTGCCATGGATGTTTAATAAAATAGAGGATTCTGGGCTGGTTTTCCACAACATATACTGACCTGATAAATAGGGTGGTACTTCCTCTTTATCAAAAGAGACTTATTTCAGCTAGCCAGCAGGAAAAAACCTAAATGTATAGATGCAACATAACCCACATTTGCTCTTTTAAACAGGTTGTTCAATGACTCTAACAGTCTGAAAGCACAACCATATATTTGGAGATGTGCCCAGAATGTGTGACTTACCGTCCATGCTGTGATGGGAGCACCTGATCGAAAGGGAATTGTCTAGGTCTGTTAAAATAGATAACCAACAAGGACCTATTATAAAAAAAATTTTTTTAATATTTATTAAAAAACAACCCCCCTCCCAAAACAAAATAGATAAACAACAAGGACCTACTGTATAGCACAGGGAACTCTACTCAATATCTTGTAATAACTTATAATGGAAAAGAACCTGAAAAAGAATATCTATGTGTGTGTGTGTGTGTGTGTATATATATATATATATATATATATATATATATATATATATATAAAAACAGAGAATATATATATATATATGGAACCATATCTCTTTCTCGTACACCTGAAACTAACACAACATTGTAAATTAACTGTAATCCAATTAAAAAATGGTTTAAAAAAAGAAAAAAAATCATCTAGTCCTTCATGAGCCCAGGGACACACACTGAGGGATGCGGAGGAGGAGGGTGAAATAAACCAACGTTCAGTGGAAGCTTCTTGACAATGACAAGAAGGTGAAATTTTTTTTTTTTTTTTTTTTGCGGTACGCGGGCCTCCCACTGCTGTGGCCTCTCCCGTTGCGCGGCACAGGCTCCGGATGCGCGGGCTCAGCGGCCATGGCTCACGGGCCCAGCCGCTCCGCGGCATGTGGGATCCTCCCGGACCGGGGCATGAACCCGCTTCCCCGGCATCGGCAGGCGGACTCTCAACCACTTCGCCACCAGGGAAGCCCCGTGTTCTCTCTTATGTGTGAAATATATATATATATAAAACCAAGCTCATAGATACAGAGAACAGATTGGTGACTGCCAGGGTTGGATAGGGCAGGGGGTGGGAAAATGGGTGAAGAGGGTCAAAAGTAAAAAGAAAAAAGATAAAAAAGATTCCCCACTGCTTTAGGTATATTACAGTTCCTATATTTAAAAAAATTTTTATTTCACATAGTTTACCACAAATGCAGTTTAACATATTGTTGTCTGTTTAGAGCTCACTGTTTTTCCGAATCCTCATCAAACAGCAGGGTTAAAGAATTTCTGCAAAGCACCTGCGTTATATAGCAGAAAAACCCTTGATCTTAGAAGCAGAAGAGCTAAGCTTGTGTGATTGCAGCTAATTAGCTTTGTACATTTTTGTAATTCTTATAAACTCACTGAGTCACCCATAATGTGGGGAAAATCAGATAATATATGAAAGTATTTTATGAACTGTAAAGCAATAAATAATTTTGTATCTACATTAAGGTTTTTTTTTTTTTTAGTTAACATCAAATTGGACCTGGCATTGAACTGAACATTTAATGTTAAGTATATGTTATAAAAGTTGGGTTCTACCTAGTTACAACATAGCCTACAACAGAAAGGGGAAATTCAGTCTCTAATTCTGGCTTTAACCTGCGGACACTCCTTCCTAGAGTGGGATGACACAGGCAACATGGTTAATCCAACCTGTTTCCAAGAATAATAGTAATCCCCACTTTCAAAAAACTCTTTAGAATGGAAAATTTCAACACATGGAATCGTGTGTTGGTGTCTTTGAGGGGTCATTTTTACTCCATAACCTGTTCTGAAAAAATTGAGTGATAAAAGGTAAGGCAGGTGGGAAATCAAAGTAGCATCTCTATAACTGGAATGAAGTTGGGAGAACATAGTTTAGTTGGAGAACCTAATATGTCTGCTAGCCAAATCCTGGAATTAGAAACACTTACCCACCCAAGTCAAAAGAGTAGGTCACCGGGGTAGCCCTTTTATGTATGCCCAACTTAATTCTTCAAACTTTACTAGTAGAACAAATCGCTACACCGCTGCCACCTTGGGGCGAAATGAGTAAAAGGCAGAGAGAGGCCAGGAGTTACACTTAATTGTGTTCCCTTCACAAGAAGGAAACATCAAGAGTAGTGAAAAAATATTCCTCATAACATTTCCCATTTTGATCTCTTAATTCTTTGGGCTTTTCTCTCAATCTCTAGTGGAGAGGGGACCGGCAATCTTTCGAGACATTTCTGTTCTCATCTTTTGGACATTTCCCAGAATAACCACTGCTCCTCCAATAATAAAATTTATAGGTATAATTCACTAATAAAATCCAACAACATTGATGCATTTGTTTGCTAGGGCTGCTATTCCAAAGTATCACAGATGTAAGCAACAGAAATTCATTTTCTCACAAATGTGGAGGCTAGAAGTCTGAGATCAAAATGTTAGCAGCGTGAATGAAACATCTTGCCTGCCATGTCAGTAAACAAAAGATGTTGCAGCCATCAAGTCACTGCAGCCACCCCCAACGGTGCACCCTTAGGGGACTCAGGCTGGGAACGAACAAGATCTTGGCCCCAGATAGTTGAGGTGCATAACAAAGAGATGATTTCAGTGAGTCCAGACTCTTGCATCTTCCCCTACATAGAAAGTGCTAAATTCATTAACTTGAGATGTCTGGTTCTCTTAATGAATGGTACTCTTTTGATGTTCCAACTACCTGGTCTTCGTTGCAAAAACCCCTATATATCCTGGCTCTTCCGTTACCTCTTTGGAGCCGTCCCTCAGAGCTATCTGAGAAACTGTGCTTGAAGTCCTCAGAAAGCCTGTCAAATAACACATCATTCTCAGCCTTTAGGTCGTGCTTTTTTTTTTCTTTTCTTTTCTTTTTTTTCCAGTTGCTAGCAGGGTTGGTTTCTGCAGTTTGTTTCTTCTGAGGTCTCTCTCCTTGACTTGCAGATGGCTATCTTCTCCTTGCCTTCACCTGGCTTTCCCTCTGTACCTGCCTATGTCTTCATCTCTTCTTTTATAAGGACACCAGTCAGATTGGATTAGGGCTCACTATAATGACCTCACAGGTAATTTTTTTTTTTTACATTACCTCTTTAAAGACCCCATATTCAAATGCAGTCACATTCTGAGGTACTGGGAGTCAGGATTCAACATGTGAATTTTGGGAGAGACACAATTCAACACAGAACAATTTAGGTACTCCAGATTTTAATATGAACCCCTCTTTCAATTTCAAATTTCTAAGGAGAATGTAATGTTACATTTCATTGCAGTTTGAAGTCCTAAGACTTTAAACTATCTTGCCCTGTGGACTTAGAAGTTTAAAGTCCAAAGTTTAAAGTTCTTGTTAAATTAAACCAAGGACTGTCCTCCCTAATGTGTTCTTTTGCTCAGTCCAGCGTATAAAAGTCTCCACGTCTCGGTAGAGTTAGGGCTTTGTCAGCAGCTGCAGCCTGGGCTTTCTCGAACTGTGTGTAGTTTCTTCAGGGCCTCGGGAATGATAACATCAAGAGTCTCATCTCCTTCATGTTTTTATAGAGTCCAGGGAATTAACAGGAAATGCAATTTTATAGGATCTCACACCCACCAAATTTAGAAAACATGCCAAACCACAGTCTCTAGAGCAGGAAACAATTATGTTTCCACGACCTAGAACTTAGTTTGGTAGAAGGCCGTAGTAGATACTCAACGGTACCTGGGAGATAAAGGAAAACAAATATATCCTTAGTTTCAGCTTTGACAGGATGCCAGTAGATGCCAGTTTTGCAGAATCTACAACTTGTAAAGAAAGTACCTTGGGGAAATTCTCCCAACAAGAGGTTGAACTTGGCCTTATCAATACAGCCTCCACAATGTCCATGCAGACTTATGCCTACATGCCTTTGCTAGGGCTCAGAGCCCCTTTTTAAGACCTAGTGAGCACCTCGATAGAAACTTCTATAATATTGGGTTGGCCAAAAAGTCTGTCTTATGGAAAACCCCAAACGAAGTTTTTGGCCAACCCAATACTTGACTGGGGACAAAGTCACCACAAGCTGCAATTAAAAGTCAAACGCCAGGGCTTCCCTGGTGGCGCAGTGGTTGGGAGTCCGCCTGCCGATGCAGGGGACACGGGTTCGTGCCCCGGTCCGGGAAGATCCCACATGCCGCGGAGCGGCTGGGCCCGTGAGCCATGGCCGCTGAGCCTGCGCGTCCGGAGCCTGTGCTCCACAACGAGAGAGGCCACAACAGTGAGAGGCCCGCGTACCGCAAAAAAAAAAAAAAAAAAAAAAGTCAAACGCCAAAATACTGTGCAGCCTAAACTTAAATCTCCTGTGGGTGAAGAACTTAAATGCCAGCCCAATATAGATTACTACACATCCCCAACATCTGAACTTCCTGCCCACATGTTAAAAAAGGCACACACACTAAAAAACGCCACAAAGCCCAAAGCCACGGTTCTGGCACCATCAAAAATCTCACCATACGCATACTTTCCCCACAAATTCCCTCAAAAATAAACTCATTCAACATTTATGCAGCTAATATTTTGTAACTTTTAATTTCACATTTACAGAAAAGTTATAAGAATAGTACAAAGAACTCTCGAGTGCGTGTATATTAAATATGAGACATATACTATTGCTAATGTATATATTAGTGATATGTATGTGACACCACAGACGCACACACACATCACAGATTCACCAGTTGTATTCACTTTGCCCCATTTGTTCTATAATTCTTTGTGTATGTATGTATTTTTATCTGATCCAATTTAGAATAAGTGGAAACATCAAGTCCTTTTACCCATAAGTACAGTGTCGTTTAAGTTAAGCAATCTAATGTTGATAAAACTTTATTATGTAGTTCAAATCCATATTCAACTTTTATCAACTGCCCCTTTATAGCTTTTATTCCCTTGGTTCAGAATCAAATTTAAGATCATAAATGTTTGTTTAACATTTCTTAATCTTAAAGAATCCCTCAGTTATTCTTTGTCTTTTTGCCTTTGATGTTTCTGAAGAGTACAAACCAACTATTGTGCAGAATATCTCTCAATTTGTGTTTGTCTGATGTCTCCTTATGAGTAAATCTAGGTTATACATTTTTGACAGGAACATGCCCATCATCTTTGCCACATTCTACTCATTCAAAGCAAGTCTGTAGGGACAGTCAGCACCCATGAGTAGGAGACTGTAAGAGGGCATGAATTCCAGGAGGCAGGGAATTTTGGAGGCCAACTCAGAAGTCTGTCTATACCCCTCTCTGAAATATTGTTGCTTTATAGCAGTAATAATAGCAGGCTTTCTTGCCTAGCTTCTGATTCTAGCGTTTGGCCATTTGGAGTAATATTTGTAGTGTGTCTTTCCTAAATATAGTGTTTATCCATCCCCATATAACCTAGAGTTTTTTAATTAAAAATATCTGCTCTGTTCTATTAAGTAATTTTTTGGTGTCTATTAATCTAATTATATGCCTTTTCCTTTCACTTTAATGAACTGAATTGCACTGACAGATTTCCTGATAATAAAAAGAATCCTTGCATTCTTGGAATATATTCTAGTTAGTCATAGTGTATTAGTCCTTTGCTACACTGTTGGATTTTATTTGCCAATATTTTAGTTATAATTTTTACACCTACATTTAGTACAGATGATTGTTTACAGCTTTCTTTTATGTACTCTTGCTATAAAATTTTGATATTAAACTTGAGCTGGATTTAAGGAACCATGGAGTGTTCCATCTTTTTCTGGGGTTGAAAATAGTTTAACAAAGGATAGAATCATCTGTTTTTTTAATGATTAGATAAAATTCAGCTGTGAGGCCAGCTGGTTCTGGAACCTTTTTAATGAAAGTTCTTTAATCACCTTTTCAATCTCTTCTATGGTAATTGGTCTAATCATGTTTTTTATGTATTAATTTAATTTGGGTATTTTATATTTCATCAGGAAATCTCCTATTTCTTCTACATATTTTCAAATTTGTTGCCTTGGAGTTGCAGGTATTGTTTTATAATTCTTATTTTCACATGACTATTATTATTATCATCACAAATTAAATGATCACATTCCTACTTGCTTTTCCACCCCTCCTTTTGCGATCAAAATAGACACCGAAGTCCTTCTGGGAATAAGGTAGGGGATAAATATTCGTACATGTACATAGATGCTTAAATGCATTAGTGAATCAACTGCAACACCCTGGTCCATGCCATCCAATCCCTAGCACTTAAGGGAGCACTGATAATTACTGACTGAATGAATCATCTGCTGTATTAGTGAGCTCAGGATGCCATAACAAAATACCACAGACTGGGTGGCTTAAACAAGAATTTATTTCGTACAGTTCTGGAGGCTGGGAAGTCCACGATCAAGGTACTGGACAATTCAGTTCCCTGATGAGGGCTCCCTTTCTGGCTTGCAGATGGCTGCCTTCTTGTTGTGTCCTCCCATGGCAAAGAGAGAGAGAGCAAGCTCTCTGGTATTTCTCCTTCTAAGGGCACTAATCCCATCATGATGGCCCCACTCTCCTGACCTCATCTAAACCTAATTACTGTCCAAAGGCCCCATTTCCAAATATCATTACCTTGGGGGTTAGGACTTGACTTGTGAATTTGGGAGGGGGGCACAATTCAGTCCATAGCGCCTGCTATGGTAGTACCAAATACTCATGTTGTGGGTTTAATTGTGTCCCTCAAATAGATATATTCAACTTCTAACTCTTGGTACCTGTGAATGTGACCTATTTGGAAATAGGATCTTTACAGATGTAATCAAGTTAAAATGAGGTCATAGTAGATCAAGGTGGTCTCTAACCCCCAGTGACGGGTGACCTTATAAGAAAAGGGAAACTGGGATACAGACACAGACAGGAAGAGAATACCATGTGTCCATGAAGGCAGACATTGGAGAGATCTCTGTTCTCCTTGACCATAGACCTGAATCCTTCAGTTTAATTCCTACAGATAAATAAACGCTTCTCAAATGTTACTCACATCATGTCACTTTTTTGTTAAAAAAATGACCCCAATGAGATTCCATTTTCTCTCGCTATCACTAAATTCTTGTCTATCTTGTTTTTGAGTTCCCAAACAATCATATACATTTTTTTTCACATTTTTCCTTTTCTAATTGGGTTGAACTCTTTCCTGTCCAGACATACGCCATGTCCTCTTCTGCTTTCAAGGTTTTTTCCCTTCTTGCAGTTTCCTCTACCATCCTGCTTTGTAAATGTCATGCTCCCTTTGAGGTCAAAATCAAAGTGGAAATCACACTTTTCATTCATTCTGCTGACACTTCTTATCTCCTCTCCTCTGAATTTATAGAAACGTTGGAATCAATACCTCAAAATTTTGCTCCTTATTATGTATCACTTGTTTTATCTGTGCTTATCTTGACGGCTCCTCTTTGAGGTGAACACCATTTCATACTTCTGAGGCTCCCTCAGGCCTACAGCAGTGATAAGATATGCAAGAAAGACTTTCTAATTAATTTGTAACCTCCACATGCATACTAATTTCACCCACCACGTGCATAATAAATATTGCATTTCAATATATATGCATCCATCCTGGCCAAAGACGACACTGTTCGACTTACTCCATTCATAGTGCCTCTGACCTAAATTTTTCCCCACTTGAAGAAAACGAAGAGGAAACGAAGCTTCATTTAGTCGACATGCAGAATAAGAGCTGGGACGTGAGGATGATCCAGGGGGTCATTTGCAAGTGCTCTGGTTTGAAGAAACATAGAGGTTTTTTTTTTTTCTTTATAAATTTTTTTCTTTATAAACACTTTTTTCTTTATAAATTATTTTTCTTTATAAAATTCTTTATAAATTTTTTATAATTTAACACAATAATCCATTATAGTCAGAAAGCACGATAAGGAAAGAGAAATTCTCTCCTGTCATCCACAGGACTCATTTATTGGTCCCTTTTGTCTTGACAGCTACCTCATGGGACATCTGAGCTCTCTGCCTGTTCCAGTCTCTGCCTTTGACAATTCTCTAGGGGAGTAATTCAGTATCTGGACTTTCTCTTTGCTTCTCCCCATTGACAGTCCCAATTACTGGCGGTCTCAAGTGAACCCCACGTGCCCACCT